>NW_028145503.1:1657500-2085757 GCF_977016875.1 Pavona decussata | reverse complement strand
TCTTTATGTGTCACCTGGAAGAGAAGCTCTCCCGTGATGGTCTGATGCCTGACCTGTACAAACGTTACGTGGATGATACCCTGGCTAAAATGCCTAGTGGTGACGCTGCCTCTGAGTTTCTCAATACTCTGAATGGTCTCCATCCCAGCATGAAATTTACAATGGAACTCCCTGTCAGTGGTAGGATTCCTTTTATTGGCATTGAAATCATCAAGTGTGGGACTAAACTTGAAACTCAAGTTTACAGGAAACAAACGAACAGTGGCTTACTCTTGCATTACCATAGCCATACCGACAAACGATACAAGGTGTCTTTAGTGAAAACAATGTTACATCGCGCGTACGCTCTATGTTCCACAACAGAAGCTTTCAATTTAGAATGTAACAAATTGCGCTCAATTTTCAGTCGCCTAGATTATCCTAGGGCTCTCATAGATTCCATCATTAGTAATTTTCTTCGTAATGTATCGGAACAGGCAGCGGAAGAGAAGCCTGAAGGCGGTCGTAAGATCAGAATTATCCTTCCTTTTAAGGATCAAGTAGCTGCCAATGCGGTTCGCAGGCAATTTAACGACCTAAGTAATAAGATTGGCCCCATATTGCAGCCAGTTTTTGTTAGTAGGAAATTAGAACATGATCTTAAGCCTAGGGAAGTTAAGCCGTCGATTGTGAATCAGCAATGCGTTGTTTACTATTTCTCATGTGATCTGTGCGATGCAGATTATGTCGGCTATACAGCCAGACACCTTTTTCAACGCGTTGCTGAGCACAAGAACTCGGCAATTGGCAAACATTTTCTTGAAGCTCACGGGAGCAAACACCTATTGAATCAGGGCCATTTTAACATCTTGAGAAAGTGTCAGAGCAAATTTGATTGTTTGGTATTTGAAATGCTGTACATCAAGAAACTTAAGCCTTGCTTGAACACTCAAACGGACTCTATACGTGCGAAACTTTTTGTTTAACCGGTAGCATTCTTCAATGCTACTATTTTAATTAATATCTATTGTCCATTTTTGTATTTATAGCCGCAATCTTGCATTTTTAATTTCACTTGATAATGATGTAATGTACATCGAAACGTCGTGTTTTTTAACCTTTTTATAATGTTTTTACGAAATGTTTTATCGCAATTTTTTATAGTCAAATGTTTTTCTAAGTCTTTGCTTCTTCGTAAAGAATTTTAACTTTTCAAATATTGTCGAAGAAATTCAAATCATTACTTTTAACTTTCCAAAGATCTGTAACCGTGGACTGAACACTTCTTCGACATACATATTTCGGCATTTCTGTAAATGCTGTTTTGTAGGTCGTTATGTCATCAGGCTTTTGTTCCTGAGTAAAACAACATGAAGAAGATATAGGGGCGAAGAATTCTCAATACAAGAATTTTCTCAGATAAATTTTACAACCCATTTCGAACCGACTGTTTGAAACTATTGTCTGGTGTTGAAATTTGGCCTCAATAACATTACCACTGTAGCTAGAATACCGTACCACTTGGCATTTTTTCTCTTTTTTCTCTTGTATATACGCCGACGTTTTCTTGAAAATATTTTTGCACTTTTCTAGACTCCAGGCCCTCCCGTTTCTCCGTGGATCTGGTGTCGGACTTTGTCCCCATATCAGTTCACCATCGAATGGAATGAGCCAGTTACATACGGGGATGTTAAAATCCGGGGTTATCAGGTAAGTCACGTGACAACTAGTAACAGTTATCACACAAAGTCTTCACGGGACTTGAGTTGTGTGTTGTTTACGAATTTCTTAAACAAGAGTGAACATTTGCCTTTCCTTTTGTACAATTGCCAATATAGAGCTTCCTCTTCGCGAAGTGGTTTACTGTCATGCTGTCATACTGTCGAGTTTTCTCGATAGGGCTTTTAAAATTTTTTCTGAAGCATTTCACTGCCAAATTTTGTGAAACTCTTACAAGTAGTTCCTGAGGAACCGGCACATTTCTCAGATTTCTACTTTCTGCCTCTCAGGGAACAGATGACCCTCAGAGCGTGTTCGTCCACCTTAATTTGCTTATAAATTCAACCGTTACATTATTGCTTGTTAAACGGAAGAAAGTGGGATAATTCAATTAATGAAAAATGGTTATGTCACTAATACTAAGTTATGTATTTGTTCTATTTTATTTATTTTTAATTCTGTGTAGGTGTACCTCAACGACCGTCGCTTAGAGAAATTGGTAGACCGGAGACAAAGACGAGTCACCATTCACTGCCAGTCATCAAGGTAGGTTCCTTGCGTTCTTGAAGAAAGATGACCGAGCGAAGAAACGCCAGCCTGCGTGCGCAGACTTCTACACGCAAGCTAAGAAACTACAATAATAAAGAGAATCGGTACTGTTAATACACTATGCGATTTTATGCGCTGCCACGATTGAGAAAAACATCCAAGCGTAGTCAAGACTGCGACGGGATTTTCGCCAACAATTTTGATCCCTGCAAAGAGCGATAGAAGTGGCCCACCTATGGCATGTGAGATCTTAGTGATTTTGCATACGTGTTACAGTGTAAAAGTGCGATCATGTTGATCAAATGAAACTACTGAACATTTCTTTGTTGTGATGCCGTTAACTTGCTATATGAGGTGGTTTCAAGTTTTGAGTCTCCGGATGAAATCGTAAAGTGCTATCCGATTCAAATGAAATCTGTTGAGCCATTTCCCTTCGATGCTGTTTATTGTGCTGTACAAACATAGTTACATGTAAGAACCACGTGTACCAGGTGATTTTTAACGTTTGAGTCTGTGGATAACTGAAATCCTAAAGCAAGACAATTTAAATGAAAGCTATTTAGCAGTGGTTTCCTGTGATGGTATTTATTATACCGTACAGCATTTGAGTGAGTCTATGGATGAAATACTCAAGTGTGACCATTCAAATGAAAGGTACTGAGCAGTATTTTCCTGTTGTGCTGTTTATTGTGCTGCACAAGGTGGTTCTAACTTTTGAGTTTGTGGATGTAATCCTAAAGTGTGACTATTGAAATGAAAGCTAATGAGCAGTACTTTCCTGTGGTATTGTCTTTACTCTCTTCCAAAGTGATTCTAATATTGTGTCTCAATGAAACTAAGAAGCGCAAACATCCAAAGCAAAGATTACTGGTACTGTTTGTTTATTTTGTGGTATATATTTTACATCGCGAATTTACCATTTTATTCTTGTCATTTTCGGTTTAATTTTCACGACCAATAGTTATTTTCTACACGATAATTACAATTCTAAATAGGAATATATGAAACCTCATATATTGAACTGCGGATGAAAGATTAAATAAAAAAAAGATCCTCTCAGTTAGTACGCAACTTATTAAGCAGATGCGAAAAGAAAGCCCTGAAAAAAATTCAGGCTTGAATGGGATTCGAACCCATGACCTCTGCGATGCCGGTGCAGTGCTCTACCAACTGAGCTATCAAGCCAACTGGGAGCTGGTTATATTGTGAGTTCGTGATATACCCGTGAAGGATGAATAAATAAATAGGAATATATGAAACATCATATATTGAACTGCGTTTGAAAGATTAGATAGAAGAAGGATCCTCGCAGTTAGTACGCAACTTAAGCAGTTTCGCAACTTGCGTACTAATTCTTCTCTCATCATATGCTGTCAGTGAATAGAGCTAGAAAGACTCGAGATTTTGCCAGTTAATGGTAAAAGAATACGGTCATTTCAACTAACTTTCGGTCTTATTGATATCAACACTATTATTTTCTCACCTTGGGGAGCTCAAAATTCAAAGAAACACAATATTGCTTCAATATCGTTGCTTTGACAACAAATCGACTTGTTTGTGGTGTTTTGTTTTGTGTGCGTTTCGTCTCTTGAGAATTTCAATTCTGTTTGCATTTAGTAAGTTGGACACGTGTTGTTACAGTCAAGGCACACAACGTTGACAAACTCGTGATTTGTCGACAGTTCCGTTAAAATTGCGTTGTTAGCAGGTTGAAAATCAACTTTGTTTTCAAGGATTGTATTCATGGACACGGCAAATCGTAAGTCATTCGGTTCGGAAATAATTTCGTTGCTGTCTTGTTGAGCGGTTTGAATTATAAGAGAGTTAATTTAGAGTTCGGGTTAAATTATCTGAAGGAGTTTTAACGTTTATTTCGTTAAAAGCTTTCCTCGATCAATACTTTCTTTTAGTTAGCAAGTTTACGGGATCATGGCAGTACGATAGTGTATTTTAGGGCTGTGTTTCGCAGTGTATTCAATGTTTCCACTCAATATTTTTAAATATCGAGTCTAGCAATGTTAAAATGAAGTTTGACGGTTGCAGCTTTGGTTGATTGGCAAAGGTTTGTGCAGTTACATCCTAGATTTCGAGAGACAAGCTTTTTCGTGCGCGTGAATTATAGTTTGTGTCGTCATTAATATTAATTAGTTTGTTTTCCATATAAAGTCCAGTAGACGTGCACCTTTCAAAAGTTGTATTTTCACCGGACCCTGATAACCTGCAGCTGCATTGTTTTTTTTAGGGCTGGAAGCATTGTTCTGTTGTTCGTTCTTTTGTCCTCTCGACCAACCATGTAAGACACTACAAACGATGCAGATCGACTCATAAAGTCTCAAGTCACCAAAAACACCTGTTTGTTTGACTTTGCATTACTGTGTGTCAAATTTACTTCTCTTTATTAAATACTGTCAATTTACTTCATAAACCTACTTGGTCAATTTGCGACTTGTACTGCAATGTTTCGTGGGGTTTTCGTTACTTTGATGCAACATCGTAACAGAATTCACCAAATTAATACGTGTTACAAACTTTCCGTAAAAATGACGGTGTAAGCCTTTTAAATTGAGCCTGGTGCTGGCGTTTTATTGAGTGTAATTTCGAGCAGCGAATTCTTTCTTAACCCTCTGTACTTCCGAAACTTCATCGAAAGACACTTTGAACAGTTGTCCAGGCCCGTTAATTTTCTTGGAAATTACTGTAGTTTGAAAGCCTAACGAAAACCCTGATTTTACGGAAAATTTGCTGAAACAACTAGCGGTAGTTAAAACATAATGAACTGCCGTGCACTAGAAGCAGTATAAAAAAAAAGCAAAATTAAAATAAATAAACAAGTTGTTGCATGCATACCTTGGAAGGGAAAATGTCGCTTTTTTGTGTTTTTGTTATCTTCTTTTTTCTCTTGTTCACCCTTTGAAAAATTGGATCTGAAAAAAATACGCCATCCTTCTTTATAATTACTGAAGAAGTACTGAAGAATGGTTTTGCTAAAATCAAAATTTGGATAAAGTTATTTCGGCTATTCCAAGAAGGAAAAGAAATTTTCGCGTCCCGTAAAAGTTTGAAACACGGGACGTTGAGAGGCAGAATGCAGCATTTTTATATACTACTAAACAATGCAGTTAGAAAAATGTCGAACTTAGAAACACTGAAATATCGCAGGTCCCTGCATAATAACTGGAGCCATCGCGTTTTCGACAAACGCCAAACATGAGATTCGCGTCTACGTTTTCGCGAAAAAATGGGTACATAGATGAGAATAGTGCAAACTAATTCTGGCCTTTGATGCTAACGCAAAAGTACTGAAGTTTACAAAGAAACTGCAAACAGCAAGCGGCAAATGTTGGATAAACATTGTCACGTGGTCATTTCTGCCGTTCACCGTTCACCGTTTACCGTAAACGTAATCTACTATTGAAATCTCTCCAATGGCCTAACTAACGCGTTTGTTCTTTTTTTTTTTTTTTTCCCAGTGTATACCGTGTATCGCTGGCTGCGCTGGGCTCGGACCCTCAGTATGGCGATTCGCCTCCGTCTAATGTGCTAAAGTTGTGTACCCCGGTGGCTCAAGAGGGGATTATGGGGCGCAGACCGTTAGGAGGAGTCAAACGACCTGCGTTTGACATCAAAATTCACGTGCTTTCAACTGGAAATAATAGCATCTCGTTTGAATGGACTCACCCGCCTGAGATAGGTAAGTAATTAAGGGCATCAACGCTCAATTCACTAAGTATTCAATAAGCCTTTGACGAATATTATGAACAAGAATCTGACTTGTTGATAGATTATTATTTTTCATTTAGTGACACAGGCATACTCGCAAAAAGAAAATCCGAGTTCTCACAGCAGGAGTCAAACCTAAGACCTTCCGATTACTAGTTCGGATGCTCAGCCACTGAGCCACAGGAGACTCGTGGAAGCTAGGCCATTAAACAAGGTTCATGTGAGAAACATTCTACATACCGATAGGATTCAAGATCAATTTTTTTGCCAGGTTTAAAACATAACATCACATTTCTTTCATATATACCACTAATCGACCTATAAATCCTAGAAGTATGCAGGATGTTTGTCACATGAACCTAGTTTAATGGCCTTAGCCCCCACTGGTCTCCTGTAGCTCAGTGGTAGAGCATCCGAACTAGTAATCGGAAGGTCATAGGTTCGACTCCTGATAGGAGCACTCGGATTTCCTTTGACCGAGTATGCCTGTGTCAGTGACTGAAAAAATTCATCTACCATTTATTCACCACGCTAAAAACATGTTAACACATTTCTATCACGTATTACTTGTTTTCACTCATAAGATGCATGAAGAGTGCGTGAGCTTTAATTATTGCACAGCGCGCTTTGCAAAAGATGCAAGGAAATCAAGGCTGGTATCGAAATTCCATAAAAAGGAGGAAATTTGATGTTAAACACCAGCAAAAAATGTCATGTAGATAATATTTTAAGGACGTTCAAGGCTATTCTGATCTGTTTTCATTCATCGTAGTTTACAGATGTATGCAAATTGAGATTACAATACAGATACACCTGCCTCCTGAAGAAATTTTGTTTTGTCAATAACAAGATGCAAATTTGCTCAACTTGCAAATTTCCAAGATTTTAGATAAAGCGTAACGCCTATTCCCCTAACAAACACGTTTCTTTTTGCAGTTGATACTGCTGACCATTACGTCATCAAATGGAGCTCAGTCCTCAAACCACAGGTAACTCAAATTCCTCTTTGCTGAGTTGTACTATCACTGCGGTGGCTATGTCAAAGTTAACATTTTCTGTTTTAGATTCAACAGCTTACGTTACCATTGATTCAGACTAGTCACGTGATAGATGACTGTTCACTGGGCACCAGTCACTTTCTTGTTGTTGCGGCCGTGAATGCGGACGGGGATCTGGTATCCAGGTCCCAGCAGTGCACAGTGCAGACATCTGCCCCTGTTGAACAACCTCAGTTACAACTCAGGTGCGTCTGGTTTTGAAATGAGTCTATAAAATATTTGGCATCGTAGTCGTTAGAGAACTGGTTATAACAAGTTTAAAATACGAGAAGTCCAAGGACTACTGCAAAGCTGATACAACGTGTTAATATATTTCAAAACAATGTTTCGGCTGGCCAGACCAGAAAGAAACCTGAAGAAGGCTAATCTGGCCAGCCGATATATTTTTTTTTTTGTATCACGTTTTATCGGCTTTGCAGTAGTCCTTGGACTTCTCGTATTTTATTTTAATCAAGTTTAGCCCATTAGTTTTCTCCCAAGATCCAACGTTGACAACTAGAAGGATCTTCGTCCACGGTTTGTTGTAGCCTCATACGCAGACGTTCTTTGGGCTCGTCACGCAATCATTCCTCCTCGTTGGGGAGATTTTTAATCATATTTATAGTTTCCGGAGTTTCTTTCGTTTTTCAAGTTCTCGCATTTTTGTTTCCAAAATGTGCTAGAGCAGATCACGAGTTGTTCCTTTCAAGAATTGAGTTTATTTCTTTCCTCACGTTGTTCTAGAATTATGTTGTAGCTAACTGAAGGTTTTTTTTTCCAATTTTTTTTTTTACAAAAGAGGCCAAAAAACGCATGATAAATGTACTTCCTCTTTAATTGTTTCTGTGTATCTGTATGATGATTTTTTTTGTTTCAGAAGTGGATCATTTGAAAGTTTAACGTTTCATACGTTCTTATTCGCTCCGCACAAACGAACGTAAATTATTTTACCCTTAAATTCCCGTAATACCAATAAATCAAACAAGGAATATGGCAGGATGCACAAGCGGATCCAAAACATGGACCATTTGAAAGTTAAATGTCTCTTCACTGCTTATAGCAAGGCCAAAGTCGCTGACTTTTAGCATTCCTTTTTAAAATTGTTTAAGACTGTTTAGCGAATGAAAACTTCAGAATTTTAACACCAGTTTTGAAGTACGTCTCTTTTTCCCCCATATGGCAGGTCTTGTTTCCAGTCTGTCATCACAATAGACTGGAGAAAACCAACGATCTTTGGTGATGCGGAAATCGATTATTACCAACTGATGGTGAGAAGTTTTAACTTACTGATTAAAATGTCACTAAGCCTAACCACCCTCCCCTTCAAAATATGTAGGTAATGAACGGTGCCTAAAGAATTCCTTATGTGGATGTTGTGAAAGCTGATCACAGTTTTTTTGTTGTGTTGTAACTGCTATGCTAAATCCTTTGGCTCTGTGTCGTATTTTCATTTGCCGTTCGTATCACTCATTGAAAAAATATATGGCAAACGCCGAACGTTGCTGGAATAGAGCTTGGCCCTAATTCGTTTAACAGAGTTTAAGAAATTGAATGGAGTGTTGCGACGTTGGACTTGTCTCGCCAGCGATGTTCATTCATTCATTCATTCATTCACTCACTCACTCACTCACTCACTCACTCACTCACTCACTCACTCACTCACTCACTCACTCACTCACTCACTCACTCACTCACTCACTCACTCACTCACTCACTCACTCACTCACTCACTCACTCACTCACTCACTCACTCACTCACTCACTCACTCACTCACTCACTCACTCACTCACTCACTCACTCACTCACTCACTCACTCACTCACTCACTCACTCACTCACTCACTCACTCACTCACTCACTCACTCACTCACTCACTCACTCACTCACTCACTCACTCACTCACTCAGTCATTCAGTCAGTCAGTCAGTCAGTCAGTCAATCAGTCATCCAGTCAATTATTCATTCATTCATTCATTCATTCATTCATTCATTCATTCATTCATTCATTCATTCATTCGATTCGTTCGTTGTTTGTTTGTCTTTTTTGTTTGTTTGTTTTGTTTTTTCGTCAGACCAATATTGTATTTTGGTGCTCCATTTTCAAATGTGGGGATTTAACCGTAAAAATTTTTTTAGTTTGCTTGGTATATCGAATAACACCCCCCCCCCCCCCCCCACCTCTCCCGCAAGATTTGCCACCTGAAAAACCCGCGCGCGACCACATATTTTGTTAGAAAATATAAAATATAAGTTACTATATGTAGGTAGCAGGTAGCAGGTATACGTGGCCTAAAGTGTGGTGGCCTGTTTCTCTTTCCTTAGGTGAATGGCGAGTTACAGATGGAATTGGAGGCTGACTGTAATTACTTTAACTTCACGGACTGTGAACCTTGTGAACAGTATACTTTTCTTCTCAAGGTATACTTTTACATTATTTAAAAAGTTGACTATTTTGCTCTTCCTTGTAATGTATCTGCAGGTAACGTAACTATGGTAGAATAAACCTCGTAACGCGATAGTTTGCATGTACAGCCTCACTAAAAGTTAAAAGGTAAAAGTGAAAAAATATCGTTGAGAAAGTTGGAGTAAGCCTTAGCCAAAAAAGCCTTAAAAGAGCTTCGAAAAATCTGAAATGGCAGCCACAGGTAGCTTTGGAAAGAATTTGTTATCATAGCCAGTGATAGCTAGGAATTAATGCGAAAATAAAGCATCTTGTCCACGATGATAAATTTGTGGCCCTTATTTCTATCTCAGGCTTGGCCTAGTTAAAAGCGAGTTCCTACTTCCTAGTAGTTCAGTGCCTATCGTCGGTGTACAAAAGGTTACGCAGTTTCACGCTCGTGTCACGCTCGTTATTTCCTCCCTAGGCCGTCAGTACCAAAGCAGAATGTGATAGCGAATGGTCGGAGCCTCTGATTGTCACGTGTCCTGGTGCAGAGACACCGCTGGTCACTAGGATCCAGTCGAAACAGATCAACTGTATCAGAGTTGGATGGACAAGACCAGTGTTAAGAGGTGACACACAGGTGGATAGCTACAAGGTACTTATTTAAGCTGAGATAAAAAGGGAGATTTGCATAAACCTCTGTATCTTCCAGTGAAGGAATGTAGAGTGAATCGCTGCTTGGCAGCAAGGTCACGAGTTTTAACAGCAACAACATAACATGTGCGGGTACAATGCATTGTAATCCCACACCCCCTCAGCCTAGCCTGTCATGTGCATTGCACAATTACATAACGCTCATTGTTACATAACAGTGTCTACGCGTGACTTCATATCACCATCACAATACTAAAGAGGGAGAAAAACATAAAAATCCTATTCGCCCGCAAATGATTGTTTTCTTTCTTGAAATACTCTACTAAAGGTTATTCCCCGTACCAAAACTAGTTTCTTGATAGCTTTCTAGGACTATGAAATATAAACCTCTAGTGTTTTTCGAATTATTTGATTTTAGTTACTTCAAGAAATTAATTTGGCGACCCGCTATTCATCTTAACTGTTTTATGAACATAAAATATTGTAACACTTTTGTAACAAAATTCTGCAATATTACAATTGTAATTGTCTTTCTAGGACATCCTTTTACGTTGCAACAATCAATAACAAAACGGTTACATGCCTCTGGGAATGAAGTACTCGCCTTCGGAAGAGGAGCGTTGCGTGACCACTCGTGAAGAGCTGCCCCGGGGGGGGGGGGGGGGGGGGTACTCCCTTATATGGGCTATATAGGTATGTGCGGCGCCAAAGGGTATGGTTTTTCGGCTGTTTTGGTCATAAATAGGGTGTCGCTTTTAGCCATTTTGCCGCCATTTTGGTAATAAATAAGGTATTAGATTTTTGCACTCTAGTCCTGGGTTCGATTTTTTTTTTTAGAAGAAGCTACTTCAGGTCATAAATAGGGTAGGGAAAATCGCAGATTTTGGTCCTAAATCAGGGTATGGGTTTTGGGAAGCGGGCCGCACACCCCTACCCATTTTTCTTTGGAGTACCCCCCCCCCCCCCCCCCCGGGAGCTGCCTAACTGTTTTCTGCAAGCTGCTTCTAGCTCTCTGTATGGGAAGCAATTCTCTTCGGTCCGTCTCACTTGTTGATGGATAATTTCAATCTTTTGCCAAGGTTTATTACTTACAAGACGAAGGCGACACCGTCACAACTGAGGACATCGTAACTCACCCCGAGGTGGTGCAACATGGACCGTTACCGTGGCACACAGAAGATGACGAACTTGTGCCTGTCCCTCCCGACTCATGCTATTGGGTTGTGTTACAAGTGGAACTCTTACCAGAGGGTTGTCGACCCGTTTTCTCTAAGCCAATCAAAACCCACGCTGCTGTGTCACCTGACCCCCCTCTAATCAGATTGGAAATCGAGGGCGTGGAAGCGAGGCGGCGACTGGAGGAGAGAATTTGTGAGCTGTCAATCAGGCGAGACAGGTTAGTCGTTTCTTATAGCATGCTTCAATTGATAACAGTACTAACGATTCGAGGAAAACGATTTTGGTTTCCATGTTTTCAATCTTGATTTGTCTGTATTCTTCGCAAACTGTCAAACCTGTCTGTTCGTGACTTTTTGCGAAATCATGTCTACAGTTTCCGAAGCTTACAAACATTTTGAAGCCATTACTTGGGTTATGGCTTAAGAGTTCTTTCGGTGTTAGTAGAAAATCCATCCGTTCTCCATTTTTCCTTCTTGGAAGTGGAATATATAAAATTCAAACATTTGAACTGCGGATGAAAGAATGAATAAGTAAATGATCATCACAGTATTGTACGCAACTTAAGCAGATGGAAAAAGAAAGCCTGAAAAAAAATTCGCATCTACTTAAGTTTTGGCATAACTGCGATGGTCATACACTTATTCATTGTTCCTTCTTACTACTCATAATTCCTCATGGTTTCACATGTTTTGTTTTTGTTATCGAACAAGTTGTACGAATTCAAGAGATTGTATCATATGATTAATGGCTTCTTTCTATTGTCCCAGTATGAGTAGGCACATCAAAATGTTCGCAAATAATTCCATTTTGTCCCCCTTAGGCTTCACAGAGTGGTTCATTTGTTGGAAAGCAGTGTTGTTGTGAAAGGATCCAAACTCAAAGATTTACAGGTTAGTACCTATCCTGCATTTTCCTACCCCTCCCCCCCCCCTACCCTTCCCTCTCTTCCTTTACCTTTGTCTCCCTTCACTTAGGTACGTTAGTTGTTCGAGGAAGCCTAAGTATTATAAGCTCTATAGCTTCTTTAGGCTTCCTCGCAGTTCTTACTTATTCTTTGATTCCTGTATATTTTTTCTGTAAATATTTCATACATAAAACATTATTTAATTGTATGGGTTGCAAACTTTAATAAATAAAAAATAAAGAAATAAAAGGCTACCGTTCCATTCAGGGGGAGTAACAATATTCCTAATAGGCCTTTTTCGAGGTTCTTTGAATCCCATTCTGCAAGCGAAGATAAGTGTTAAGTGTTTATTATGACAGTTAGTTTTCATTCATTTTCAAAGAAAACTTATTTTCATATAAAAAGCTTTGTACTTAGCCTCGCTTTCATTGTGAGGTTCACAGCAGCACGGAAATGGCCTGTTGCTTCTTGTCGGCCTTTTTGCTTGCAGTGTACCTGAGGTTCGTGGGTCACAGGTGGCTCTGACTTTTTTTATCTATCCTTTCCTTTTTTATTTTTGACCTCATGATTAATCCTTCCTCTTCAAAAGTTTAATCGAGCAACAAGCTGTAATTAAAAATGTCCTTATTGCAGATTGCTAATGCTACTGATACAATGCTGGAAGTTGACTCAGAGCTAGCAGATGCTCTTGAAGCCATCAAAGAGTACACAGGTAACAATTAATAATTTGTCCACATAATCTCAGATTGGAACCAATTTGCACAGCATAGTAAACTACAGCATAGAAAATTGCTACCTGACAAGTTATTTTGTTTGAATCGTCACATTGAAGGGTTTTTCCAACCCTTTAGCCAGGACCGCCTTGTACAGCATAAATAATCCACAGTAAAATGCTGGGCCCAGTTGTTCAAAGCCCGTTTAAACTAATATAATATGAACTTTGAATCGAGTTTAATTACTAATGAATGAAGACTCTTCGAGATGGAAACCTCGGTTAATTTTTAATCGAGGATAAGCGTTAATCGGCTTTCAAACAACCGGGGCCTGATCAATAGCTTCCGTGTTATCTCAATGTTTTTCATAAATAGATTCCATGAGTAAGCGAGATAGAGAAATCACGTACTGATCTTTGCCTTCTATGATATTTTCCAGGTACGATATCATCCATTATAAGATGGTGTAGACCACGTGACGATGGAGACGCAGTAGTGAGCGGTTACCAAGTATTTGTAGATGGCAATCCCCATGGGAAGGCACTAACACATTCAGCTCTGGAAACTCAAGTGAAGGTTAGAACTCTTCTTCATTTCCCACTAGCAAAGTCAACATTTCAGTTGTAGTTTGAGCCGAAAAGAAAACGAAATTCTGCTCAGATTCGTAGCGATACCTAATGTGTATGCCTTAGCGTTGCTAAGTAACACGGATTTAACAGCGTGTGTTTTGTCATTGTTGGCGCTGTTTAACAAATCGACGGCAGTTTTCTATGGTCTATACTCTTATAGACCATAGACCATAAAATGACGTCAAAAAATGTTCAAAACTCAAGTGGAACCACGAGCCGCTGGTAAGTGGTTTCACTGCCAAGTTTTGGACATTTTATGGCGTCATTTTATAGTCTATTTAACAAATCGACGGCAGTTTTCTATGGTCTATACTCTTATAGACCATAAAATGACGTCAAAAAATGTTCAAAACTCAAGTGGAACCACGAGCCGCAGGCGAGTGGTTTCACTGCCAAGTTTTGGACATTTTATGGCGTCATTTTATGGTCTATAAGAGTATAGACCATAGAAAACTGCCGTCGATTTGTTTTTTACAATAACATGGAAAAAGTACGAGCGGAATTGACTATTTTTTCGTTGAGAAAGCGCGCGCGTTACATCTGACGTCATTTTTATTGTCTGTACTCTTATAGACAATAGCTACGAGCCAATCAGCGCGCGGGAATTTGGACAGTTATTGTAAAAAAGAGTATAGACCATAGAAAACTGCCGTCGATTTGTTTTTTACAATAACATGGAAAAAGTACGAGCGGAATTGGCTATTTGCACAGTTATTGTAATATAAACGTTAGCAGCTACAGTGTAATTCGAGCATGCGTACAGGCTACTTTGTGAAAACTATTTTCATAAACCTCTCTATTACACCAACAACTGTGGACGACAGTTAGATCAAACAACAGAGAGATTGACAATTACCTTTACGGCAAACGGCAGAAATGATCACGTGACCACGTTTATCCTTCATTTGCCGCTCGCTGTTTTTAGTTTCTAAGTAAGATTGAGTAATCTTGCGTTAGCATCAAAGGCCAGAATTATTTTGCGCTATTCTCGTCTGTGTGCTAAGTTTTTTAAGAAAACATAAACGTGAATCTCACGTTTGCCGTTTTCCGTAAACGCGATTCTAAATCTCTCTATTGTTACGAGTCACAGCAGAGTCGTTTTCTTCCCGGCTCAAATGCGAGCGGGGGAAGCAAATTCGTGACACACGGGTGACGGTTGCCATTTTGTGGGGTAACATTTTTGCACTCTGCATCTAGTTCATTAAAACAGAGACCATAAGTCTAAAGTTTACATCTTTCGATCACCAGCGCTGTTGGTAGTGCTCTTATTCAAACAAAGCCTTCTTTATGTCTTCAGCTTCCAGTTGCCTATCACGTGATTGCTGTCCAAACGTTGACTGATCATCCAATCGGTCCCAGTCCTCTCTCTAATGCAGTGGAGTTGTCGGGCCGTGAATTTCTACCGTTCGTGTTATTTTGTTACTTTGACGTACACAAGCGTGGAGAAAGGTGAGTAAAGTGTCACTTACAAAATTGTCACCCTTAACTGCCTATGACGAGATTGCCCAGTAGTTACGATTCTCGCTCAACGGTCGGCCTTCAATTTGGGAACTCAATTTTAACCAGGCGTGATTTCAGTGAAGTGGGTCGAGCCTGGCTTGTGCCGTTGTGTGTCTTCCTTATATTAAGAAAAAAAAAAAAAAAGAAAGAAAACTTCTTCATATTATGCCTTCATCTCGGTGTAGAAAATCAGCACCAGCCTTACTGCTTGGACGACATAAATAAATGGTGGGGAGGGGGGTTGGGGCAGTATTGTATTTCTTTAAATCCGGAGTCGCGTGATCGATCATTGACTTTGGTGTCTTTTATAGAAGAATAAAATAAAATTTCAAGTTTCCTTTGTCCTTATATCATTTTTCCAACTTCCTTTGCAGTTGGCCGAAGTCCGGGTGCTGTTGCTGGGACGATTCGCACTCATACGAGCTGAAACACAGGGGCAGGACTTCCGGTCGGGTGTTTGTTCCCCGTGGGATCTTAGCTCGTAGAATCCCCTGCCCTGTCTTCAACGTTATGGACGTGTGTAACGCCGCGTGGAAACCTCTGGCGCCTGCTGGTGTCAACAAGATGGTGGCTGTGCTGTTCTGGACGAAATGGTGAAGTTCAGTTTGTTGTTGTTGTTCTTGGGTTTATCTCGATGGAGCTTAACAAATTAAAAATGAGATGTTTAAACTGGGAAGAGAGTATACTTGACTTCGGTTCGACGGGCGCCATATTCCAGTAAAGATATCGATCCTTTAGAAACTTATAAGTAATTGAAATAGCTCAAGATCTTAGCTAGGTCTTGGCAAAAGGCTTGTCAGCAAAGCTCGTAGCTCAGATCACAAGTCACGTGAATGATGCATCGCCTTCATCCCCTTATGTCTCATTCAGCGTTTCTATGATATTCCAGGTGTTTCTCATCACAAAAGGTGCTGGAGTATTCCCTGCAGTTCGCAGAGGAATTCGCAGACAAGGTATTGTTTTTTGCTTGTTTGTTGTTTTTTTTTTTGTTTGTTTGTTTGTTGGTTTTTTCTTCTGAGTTTGTTTCTTGATTAGCGGAAAAAAAATAACTTTCTAAGTGATCCTGTGGTATGCAGTGGTTATCGGATTTACAGGAGGAAATTGCTCAACACAGATAGTGTTTTATTGAGGCAAACAGCTGTTAGACGGGAAAAAGAAAAGTGACTGGTAAAATTGCCTTGTCTTGCTACACCCATTGACTAATCCAGAATTTTGGGCGGCGTAAAACCGTGTTCGGATGCCTAATGACCTTGTAATGCACTGGTTTATATAACTTGACTTGCATTCACGAATTCGCAAAGAAAGTGCGGGTATAATAGTAGGTAAAGGTTGTACAGAATTGGTCAAAACTGAAGGCATGACAATGTGGCGCATTTTCCAGAAATTGTTTATCTTTATTTTCCTAGTTCTCGTTTGTCACTTGTTGTGTGCGAAGTGAAGAACCCGTCACTTCCCATCGCCAGTCCCTGGCCAACTCTCTTTCCGAGCGAGACTGGCGCAAAACAAGCGACTTTGTGACACATACCTGTGGCTGCAATCCTCAAAGTCAGCGGACTCGCTCCGCTCGCCGAGGTGTCATCAGTGACCCGGATGTTTGTCAGCTGTTCGGTCTGGTGGGAGTACCGACCATTGTTTTACTGGATAGCTCAGGTAAGCGAAGCAATTAACAGTAAGGATGAGCACTCCTATTCCACCTTTCCACGGAAAAGTGGACATTGTAAAACAGATTTCATTGTAAAAGTCATATTCTAAATGCTGACACGCAATGGCAACAGGAAATAGCGGCGTAATTTCCAGTTAATTCTGACAGGCACCTAGCATGGCATAACATCGATCTTGACAAACTGGTTGATATATGTGGCTCCTTGTTTACTTAGCTTTTATGTTCTGCTAATAAACTCTGGCTTGTCACCCTGGAGATAGTGTGGTCGGTCACCGAATGAAAGCTTTCAAGCAACAAACAGAACCTATTTTTCTGTCGCTAGCCACTGGTATGAATTGTGATTCTCCATAATATGGAATTCCTCACAGTTTTCGTTTGTGTATCATCTATAAGAGTTCTCGCCAATCATCATCATCATCAATCTTTATTTACCCTCGGATTGTAGAGTAGCTTAATGCAGCTAATATCTCCGAGCATTTCCCCACCCAACCATGATAATATACGCACAAAGACCAGACCACAACACCGGGAACTACGTCCCCTACTCTTTGCGAACAGTGAGTGGGTTCTTTAACGTCCCACAGAGTTATTTACAAACAAGGATTGGAGACGGGGCCTACGGTTTATCGTCCTTATCCAAGTAAATATACAGACAAGTTCTCTAAAATAACTGGAAAGAAACGTGTACTAGTCGGCAAGAAAAAACCTTGATACGATGATCTCTTCTATTTTTAGGTTACATATCATGGCATGGTCGTTGCAGCTGCCGAGATGCATCAAGTTTTCGTACATCTCTCTTGCACGCCTTTTCTCAAGTCAGCCAATCAAACTGCCCAGTACCAAGCTGCTTTCACTGTGAACTCGACTGGGAGGACGAACATGACACAAGTCCTTCCGAAATTGGAGAAGTTGACGAAAGGTGTTCGGGTCGTCATCGTAAACCATCGGTTGAATTAAACTCTTTGTATCAAAGACTCCATGGGACGACCCGTAACGACGATGTTTTAACCTCGCCAAGACCTTTCACAGCTCAGAGAGAATCTAGGAAAGAACGTGTTAGACCTAAAACTACCACCGCTGTTGGTCGTTCAGCAAGACTAACCCGTTATAACCGGTTAGGTGGGTCAAATGAAGCTTTGTTGGGGTACTCCCGCTCAGTCAGTGCGCATGGTGCTGCTCAACCCACTCGTCCGGTCACGGCCAAGCCTGGGTCTACTGTTGAGCGTACACGCGCGCGCACGCCGCAAACTACTTCCCAGTCTTCTTCATCTGAAGTTTCTTTCCCGGTTTTGACGCGGCAACGAGGCAAACGGACGCATCCACTGGATAGAGGCTCCGCGCCGCGAGTTAAAACAAAAATATCCGTTTAGCAACTATGGATAATACGTGATTACGGAAGTGTTTGAGATTTAACAGGCCGGCGTTAAAACGTTTGCTTTCTCTCTGACCTCCAACTCTCACACTCTGAATTTGGCTCTTAAGTCATCGAATTCTGTCGAACTTCATTCACAAGAAGCGACGTGAATTTTAGAAGGTGCTTTTGTTTGCCCGTGAACCCTTGTAGACTCCGATCGACTCTCACGTGCTCACTAATAACCTGAATCTACTCAACGTAGAATAACACTTCAAACTCAAACTCCTTATCTCTTATGATCATAAACTCTCACTTACACGACTCTATGACATCAAGTGTAAATCTTCCTAGACTTTAATCATTCAGATGTCTTTGCACTTTGTGTAAGACTCACCCCTCCAGTCGTCCAAGTGACGTTAAAATATCCCCATGTATATATAAGATATTTAGCCTAAAATATAATATATATTATTTTTGTTTAAACAATAGGAAATTCTACTTTCTTTTCTCATTGTTTTAAATGGGCCATATCAAAATTTTAAGTTATTTGCAGAGATGGATCAAGTGCTTAGACGCAAATCGTCGCTGCGATATTATAAATTGGTTTCATGGCACCAACACGAACTTAGCCTTAAGGACGGTGCCTACTAATATCGAAGTATTTTTGCGCGGTTTATGACTATTCGGGAAAAGCAGACCTTAGCAAGGGCTATTGGAATCGAAAAAGAAAATTGGGGGTAACCACGCGTTTTTAGAGATAATTAAACAACAATTATTCTAAAAAGCCGTAAAATACAGAGCAATGCATGACGGGTTTTTTTTTTTTTTTTTTCCAAATTGAAGCTTTATTATCTCTAAAAAATCAATGGCTACCCCCAATTTTCTTTTCGGATACCAAGAGCACTTGCTGAGTTCTACTCTCTCCGCATAGTTTTAAACCGCGCAAAAATATTCCTGTATTAGTAGGCACCACCCATAGGAAACCCGAGTATGTCGAAATGCGCAGTAACAAAAGCAGGCACCGTCCTTAAATTATGTCTCAAGCTACTTCGGCCACTACTACCACAATTCTTTCCAATGGAGGGCATGCAATCAGGAAATACAGTACTTGGCTTCCAAAACAATGAGAACAGAGATGGCGCGCACCGAATTGCGCATTGATTGTAAAATATTCAAATAAGCTATGTAACGCGTATGCGATTTTTTTGTTCTGCGATCAAAGTGAAGAATATTTCCTAAGAAAAATTGAATAAAAAAACAAATGCAGAATTTTTAAGACATTTAATATGAATAAAACTTCAATTTTCATATTGTCTGTGATGGTGTATACAAGTGTCTAAGATATAAAGCTTCTAGAATTGCGAGTCGAGTTCTGCACCTGTTCTTAGTTCTATTTTTACTGGACCCTAACAACCTGCAGCTCCATTGTTGATAAGTCTGGCAGCTTTGCTTTGTTCTCTCAATCAATAATGTAAAACGTTGCATATGGTGAATGTCGCCCCAATCAGCTAACGTGGCCAGTTCATGCATCTGTGACATTTCAGCGTGCCTGTCATAGACGTCTTCGAGGGTAAACGCACGTCATTTATTCTAATTCAGTGAATCTTGTGAACAACAGTACGAGTTCAGCGAGCATAATACTGCTAGTAAGGACGTGTGTTTGACCCGCGGACGACGGTTCATTTTGCACGGAGCCTAACCTTTTCCTGGGACCTGCAAAAAGGGGTAAGTAGACGTTAATTAATTTTGTTACCACGAGAATTTACTGAATGTAAAAAGTATTGTCGTCTGTAAGCTGACAACGTAACCTAAATAGAAAGCGATTGCGGACCTGTGGTAAACCGGCAAAACCGGGTAAAATTTTGCGTGTTTACGCAATCGAAAACCCACAAAATTCAAACTTCAATTCCCAGTGTCATATATTTCAACTTACAAAAAATCATTGTGAATAAACCCGTTGGATTCGAATGTTGTGAAATCCAACGGACTGACGGCAGCCTAGTCCCTAGGCCTTCTCTCGCTTCGTTGTCTGGTCCTAAACAAGCGAGAAAAGCCTGGGAACTACTGGTATATCCGACTGCTTACAACCTCGTTCTCAGGGTCTTTGCGATATTTTAAAAAGTGGACGATGACCCTGGGACACGCTAAAAAAATTCTCCACAAATCGTACAGTGTTATTTTTGACACGTGACACTAGCTTTTCCTCTTCGTTACACTGCTTTCCGGGATCAAATATGGTATCCATCCGGCAGTCATATTTCATCTACAAAAGTGTAACGATGACAAAAATCACGTGTGAGTCACGTGACAAAATACTCCCGAAAAGGTCTTCCCCGTCATCCTCCATTTTGAAGATCACGATGACCTTGGGGACAAGATTGACTGTTATCCCGGCGATTCTTACCTTCACGCCGTTGTTTCACGCCTTTGTGATCACCTGTGCGATTCTCGGTTCCTTCCTTTAAAGTAATCACGTATTTCTGGCGGTAATAGCAGCTGAACGGATAATACAATTTGGGTGTGTGCGAGACTATCACCCGTGAATTATTCAACGGTAACGAATTTTCCACGACGTTAGAAAACGTAATGTAATCCTCTAATTTCCCGTGAGTTGTCCCTCGCGTTGTTCCACAACCTTGAAAAGGAACTCTAAAGATGGCCCTTCTTTCTGTCACATGATGTGGTTTACATGACGTGTGTTGTAGATGCAGCGAAGATGGCTTTATCTGTGGAATGTCTTGCAGATCCATTGATAATAACATGACATCATTCAGGCAGTGTAAAGTGACTCTTTCTTTGCGTAAAATTGGCACCGATTGAGCTGAAAGTTGTGAATCATAAAAAGGTTGTATTTGGTTAACAAGAATCATGGCTATAAATGGCTCAGTAAATAAGAACAGATAAAAAACCACATACACATATCGGATCAATATTGTTTTCTGGGCACCCGAGCAATATAAGTCCATCTTTTTCAAGTAGTAACTATGTTCTGCCAAGCAATGTTATTTTTACTGTCTGGGAATGTCACCAACTCGTGTTGCAAGAAAAACAACAGGAGACATTTTTTTGGAAACTGGCCGAATTTAAAAGCATAAGATTCAGTTTTTCAACTCATGTTTTATTAATGATGTTTTGCTTTCACTTGCATGGCTAACACACCCCGTTGATAGCAAATTGACAACCCATGTAAAGTTGATGGATAGTTTATACGGGTTGTAACGTGACGTGAGATAAAAATAAAATTTGTCCTTAATTGTTTAGCTACTGTAGATCGCGATATTGCATCCTTGTAGCTATTGTAGTCACGAAAACAGGAACGTTTTTTTATTCCTTTTCAGTCTAAAACATAACATCATCTCTTGTTAGAAACTCACATTCATACTTATGATATTTGAATGAACGATGCTTAAACAAAGCCAAGAAAACTTAAACTTTAAAGTTACGAGTATTCAATCATCATGTGTAATATTTTAAATATATCAATGCAAAGGCACTTCCATGGATGATGATATGTCTGCCAAGATACAGCTCAGCTTTATATCATACGACTTGTATTGCAAAAGAAAAATAATCCATTTAAAGAGCACCTACTTGTAATTGTTGAAATTACTGCTGTGATTAGGGCGAAGATAATGGTTGCACCTTTCATGATACAGACACTCAGCCTTAAACGTGTTCGTGTGTTTAATACGGCGGGTACTTGTAAGTAGATGAAAACTGGCAAAGCATCGTCTCATTTGACAATTGTTTGGCACAGGAAGTGAAAACAATTCCTAGGGGGGTATTGCATATGGCAAATAACAACCTCCCCTCCCCCCACCGAACCTTCCCTGCCTCACACGCACACACTCAACCCCAATCAAGAACGTCCATCTCGGTTTAACACCACAAATGTTTGCATTTTTCTTGAATAAAACGTTTAATAAATGATCAGCCCTTGACAATATTTTGCTCTTTTTAATATTGGTTCAAAGAAGTGGTCAGTTTTCGGACCAGGGAGCTGTTTCTCGAAAGTCCTGGTAACTTACCGGGCCCGATAAGTCTCTTTGGTAATAAATATTTCTTAACAGAAGTCAATTTTTGTTAGCTTTGAAGACTAAATTTTAAAATCTTATACTTCTATGAAAACATTGGCCAACGCCCATGTCTGTAATCACTGTGTAAGCGGCGAAAAAACATTTAAAAATATACTTATCGGGCCCGATAAGTTACCGGGACTTTCGAGAAACGGCCCCCAGGACAGATCATAACCGCATCCTGGATGAGGATGGGAGGGGAGGGTATTTCCTTCTTGAAATGGGAAACAAACTCTGCGTCTACCCAGCGTTTGTAATCAGTAATATTCAATACACTGATTTTCATTATCAGCTTTCTCTGTAGTAGCTTTCGCTCCAGCGAGACCTTGAAAGTGTCAAATATCAATAGATTTGCTTGCAATCAGCCAGCCCAGGTGTCGTATCGGAGCAGAATTTAAGAACACTTCAGTCAGTACCAACGCAAAATTATATTGCTTCTATTGCCGACGATAAACTTGGTCGCTAATCAAGCAGGGACACCCAACGGTTCATATATAATAATGTAATAATAAATGTTATTTAACCAGGGTGACCTCTTCAGCATAAAATGCTGATATCAATAAGGGCCCTGCAGAAAAGAAAAAAACCTAAAAAGCCTAAAAAACCTAAATTAATTTTAAAAGTAATCCAAAAACTTATTAATAATTCATAAGCCCATTGACCTATCAAATGGTCGTTAAAACATCACGTGCAGTGGGTTTAACACACGATAAAACCTCATCTTTACTAGTATGCGGTGTTTAATGTTTTTCTCGCATGCTAATTTCCAACTTTCACAAAAGCATCATTGTTATGAACGAGTCTCTTGACGCACGCTTTTCCAGGGTGTTTTGAAGCTTTTCAAAAAACTCGCAGCACGTGTTTTATCGGGTCTAAAACCACTCGGCTGCGCCTCGTGGTTTTAAAATTTCGTAACGCTGCCGAAAACTAATCCCTTTCGTTTTCGGAGGGGCAAATATCTCGATAAAAAGACGAGCTAAGGTCAGCTAGCATTTTCGTAAAGCCGACAACAGCTAGCAAATTCGGGGCATAAGATTGTGTTCCCTAAAACTTTCTGCCACTTAAGTTTTCAACTATAGCATTTAAACAGAGCAAACTGAGTGTATTAGTTTACGAAAATATTTGCCATTAAAAGGTAGGAGACAAGATTTGAAGTGTTTTTCTTAAATATATTGTTATTGGGTGCCCTGGATCAACGCATTTGCATTAACACACTACCAGCTTGATATTGGCCTTAGCTCCCACGAGTCTCCTAAAGCTCAGTGGTGGAGCATCCGAACTAGTTATCGGATAGTTTTAGGTTCGACTCCTGATAGGAGCACTTGGATTTCTTTTTTACGAGTATGCCTGTGTCACTTTCTAGAACAATACATCATTCTAATTCATTCACCAAGCTGGAAATATATTATCACATTCACTTTATAAGCCTGATATTCTTGTAAATTCACAATATTCGTTCTGGTCTTAACATGAAGATTATTTGGGCAGTAATGCAACAGGCATTGCAATACGATAACTACCCTATTTGTTAAATTGCAAGTACTTCAAAAATTGTGTCAGTTACTTACGAGTAGACATATCTTTTCCTTCTCTAACTAGCTTGTTTGAAATACTTAGAATCCAACGAAAATGCTTTAAATTAGCCACAATATATAATTATGCATGGCATAATTAACAGTTATTCCACAAGCGCGCGTTGGATATGAGATGATAGATAGGAAACAAGGCGCGAAGCGCCGAGTTAGCTTTGATCCTCTAACAAGCGCGAGTGGAATAATTGTTTTATTAAAAACAATCAAGAAATATTGTTAGATCTTGCTGGTTTCGCTTAGCAAGAACAACCAGAAGACAATTTAATGGTCGCAATTTCTCGGGCATGGTAAAATGGCTCATATACCATGGCCGCCAAGCCAATCAAATACCTGGAATTGCATTATATTATGATCCAGTTTTTAATAATAAGTGATAGACCATCACAGTATTATACACGAGTCGTAACCCTTTATGAGTCAAGTATGACCTCGCTTATCACAAAAAGACGCTGCTCATTCAATAAAATACCAAACTTTTATCCGGAGAAAAATTGTTAACGAACGATAAAAACAATGGAGGGTTTTTGTTTGCGGACTGATCGGTCTCATAGTTGTCCCTTGGAAATACGATGTTCTTAAAGTAGCATAATAATCCCTTGAAGACAGCCAACAGTCTCTCGAAACTAAAACTAAAAGCTACGATAATGACGTCAATTCAAATGTTCATCAATCGAGGTAACAAACTTGTATCAAGTTGCCTTAAGAAGGAAATTACTAGACAGTATTGATGTGTTTGTTATTTAATAGGTAGGTTCCTTTCGAAATATTAAAATTCAGCTTGACAATAAGGCCAGAATTACACAAACAAAGGAAACTGAATATTCATGTTTATTCATTTCTGTTCATTGTTTGCGTCCTCTGGACCTCGATATCAAGTTGAAATTTAATATTTCGAAAGAAGGTTATAGAGTGTTTTCACATGACGTCACAACAGCCATGTCGCTGTCCCAAGCTAAACCTCTGGGAATTGAACTCTATTTTTATGCAAATACTTTCTTTTGTTTCAGTAAACCAATATCGCCAGTAGTCACGTGAATGAAAACGCTCTATTGAACAGGATCAAAAGACTAACAATTATTATCATAACAATCAAGGGAGGAAACTTTGAGTTGCTAGGTTACAATAATCCACCAATGACCAGCATCCGACTTCTAACAAAATCAGGACTTGGTTGAACATTCAGCTCATGAGAATGAAAGCAATAATCAAAAAAGGCATAAAACGGTCTTGATTAAAAAATCAACTCTCCCAAATACTATTCTAAGAAATATAAGGACCATATTGAGGCGAATATTCATATTAATACTGAGGCCTTTGTTCACTTATTACGCATGCAAGACGGGTTTTTTTCTAGGTCTACAGTCAAGTTATTTAAGGCGCTTTCCATTTCTCAGAACTGGCCAGCCACTTCAATTATTTCGCAAGCAGGTGCACCAATTTGTACGACAGTTTATATGACACGTTTCTTAACCATTTTGATTGCTTCAAAACAGTTCCATTCTTAAAGAAGGATGTCTCCATTGCAGTTCTTTACGCGAAAAGAAAGCCTGAACGGGATTAATTCGAACCCATAACCTCTGTGATGCCGGTGCAGTGCTCTACCAACTGCGCTATCAAGCCAACTGGGAGCTGGTCATAGTGTGAGTTCGTAATATAGCCGTAGAGATGAAGAAATGGAAATAAAATATATGAAAATTATAAATTTTCCAAATTTGGGGTTAATGTTTTTAACAAAAAAAAGCCTCATTTGTTTTGTTATGTGTCGGGATAAAAAGCTAAAATTTCGGTATTCTAGCATGATGATCCCGTTACGTCGCAAACAGTGATTCTAACCGTTTTCAAAGCGAATTTCATTACATTCATTTCAAATGCATTTTAATCCTTTTTACAATGTTAGAAAACAAAATGTTTTTGTTTCGATGTTTTTCTGTTGTCTGTTTTGTGTCATCGCCTTGAATAGGGTGGTGGACTGACGCCGTACAACTCATTAGAAACGTTCAATACTGTATTCAGCCGAATTTTAACGCAAGCAATCTATATAAGTCTAATTTTATCCTGTTTTGGTTTTCTAAAAAAGAGTCGAATCGTCTTCTCGTCGTTCTTGAAAAATGAAATCAGCAAGATCTAGCACAATTTATTGATTGTCTTTAACAAAACAAGTATTTCACTCGCGCATTTTGGATATGGGATCATCAGAGCCAACTCAACGCTTACGCGCCTCGTTGTCTATCTATCATCTGACATCCATCTCGCGTTTGTGGAATAATTTTTAAATAGTTACAAAGTTACGCATACACATAATCGTCTTGCATTGCATTGTGACTGTGTGCTCGACTGACTTCTGTGAACTTACCACAGTATCGTTACTGAACCGAACCTTTTTACAACAGTCACGTGATAGAAGAAATCACGATAGAAGTCACGTGATATGGCGATGAGGTCATGGTACTTCTCTAAGCGGTACTTTCCCTTTATTAGTTCACAGTAGCTATTCGATAGCGAGGAAGTCATAACAGTTCTTTCGGTGGTGCTTTCCCTTTCGGCTGAAGTTTCGCATTCCCATTCATGTTATCATATTTACGTCACTCCGGCGATTGAACTGTGACATCCTTATAGAGTGGTAGCGGAAATTATTCCGCACATTTTTAAACCGTATTGTTCATGTTTTAGGATTGTTCTGCTCTGCAGCCAATGCAATTTAAAATGGAGACCTTTCGATTAAAGTACCAGTACAAATACGAATACAAGATTTAACTGTGACTTGTTAGCGAAGTGCTAAAAACAGAATTATCCCAGTAAGCTTCTCTACGGTCATGAGCGACGAACTCAACGCAGCAGTTTTGAATCAGGGAAGATAGCTAAGGCTGCTAAGCTCTTTGATGATTCCGGAAAGAAGCGATCAATACAGTTTCGAGGACTTGTTTTCGCCACTACGCCCTTCTCACAAAACTCGTAGCAAAATAATGACGCCTATCTCATTTTCCCGCCAAAATCGGATACTGGTCCGCGCGCGCGCACTCTGTCTCTCTTGAAAAAAAAACCGTACTCGCTACAATCTATTCAAGTTTGGTTCCCACTAGCGACATAACGATCATAGTCACAATCATAAGAAAATGTTCGATCATTTTCTTATGATTATGATTATGTCGATCATGAGCGTCTTTTTGTGGATTATGTTTTTCGGCGTTCCCACTACAAATTAAGAGATTGATTATAATGTCGCTAGTGGGAACCAAGCCTTGACAAATCGAAGGCAGTTTTCTATGGTTGATACTCTTATAGACCATAAATTGACGTTATGAGATGTACAAAATTCAAGTGGAAATCCCAAGACGTATCGCTGTTTCCTTTTGCACTTGAATATTTGTAAGTAAACACAATTTACAGAACATCACATTCAAATTTTCCTCAAAAAACACTTTATTCGTATTAAGTTCAAAATATTTCCTGCGATTTTTCTTTTTTTTTTTTTCATTGTTTACACTGTGATTGTTTGCCATATCACATGAATGGAAAAGTGACAAATTAATGTGATTAGTGTGCAAACAAAGTTAAAAACGAATTTCAGGATGCTGGGCAGAATTAAACATCTAGATATAGGATCGCGTTCTGTGTGGTGTCAAACGTCAAACAAACTTATGCCGTCCATGTCATCGTAACTTCGTCGACGGTGATGATGATGAGAGGACGCTCTTGTCTTGCCAAATGTATTTACACATTTACAGTTCCTCTTCAAGTTTTAAAGGTCCCTAAAATATCATTAGATAATTATACTACATTTCCAGAAATCTGCCATTAATTCCAGGAACGAAGCAAAGTCACCTTTATTCTGAACAACAGAGTTCTCTGTCAGCTTCACAAAACATTTCTGCTTCCCACCTATATAGGACAACAAACGCAAAGAAAGGTTAGAAGTTGGAATTATGAATAAATCTTATCCGGGATCAGAGTGAGTGCAACGTCCAAGAAACATCTTCTTACCACAATTTGATCTAATCGGCGGGAGAGGGGGGGGGGGGGGGGGAGTTATATTGCTCTGCATGTACATGTTTATTGGACGGTATTGAACGAAGAAGGATGTTACACATAAAAATATTTTACAACCATTTCTCAAACTCCAATCGCAAATGAATTTCCAGCCGTCGATGCTGGTGCGAAGGTGGCAAAGGACTCATGGATGCCTAAAATAAGTGGAATAACTGACCGCGGGTTGAATCTCTATGTTCTTAAAACCATGGTGTTCTCTGCGGATTGTTTGCGTGTTCATTAAAGACTTAAAATTTTCACAGCAACGCTTCCTGATGAAGTAACTATTGATATCTTTAAATCAGCGTTCTTTCAAAATCTTTCATAGTAGTCAATGGTTTCAATTGTTATCGCATATGACTTGACTAAGACTACAAAAATTAAAGTGATTCTACGTTTCGATGTTATAGCTTTCATCGTAATCAAAAAATAATGTCAATTGAAGTTGTGAAGCTCAACAATAGAGTTCTTGATAATAATGTTGGCTATTACAGTGTATTTTTAGTTAAATTCTGATCTAAATCAACATTGATCATTCCATATTTTAAACGATTTTGGCAGTTAAATTTATTTTTTAAAAAAAACTGTATAGTTAATGCTAACTTCTCAAGACTTACAGTACGAGACACCTGGTCCGATCCAGCTCAGCCACCAAGTTCTAGTGTGACGTCATCTCCAATGAGTACAAACGGCGCCCAGTATTTCACTTCACTGAACTTGTCTGATTCTCTCATGGATTTCATTGCTCGGTTCAGGGATTCACTGGCACTTATTCCTTCCATCAAACGTTTGTAGAAAATTTTCATGAACTCCATAGTGGCCTCGTCATCAATCGCCCAAAGTGACACCAGAACAGAACGAGCACCAGCACCCAAAAAAGCCCGCGCAATACCAACTACACCCTCAGCTTTGATCTGCCCACGACCACTGTGACAGCAACTGAGAACAACCAGTCTTGCTCGCAGCTTTGTATTCAGCACATCGCTCATTTTCAGCAGGTAATCTGCCTCCTTCGGCACCTGAGTTTCTCTGGGAGTGCTTGGTGCTAAAGCAATTTCTCCTGTTTCCATCCGGCCATGAGCTGCAATATGTATTAAAGCAACAGAGGAGAGTCGTTTCAACACTTCATCCTTCGTTGCATCTCTTCCAGTGAGAGGTGCAATGTTGAGTATTCGCCCAATCATTTCTACTTCCTCGTGGGCGTATGGCAACTGCTGCAGCTTTCTTCCATTATTAGTGATGATGTCTTGCACCCATGGATCTCCCACAATTAGAGCGCCACTCTTGTGATGGTAATCGGTTGGACAATCTGCGATCAATCTTAAGGTGGTCATTGAAGGAATCATTCGGATTCTGAAAGACTCGCATAGGAACTTTGAGTTTGAGTCCACGAATGCAGCATAGGGAGCCAGCCACAAAGGACCTTCAGGGACAATGATGACTTCATCACCATCAACCAAGTCTGCTATGGGACCTACAGCAACGTCGTACGCTGTTTTTAAACTGGTTTTCTGTTGGTCCAAAGAAAGAAAAGGGGGCGGGTCACATGTTATTTCATTTGATGGGTTTGTTCCTCCAAGCTTCTCCAATGAGCGATCTTCGCACTTCACACCGGATCTCACACCAATGGCCTCCCGGACAGTTTGCATCAGTGACTGTAGGTACTCGGCTACATCATTCAAGGAAATGTCATAGCTGAATTTCTTTGTCCTTAGTTTGACATCTTTCCCGTTTTTCACAATCCAGAAAGTAATTTCGCTTCCTTCAACTGCTATGAAAACTAGTGGAAGACGACTAAAGGTGCCAGGAATAATGTCTATCACTGAACAAAACTCAAACGAGGTTTGTGTCAGCCCATAGTTAAATTCAATTAGATCTTTCAGAGCTTGAGAACGTCCCAATTCAGCAGACAACAGAGCTTCTGGTATTTTCCCGAGTTTTAACAGAAGAGCCCATAGCCTTGTGTATACCGTTTGGAACCTATGACGAAGGCTTATTTTCCACTCATCTTTAAACTGAAGATCAGCCCTTACCTCATTTAGTACTTTTACACTAGACTGATAACAATCACAAGAACGTTCGAGAGACCCTAATAATTCGAAGCTACAACCAAGGAAGAAATGTGCTTTTGCCACCGCAATCCTGTCACCAACTAATTGAGCAATTCTCAGTTGACATTCATGATAGCCATTGGCTTTTTTAGCATCTCCAAGACTGAGGTATGCCTCCCCTAGATTGCCAAGCGCGATCCCTATACCTCTCTTATCTTCTTCTTCTTTTGCAATTTTCAGGCTGCGTTGATAGTAGTCTATCGCTGTTTCGAAATCTCCTAGCCTGTGATAAGCATTGCCTAGACTGCAGTACGCGTGTTTTTCTCCAGCAATGTTGCCCAAATGTTTGGCAATTTTCAAAAGATGTTCATGATAATGCACAGCTTTCCTTATATCTCCTAAAGAAAGGTGAAGTTCACCAAGACTGTGACACGCCGTTCCCTCCCCAACCTGATCCCCTTCTTGTTTAAAAATTTTAAGTGCCCATTCATTGTAACTTATGGCTTTTTTTAAATTTCCGATCTTGCTGAAGGCGTTACCTAGATTATTATACGCACATGCTATTCTCCTTTTGTTCATGAAGACGGCATTTTTCAAGCAGTCCTCGTTTAAATCTATGGCTTTTTTTAAATTTCCGAGACCGCCATGGACGTTACCGAGATCTCCGTATGCGCAACCGATGCCTTCTAAGTCTCCCGCCTCTAAGCAAAGCCTTAGATAGCGTTCTAAGCAGTCGACGGCTTTCTTCAAATTTCCAACACTGTCATAATCTTCACCAAGACAACCATATGCTCTTCGTTCTAAATCAATATCACTCGCTTCGTTCGCAATTTGAAGACAACTTTCATGGTACTGGATAGCTGCTTTGAAGTCTCCCATACTATGATAAACGTTTCCAAGCCAACAAATGGCTCGTCCTTCACTAAACCTGTCACCATTTTCTTTGGCAATTCTTAGCTGGTGTTTGTAGCATTCTATGGCTTTTTTGAAATCTCCACTACTGTGGTAGGCGAAGCCAAGAAATTCGTATGCTTGACCTTCGCCACGACTGTCTCCCCTTTCCTTGGTAATTTTCAAGTGAACTTCGTAGTATTCAATGGCTTTTTCAAACTTCCCGTTCCTATAAAAAGCATTACCAAGATTTTTACTAGCGGTTCCCTCCCCAATTTTGTCTCCCAGTTCTATGGCGATTCCTAAATGGATTTTATGGTAGTGTGTATCGAATTCACTCACATATCTATTTACCCTTCCTAGTCCTTTCGGCTCACCGTCTTTTTCACCGTCTTCCTTTGCGATCGTCAACAAGAGTTTGTGATAAACCATGGTTTCTTTTAGCTCTTCCACAGTAGGACGAGATTTACTCAGATCACCATTGGCGCTTTCCTGTCCAATCGTATTTCCTAAATTTTGGGCAGTTTTGATTCTAGAATTCCCGTCTCCCTGTAAGCATTAAAATAATAACGATGACAACATCAACGATAAAGATGATTAACGTCAACTTCGAGTGACTTCAGTCCTTTAATTGTTACTGAAACATTTGTTTTCCCCAGTCAGCTTTAGTGAAATAAAGAACGCGGTCTAGACATTTTGGATGCTGATGTATTTCAAGCTTCTTCTTTAGATTAAAATTATAATTGCGTCAATAACAAAATGCTTGAATATGATTGGTTTTTAACAGCCCATATTTATAGCTTAATTCTGCCATGTAACTCCAAAACTGTCCGATTTGACCTATCCGATTACTAGAAGTTTCTAATCGGACAGGTCAAATCGGACAGTTAAAGAACCAATGAAAATCAAGTTGCAAATGCCACTAGCAAATGAAATTATACTACACGGCACATGACAACCAATCAAAATCAATTCTGTACTTCAATTCCATTACTTTTAAAAATTCTCCCATTTTGTTCAAATATTGACGGACATGTATTTTAATTAAAAATATACTTTTTTGAAAAATTATCTTCATGCGGTCGGGCTTCCTCGTCCAAAGTTGAAACCAGTTATATTTTTGCTTTGGAATCTATTTCTTACGTTAATAAATATTCCAGGACTGAGATTCTTGCATTTTGTTATTGGCACAATTAATAGGTAATAGGACTTCGTGTCGTACAATTCAGGGGTAATCAGGCTCGTAATTTCAAATCGATTTGAAATTACTCGCCCGATTACTCCCTGAATTGTACTCCACTCAGTCCTATTACCATTACAAATCAACAGCATCATTTATACAGAAGTGCTAAGGAAGTATTAAATGCAGTGGTTGCCACTAAAGCAACTCTAAGGCCTGAGTATCTACTAGGAAAATCATGATTTAATATTAAGTACGAAGGGCCTCTTATTTTTATTTGGGAATTGTAAAGCGAACAAAATACTCGAGTGGGCGTAAAAATCGTCTTTACACACGCGGGGGACTACTTTTGCGCGCGTTAGCGTGTGTCGCTCGCTTTTACTGATCGTTAAGAAAACTATGGTTTAATCCATAACCCCATTGACCTATCACATGGTCGATAAAACAATCACCTGCAGTGGTTTTAAAACCCGATAAAACCTCCTCCTTATTAGTATGCGGTGTTTAATGTTTTTCTCGTCTGCTAATTTCCAACGTTCACATAGGTATCATTGTTATGAACTCTCTTGACAAACGATAAATCCCAACAAAACACTACCGCTCGTGTTTTAAACATAACCTTAAACCGCCGCCCGGTTAGCTCAGTTGGTAGCTAGAGAACCAAACATTTCCGTTATCTAATATACTTTCTTCTCATTCCAACCCGTTCAATTTGTAAAAAGGAGGCCGAATTATCCATTTTGATTATTAGAGAGGAAGTAAAGTAGCCTTAGTAATTGCTTTCTCATTATAGACCCGGCGGACAAAAAACAGTAAAGACCCGTTAAAAATTGGCACGGTACCAACAAGTTTTGAAAACAAACACCCGTGCTGTTTTAGATCGCTATCGGGCCGTTTAGAAGACGAAACAAAAAATGATATCAATCAAAAGTCGTTTGATACTTATAATTTTGGTAGCGAAACACCCGTGCTGTTCTGCGTATATACGGCTCTTAGAAGGGCCATTTATAACACGACAGGCAAAAAATGGTACGGACCCGTTGAAAAGTGGTACGGTACGCATAAGTTTTGTTTTAATTTACCCGTGTTGTTTTGGGTCCAAACGTACCTGTGGGTAGAAGACAGCACGTGTATTTCTTTACAAAAATTTTGCACACCGTACCGATGGACCCAGAACAACACAGATATTCCTTTACAGAAATTACCGGCACCAAACACTTTTTATTAATTCTGTAACGTTCAGTTTGCCTATCGTTTGCCTAACGTTCTTGCTGCCGTCGCCGTTGCGTTTGTGTGAGGCGCCTGATGTCTGCGTAATCAAACAACGGAATGCACCAAGTTGTTATACAATGTTTTTTTTTGTTAATCACTTTATTTAACAGTCAAACACACATTACAGAGCTGTCGTTGTACAATGGTACTTCCGCGCTCAATGCTAACAGATGTTCCATACAGAGGCGCAAAGAAGAGGTACAGATCCTAAGGACGCCCTGAGGTTTTAAAACAATTTTCTGGCGGACACCTGACGGTACATTTCAGTGAATATCAGAAATTTGGACTGAATTGTAGGAAAAAAAACAGCGTTTCCTTTGGCCTAAAACTTTAGTAACATGAGAAAAATGATTCCTTTGGTTTTCGCAGAAACGAAGAATGTCTAAGGGCCTCGTGATCGTATGAATGTGGTCCCTTTTTCATAAAAGATTCTTTGCCTTAAAAATTCAGCCAAAGAATTCAAACATGTCGAACTATGTTAGCGTGTACAAATTATCCTATGGAAACGACCTTAGTAATAAGTAAACGTCATTTGCGTTACTTTTCTTAATTATTCTCCATGGGTCATGATCCTAAGAATTATATGTAGGATTTCCATTTGTTGCTTTATTCAGACTTACCTGGCACCTCTCCTGTTGACAGTCAAGACTATGTGTGCCTCTTTTCTTTCGGTTTTCCTGCTGTATGGATTTAAGTTCCTTATCTGCCCTGATTGATAACTCCAACAGTGTTTGGTTATCCTCAGATATCTTGCTTAAGTTAAGTTGCGTAGCGCAATGTTTGTACAAACAATGCCTACGAATCTGGCATGTTATTAAGCTAGATTGGTTGCTACCTGTGTGTTTCGAAAAACCAAAACGAAACAAAATAAAATATAAGCGACTCGTGTGACAGGTATGGAAGCCTGGGGACCCCACAATGCATTGCAATTCAAGATGGCTGCCAGATTGCCGAAAAGGGCCATTATCAGTTCTAAGGTACTCTTTACTTAGTCTTTTACTTAAAATTCATTCATGATCACATTTGCACATTGCGAATATTGCTTTAAATTTTTCTCCCTTTCTATTGTGTGCTGCTAAACCCCCGCCAAGATTGTTTGAGGATTTAATACGTTTTTAAGTGACAGAAGTATCCACATGCCTTTACCAAACTCTCCAAAGTCATGCGCAAACAGAACTCGAGCTCGAGCCTACGGGTTTCCCAGTTACATGAAATTTTTGGTACGTTTTCTGCCAAATTTCGTGTAATTACATGTTCGAACACTCTGTGATATTGCGGAGAAAAATCACGCTAAAATCGATACTAGAATTACATACTGTTTGAAAACATTTGAGCGCGACAAACAATGGCATTAAAAAGTGCGAGGAGAATTACACAAGAAATCACGTGTTTCAAATGGGCCTTAGAGAACGTTATAAAAGGATACTGCTAAGCCCTTGTAACACCAATAAGTGGCCTCTACATACAGACCAAGCTCCAAGCAGGCAATCACCCCTAAAAAAATTCAAATCCATTTGTAATTAAGTGATGCATTTTAATTCCTGTTCTAGATTCAACTAGCCGAAGGGGAAATGAAAGTGTAAGAAATGTGCCCTTTGAGTGCTGCCAATAGTATTCTAGAACATTCGTATTTTCATTTTCATTGTTGCTTGTTCACGATAGAAGGAGAAATGGAAGAAATCGTTTTTGATTTTACCATGAGGAGGGTCTGAACTAATAAAACCCAGAAATCTAACAGCTATCACAAGAAGTAAATAGTAAAAAAAAAAATTAATTAAGGTAAGTAACTTCACACATTTATGTAGGAATGGCAAGCCGTGGAAAGAACAACCAACACATGGGTGATTGATGTCTAGGAATCAACACCTTGTCCATTTTGAATGTTGCTAATTAGGAAGCAAAGACAGGAAGCATCCAAAGCGACCTCACCTCTCTCTATGGCGTCCAGGAAAGCTGGTTGTAAATCGATGGCGGCTCTGGCATCATTCAGCGATTCCTGGTACTTTTCTGTTGAGATAATTGACACCTCAATCAGAAGAGTAAATAAGTGGATAGCCACAAAATCAAGAATGGATAAGTGGATTTGACGAACGCATTCACTAAAAAAGATACCTTGTCGCCTCGTCGGCGTCTAAAGAGCCTTCTTCCTTAATGAACGCTGGCCTTCTGGAAAATGTTAACTAAACAAGTTTCCCCTTCTAGTAACGGTATGTGATGTGCTTGAATTCTATTTTCGAATAGGATCGCGATAGTTTAATTTGAAACTGATTTATAACGACTTTATTTACATACAGTCAGTAAAGAAGAAATGCCAACAGAGAGGAACCGAATCCTCATATGGAGTCAACCTCCTAACATCATAATAGCAAGAGAATGTAACTAGTTATGATCATGGATTAGTAAAGTGCGTTCGATCTCTAGTGAACTGGACAGTTGTAGTTGGCTACTACATGGGCTCGAGGCCCTCGCATGAAATCGAGGCGAGTGGGCACAAGATGGCGCCCAAACCCTAAAATTGCACAGTATCCAGAGAGAAACGACACGAATAGCATGCGCTCTCCGGGACGTCGAACGAACGCAATAATACTATACACAATTTACAGATACATTATTATCTTTTCTCCAGAAAACGTCATTAACTGGCATGTATTTCTTACTTATGGTTTTGTGGTTTCTGTGGATCTTACAGAATCTCACCTAAATTGAAATTAGCTGTTGCTCTGTTGTTGTACAATTTGGCATTCAGTTCGTCATCCTTGCAGTTCACTTTAATTCCTTCAGTGTAAAAGTTTATGGCGTTGAAAAGATCCTTTTTCTCCAGTTCTTTGTCACCTTCCAGAAAGTACACTTCAGCAATTGCTAAAACAAGCCGAACAAAACACCATGAATCAAAGCGTCCGTCATCTATTTTGAAGTATCACTTTTAAAAACCAAAAAACATATAGTAGAATTCTGAATAGAATCGGAACCAGTGGGATATTTAAAATCTATTGTAGTGACCGCAAAGACTAAAGGGATGGGCACGATAAACACAAACTTTACCTTAAAAATGTTGGATACGACCTCAGTCAAGTTATCTCCTTGTTTTCATGATGAAATTTATAAAAACCATCTTAAGATTATGTTGTATTATTTTAAGCCTTATGAATAAATGATACATTTTTTTCATTTAGTGCCACAGGCATACTCGGATTAAAAAAACTTAAGCTTGTCCTTCATTATAAAATTGAATCACTATTGTTAAAACATATTATTTTCCCTCTCAAAATGCCTTACTATTCTTTTGAGTTCACTTAGCTATCGGCACTGAGACATTGAAGCTATTGAAGGGGCTTCTCTTTTCAATGAGGAAGATGCCTGTTGTTTGTGAACTACGTTTCACTGGCCTCGAAACAACTGCCACGTACCTTAGAAGTGCCTGTCATTTGGAGATTAAAGTGTGTCGCCTCTACCAACGACGAGTTAACCACCAGGCCAGAGTTGATCAAAGAGCGGTAACTTTATCGAGCGGAAGATTCGCTATCCAGCGGATAAAATGTTTTAGTTGGAGTACATTTTAGCCACTGGATAACGATTTATTCACTGGATAAAGCTATGCGCTCTTTGAACAACCGAGGCCAGATAACCGCACAATGCATATAGTAACATGTCACCAAGTCAGAAGACAACTCTAGCGGTGCAAGAACTGGAAGACATGAAATTGTTACATACCCCTTAAGGTATCATCGTCAAAATCCAGCTTCCCTTCGTCAGAAGGTGTGCCATCAAATTCTTTTACTTGTTCGGGTTGATTCGCCGCCATGGGTCATGCGCTGAGAATCAATGTACGTAAAATCAAGTTTGATTTGAGTTCACTTAAAAGTGAATTATTGTAGCCTGAAAATATTACCTCGATTTTTTGAAAAGTTCTTTGTCAATGAAAAAAGAAAAAGAGCTTGTCATTGAGACAATAAATATTTCGCAAAGAAGTGGTCTAGGAAAAAATTACCACATAATATAGCCCTTTCCACGAAATTGTCAGTGGTGTTTGAACGGTAATTCAATAGGATAATTCGTGTTCATAACACAATAAACAAAATGGAAAATACACATGTTTATTCAGTTATGCATGACGCGCATTTGTTTGTCAGTACTTCGGAAAACGAAATATAGGTTATTTTCACTTTTGGAAATGAATATTGTTGGACCTGATTCAGTTAACATCAACAAACTTTAAATGCTTTCAATACAATTCAACTTTTCGGCTAAGAATAGCTAATCTCTGATCTGAAGGCTGTTCTAACGTTATGATATTCCCCTCTCAAAGTAAACTGTACCAGATCAGAGGTACCAAGCGAGAGCATTTAAACAAAATACTTAAATCTTGTCACCAGTGATCCCAGATCGTTTTGTGGAATTTTGAAGGTACATTTTGATCTGTTTAGATGCCTTAACTTATTAAAATTTAGTTGCAGAATGTTTTAGAAATCGAAGCCGAATTTACGAGTTGATAATCGCTTTACGAAAATGCTAGCAGCCCTCATTTCGCACCGTTAATAATAGACAAATCTGACCATACGGAAACGAAATGAATTATTTTCCAGTGTAACGAAATTTTGCAGTGACATTTTGCCGAAGAAAACTGTAGAGTTTCTTAACAACTGAATCCGAATTTCTGAGGCGAATGAGGTCTCTCCAACAGATATCACAGAAAAGAACCGTTAGTTTTCCTGTTATACGTTGTTTGTGGGTGAAGTTGACAGCTTAATTCGTAAGGTTTGATCATGAATTTATCAAACGCGACTTAAGTTAATTCCACACATTAAGATAATACGTTTGACTCTGCAAAATCCGTAATAGAACCAGTAAAATATTGTCGGGATCGAATACTTATCTTGGGAAAGTAAATTAAGTTTGCGTTCATTTTGTGAGGGTTCCCAGTTAATAAAATTAAATATTTAAGCAAGCGCCCCTCAAATAAATGACAAATACGTTTCTTACTTACCTTGGTTAAATACACACAATCTATCCTTTGTCACTGTTTCTCTGCTCTGGGTCTAAAACTTTTAGAAGCTGAAGTCACAAGAGAATCTGCGTGATGAAGTCGTGAAGGCTTTCTCAGTTGTCCCTCGTTTTTTAGATACGTTCTCACATGCAGGAGAGAGCGCTGGTCAGAGTTAAAAATAGAATTGACGTCAATTATCTTATTTCAAGTAAAGTTAAGGACCTGTAATCGCAATGACAGTCAGTAGAAACCGAATACAATCCAAATGACTGTGAGAAAATAAAGATATGATCTACTGTTTTCTTCGGTGACAACGCAAAAATATTTTTCATTACATTTTAAAATTTTTCGAGGCTGATAGTATACTACAACGTTAGTCAGTATTTTCACGTACGGTATTGCAAATCTAGCAGTCCTTTACCACTTGTCATGTTACTGACTACGCTGCACCAAGTTTATTCAATTCCATCTTTTAATTCTGAAGGATTTAAAAATCATAAGTAATGACTACTCACGATCAACTGAGTTGTCGTTTGAGTTTGAGTGAGTTGTCGTGGTCAAGTGAGGTGTCGTTTGAGTTTCAATACTTGCAAAATGGTATTCTTTATTGTTGTTGTGTTGTTATCAAGCAAAGAAAGTGAAAAGATCTTCGAAATTTTAAATACAATTTCTTTAATACTTCCTCCTTGCCATAACTGAAACTATCTGACAGACCTGATAGAAAAAGAAATATTTGTTACAAAGATGTTTCTGATTTGCATAACTTACAAACTTGACATAATTTCAGTTAGTAAATAAACCCCTTCACGCGGCTGGTATATCACTGAATATCAGACGATAATACCCTAAGCTGAAAGATTGTCAGAAAATTGAACAGTTTGCTTCTCGGCCAATGGTAAAATTTTGAGGGCAATCTTAAAGCCGAGTGCATTACCCTCCGATATATCAGTAAGCCGGAAAGGGGTTTATTTGTTTTACAACCCCCTGATTAATTTCTGAACGCACGCGCTTTACTGTAGAAAAGACGAAACAGCAATTGATGAGGGCGCGCAGCGCCGACTTGGCTATGATGATCTCATATCCAACAAGCGCGAGTGGAATAATTATTTTATTAAAAAAAAAAAAAACAACAACAACAACAACAACAGGAAATTTTGCTAGATTTTGCTGATTACATAGAAGGTCATGGTCTCTATTTCTCGGGCATAGAATAATAGCTCATATACCAATCAAATCCCTCGAATTACATTACACAATGATCCAGTTTTTAATAAAACAAGTTGGACCTAAAACAGAGACGTTTTATGTTATGGGTTTATAAGGCTGAACTGCAATGTGGAAATCTGCAACTTCAGAGTTCGTTTTGTGTTCTAAAACAATATAATATGATAAAGTGTTTCATCAGTAACACCGATTACTTGAAAATAAGGGCGAGCGACCAAGCAAAACGGTTCAATTTGCGATTTCCTTTCCCAATAGAGAAAAGAAAAAAAAAACCTCACAATTTTATCTTTCTTTCAAGTCAAACGCAAGGCTCTTGATTAAATGCATAATATGCTTCCTTCAATAATTATCACGGCTTCAAAGTAAAAAATTAAAAATCTCGACAACATCATAAACAGTCATCGAGGATGACTGAGAACGCAGTTATTGATAACCAAATCAAAAATGGCAGCAACTCAAACAATAAGCTCTTGTGCCGATTCAACTTTAACTTACAGCAAACTCAACACCATTATATTCAACGGTAAATGTGTGATGTTTGTTTCCGCTTAAATCCCACACTTTCTCTTCTGCGATTATATATGAGTGTGACTCAAATCAGTTTAAAAAAATGGAAATTCGCAATTTCCTCTCATTATCCATACAGTTGTGAAATGTAAATGCATTTAATAATCCTTTTCAAATAGCAAAATGGTCAGAAGGAAAATTACTTTCATAAAAAATATAAAAGGATGCGAACGTTCCAAAAGGATTCATGCAGATTAATTGTTAACATTTATGAAATATTTTTCTCCAAAATACATCAGCGCTGAAAGTTTGTTTTCGTGATAATGTAAGATAACGTCTCAAAAAAATGAAAACCATAAAAGGGTTAACATTCATACAACAGGTATAAATACCCATGGTAACAATGTGGTTTTTTATTTTAGAATTTTGTTCTGATGAAAAGAAATATATGTGTTCATAATTTTGTTTTCCTGTACATAATCGCATTGAAATAGAACATTTATAATTATAATGTTACACCTGAAAACAAATTATCTACCTAAGCAACTTTTTTGTGTGATAAATATACGGATCGAAACACTATTCTGTGTTTCAATGCTCGAAATGCTCGTTTCTGTATAATCTCGAACGGTGTTTCTCACCTCTTGCAACAAGTTGAATCAAATATTTAGACATTGAGACAAACTCATATTTCAAGCCATGAACATGCACTAAATTACTTTTTCATTAAAATCACTCATCACTTAATTATTGAAAAAAATCGCTTGATACTACAAGCTTTTCTTATGTTAAATCTAAAAATAAATTGAAGATATCGCTTTCGTGCAGTAGCCCACTACATGCAATTAAGCTCCTATTGTGCGGAAAAACTTGAATATAGCAATAGTCAGTTTTTCTCCAAACCTACATTTTATTGTAATTTCCATCTTGTTGGAAAGATTCTTTTTTTTTTTTTCATTACAAGAATTGATAACGAAATTGCTTTTGGTACTGTTATTTTGCAGTACCAGTGTTGGAGGAAGAAGACTTTTTATGAATTCAAACTAGACAGAAATGGCAGTTTGACAGCTTCGCAAATCAAAGGCATTCGCGCGGTACCGCTTCTGACACTTGTAAGTAAAATACAACCAATAAGATTTATTCATAATTCACTCAAAAGACTCAACTGTCACTTTAAACACGCTGAAACAAAGATACGCATACATCAATAAATGCACTATTGAGAAAATGCCATCCTATTGGGTTAGTCTACATTTAGCTCATCGTTACACAAAACAGTGATTTTACTTTATGAAATAAATCTATTTCAGCCGTAAGCAAGCTTTATGCAAATTATTCTCGTTTCGGTCATGCTTGTAGCCCAGCAGGTGTGTATTCCAGTGACCGCTTGGAAATCTGCAGTGTTTTAGACAAAATGTGTTCACATACACGGCCTGAGATCGAAGGAGTAAATAAGTGGTTTGAGTGATCATGAGGTCAGTATTTACGTAATGCTTTTGACTAACTGTTGTTTCATTTAAAACATTTGAATCGTTCAAACACACTCTATACGACATTTGATACGTACAAAGGCGTAGAAATGTGAAAATCATTCCAATATTTTTCGAGTTGTTCGATCACAATATACATCTTCAAAAATTATTAAATATTATGAAGAATATGGCACTGATCCTCCGTAATTACTTGTTCATATATATATATATATATGAATAGCAACATTTTATGTAAACGTTATTCAATCGAAATTCATTCTCTTATTCAGTCTATCAGTTTGATTTCTTCATTTCCGATATACTAGTACTTAACAATTATCCTGCGAAATCGCGCGGAATATCGCCTGAGGCCGAGGGCCGAGTTAGCTATTATCAGGGATATTCCGCAAGATTGAGCAGGATAATTGTTTTCTCATTCAACAAATTGGAAACAAGCACAGTTTTATTGCAGAAATCTGGAGAAGATCTTTATTTTGCCATTTTTTCTCCCCGACACAGGAAATTACGTATATCGCAGGATTTCTGTTGACTACGGACGGCGAATATTCAGCGCACCATGACCATATTTGGGCAGTGTTACAATGTGTTGTATAATAATGTTCAATATCTACTCCTTTCTGAGTATAAGTCACAAAATTGTTCCTTTTACTGATTATCAAAATCCCACTATTCGGGATCACATTTTCCCATTTTCCGCATAATCATCTTCTCACTCACGTCTTCTTCATCTCCATCTTCTTTATCTCTTTGATTTTTAAGTTGTCGTCTTGACAACCAAAACGCAAACATCCAAGCAGCCTTCCCACACTGCGCATGGCGCATTTTCCGCCCGCACTCCGCTGACTGGAAGTTTTTCGTATGACTGGTTTAAATTGTCGCCAATATTTCTCAGTTTGTTTGCCACTGATTCAATTGCATCCATGGCTGTTTCTTTGTCCTCTGACTCCAAGGATGAACTTTCTGACTCGTGAGAGATTGCAGTTCTGTCGTCCATACTGTGTTTCAAGTATCTTTCCTGTTTCTGATAACCTGTAAAGCAAATATTAACACAATAGACCAACGGTGTAGCTTTCCCCAACTAGATTGTGGGTTCGAATTTTTTCTTTACTTCCAAAAAAGTGACATTGGATAACAAGACACTCAGGTTTAAAACTGTGACATTTCCGCCCAGGTTTTTTCATTAGCATATTTCATCGATCTCATTTTCGCCTTGACAAAATCTCTGGGAAAAAGAGACCCTTATATTAAAGGACTATAATAACAATAAACGATAAAGGGTAAACGAAATATACTAACTACTTAACCATTGAATTCACAAAAAAAGCAACACGTTCATTCCACTGCTGAGAAATTTTGCATTCGAAAAAGGCCAGAAATGTTTACCAATGAATACGTTTTGAAACCAACAATTGCCATTCAGAGTCCAAATAAATAAATAAATAAATAAATAAATAAATAAATAAATAAATAAATAAGCATTAAGAAGTTCAACCCACTGGGATAGATTTTTAATGCTTATTTGTGCCTTTCTTCCTCCTCGCTGTAACTGGTAATAACAGTTGTGAATTAAGCGAGATACACGGCCTATTTATTAGTCACAATGAATCAGAAAAACACGAAACATCGAAACAAAGATAAATCACATAACGCCAAAATAAGTCTTGTAGTCCTTAGCAACAATATAAATACCTCACGAAATGGGCACTTCAGGAGAACATCACGAGAGATAGTTTTTATGCCAACAGATTCACATGACAGCATCAAGAATACACAACAATGTTCATAATATTTCTTACATTAAAAAATTGCTTGAAATGTTCATAGTTTGCTCACCAAGTTCGTTTAACGGTGTTGTGTTCTGCTCTGCTAAGTAACACGGCCGCGCTGTTGTGAGCTTAATCGAGGGCGCGAATTAACCTTTCTTCATAAGAAAGTGCCATAAATGTTGTTTATTAGTCACGATATGTTTTAGGCAATAATTTTTTACACATGCGAATTTTTTTGTACTTCCTACGAAAATTTCAGTGGCCTAAAACTTCAGAATTTTAAATGTTTCAGATTGATTTTGTGTGTTGAGAAAAGAAGAGTATTTATTGTTAACTTTTCGTGTTGATTTCTTCATCACCACTCGTTGAATTTCTTCAGTTATTGATTATCCTTATTAATATTGCTGTACTTGCAGAAACCGATTGGGATACAAACTCAGACGTTTTGTACTTAATCTTGCAGAACGTTTTTGGTGACCAAATACACGAAAATGCATGTTTCTCATGATGAATTTGATTTTGATAACCGCAATCTCTAAAACTAAAACTTACATTTTACCCAGGAAGAAAGTAATCAGTGAAAATCACATCTTTATCCCTTTTTTTTTCTTGGCCTTTAAACCCAATATTTCAAGGAGATGTATAATCTGTGATGGTTTTATCTCCATTCGCTTAGTCAAAATCAACAGTAAATTATAAATTTCCTGTCTCCATTGGTAAAGTTATTATATGTAAATACACTTAACTAGATACGTTTCAACAACTACATTCTTCAAGCTCGCATTTTGAACTGCAAAATAAATAAAAAGGGTGAAATTTCCTCAGAAAAACGCTCGGTAACACAAAACCAAAGAAAAAAAGACTTCTGACCAAAACGTATATTACCATTCATAAAACCTTTGAAAATCACTGGTTTAGTGCTGAATCGCATCTTGATTTATTTATCCGAGCGCTATAAACGAATCTTAAAAGCACTACTGAGCTCTCGATTTGCTAAGGATTTAAAACCTTTAACATGGTCATTTTTCTTGAAGAGAATGTCTGATGATTGTGGTTTTTATGCATGCATTTGTATCCGGCTGAAAAGACTTGAAAACATCGAGTTTTGAATAGCGTACAAATAAAAAAAATGTTTTTTTTAATTTAGTAGCCAAAACGTTTCGTGAAAATGTTTGAGGACTTCCGATCAGTATTTTACACCTTTAACAAAAGCCTGACTCGAATATTTACATTTCAAACACTGACAGATAAAAGGTGCAGTTTGCTTTCAGTGGTGACATTCAAAACTAATATAGACACGACTATCTTTATTATTCAAAGTTGAGAAGAAGAAAATGAATTTTTCCAAGACAAACAGTGACAGTTTGTATTCGAGAAATATAGTTGTCTTATTTTCAAAATTTTAATTTAAGAAACGTATCTCAATTCGTGGTCCCGGTTATTGCTTTCATAAACGACGCTGTTGTGTTAAAATAGCTAACAGGCACAATATATAGTTATCCCATTTGTTTTAATATACGAGTTCCGTTGATTTGCAGATATATAGTTTTTCGAAATTATGAAAGTTGGAAATATAATAATCTTTCATCGCTTTAACTTAATAGTTAGTCCTTAACAAAAATGAGCTGCACAAATGATATTTGGGAAAAGAAGTTTTCCTTTACTAGAATTTTTAAATTTCAAATTTTCACCTAACACCTGGAGGGTATCGGGGAGAAGGAACAATGCAATTTATTCACAATTTACTTTAAATGTCATTTTAAAAACACGCAGCTAAAATGAAAAAGAAAAGACGGTTGAGATTAATGATTACGATTCCTGAAAAGCAATATTTCGTTGGCTAGCCTGTTTTAGCACCTCTTTGTGATATTGGTGTCTCTATTGTGTTTTTTCAAATTAACAGTAGAAAATTTCATCTGTGCGAAGTTTTTATGCAAATTGTTTTAGTTTCGGTTAAGCATTTTTTTTCTGTGAAATTTGTGTCTCAGATGAGATGATTAATACGAAGTTAATAACCCTTCTGAATCCCGAAATTTCAGTTTTGTAGCTGGAGAAATAATTCTCAAGATATAATTAATTGCACCTGGCTTTAAAGAGTATTTTAATTCTAAAACACACAATATAAACGGGTTTTTATTTTCGTTCCTATTTATTTATTTACTCAAAAAAAATTGGTTGTTTTATTTCCAGAAATATTCCTTACGATGAACTTGCAATAATACCAAAGAGTAAAATTTAATAGTTTTAATATGGTTTACAAATGAAATGCTCTCGCCAATAGTAAAAATATTAAGAAAACAAGACTTTCAATCTATTTCGCATAGAAGTAAATGTTTCAATCAAACGTATCGTTCAACTTCCGAAAAATGAATATATCTCGTTTTGATGTCAGCTGTTTTCCTTTGTATCCTTGTGCTAATTACACGCCGTAATTAAATTCGTTCAGGCAGCAATGCTATTCGTCTTTCCTTTTTTCCTCCTTTCCACGCAACATAATTTGCAGCTAGATAAAACTATCCTTCAATCAATATCAGCTCCTTTTATCTGTAACTTGAATTGAATTTTCAGCTCAATGATTTATTTATTTATTTATTTATTCACCACGACATACAAACATAGAAAGTTACAATGAATAATAGACTAGGATTACAAGTACATAAGTTTAGAGTAAATAATAATAGTAAAAGAAGTAAGAAGTGGCGAGGAGACCTCAAGAAACCCCTGGGCTTATACTGAGAGGTCTCCTCGGAGATATGTTGGGACTTTAAGACCAGTAAAGACAACCAAGTTCAACCATCCCTCCAGCACTGCGCATGGCATAACTGCGTTGACTCCACTGTTGCAAGATATTTCGTACGACTGGCTCAATTCGTCTCCGATTGCTGCCAGTGTGTTCGCGACTGTTTTAACTGTCACCTTGGATTGTTCATTTACTGTCGCCACAGCGATGAAGCTTTGTTCTACGTTCCCAGAGAGATAACTTGGTCCATCCATATTTCATTGAAAATTATAACTTCTGCAAGTGATTCCCTGCAAAACAAATATATACAGTACTATCTTCAACAACTTCAGTTTTGAAAAAATATTTCAAAGCGTGGTAATTCCTAGTACAAGTGAGTGGATATGTCATAGTAAACTTTCTAAGTTACAGGGGAAACTTAAGTTTGATTCCCGCTCGGGACAACATTTTTGGTTTTATTTTGTTTTTTGCAAGTTAGAAGTGTGTCGAAAATCATGCGTCACACATAGTTTCATATGAAATATTCATCCACCAGTAAGTTCCCGCAAATTTTATGGCAATGAATATCTTATCGTTCGTAAGCAAAGTAACATTTGGAACCAAATTTTTTAAATCATGTACACGATTTAAGATTTATCATGATTCCGTTAAAAAAAAAAAAAAAAAAACAAGAAAGCAAATTGTAAATCAGTAAAAATTGTTCCAAGAAATTCTTCACCTACCCAGCTACAGAAGGAGTGCTTATTGAGTGTAGTCGAATGTTCGCGGATCGTTGTTTTTGAACTTCTTGCTTGTCACTGTAGCTGGTAATAACAGTTGTGACTGATTATGCGAGTTACACGGCCAATTTATTGGTCCCAGCAAATCGGGAAGCACGAAACACGGTCAAAACATCACGAAAAATCACGCAACGAGAAAGCTAATTTGTAGCCCTTGCCAACAATAACTCACAAAGGGGCAGCACGGAACAACATCACGAGACAGAATTTTATTGAAAAAATTTAACATTGTAATATCAAGGTTAAATCAGATTCGTTAGTTGAATTTCCTAACCTTAAATGAGACTCTGAAAAAGCTGTATTGAACTCACCAAATTCATTTTATCGTGTCGTGTTTTGCACCGTGAGTTATTAAATGCGCCGCGTTGTTTTCGAAACTTTTGCGTGGATGTGAATTAACTCGTTCTCAGAAGAAAGCGTCATTAATACAGTTTATTAGTCACGTCTCTCGATGTTGTCCTTGTTTCAACTAGAAAAAAAGCAACGCCTCAGATAATTTGTATGCGTCATTTAAGGTTGACTAATGAAACTCGTTGTGCCATTCAGGCGATAAAAACACATTTTTGCGGATGTAAAACTGAAAACGTAATCGAGGTACTTGAGGGTGCGATTATGGTAGCGGCGGTGTAAATTCGAGAAAACTCGACCACGATCATATTACCATTGGTTTTAATCTTTTTTCTCTTTGTGTAAAACAGTACCTAAGTTTTTTAACGAAACACGGAGCGTTGTTAAACAAACCTGACGTTAACGTATTTCAACACATGAAGATTTCGATATCAGTAACTTTTAACATTTTATAAGTTGGCTTAGCACAATTTGTCGCTCGGCGTAATGGAGGTGATTGCAGTTTAAACACTGGTTTTCTCTGAATTGATAAAATACGTAATGCTTAATTCGTTTAGAAACTCTTCATATGACTTGTTCAAGGAAAATTTAGTTTTGTTTTGTTAACGTTTTGTTGCGAGTTTATAAATCGCTCTCCCTCTGTAGCTCTCAGTTAAAAGTATATTACCAATTTCCTGTCTTTATCCTAGCTATTGCATGAAAATACAGAAATCAGCCCCAAAAACGTAGTTTTCGTTATCTCTCTATGAGATAAAAAATGAAAAAAAAAAAAATATGACCCTTAAAGAACCATAAAAGGCCTAAAAGCTCTTATTTCCGTAAACTTCTTTTTAAAATGACGTCTCCATGGTAACAAATACCGCCATTTTTCATGGGGATTTTACTTAGTGGCGTTGATAGAAAAAGCGTATGCTTATTATTCTGCTTTTCGTCCATTTCTCATTCATATTCAAATGCGTATTTAAAACTATATTCGACGTAAGAGAAATCGTTCTCTTTTTGTGATTCATTTTACGATATCTTGTTTAATATTGCTCGAAATTAGACGTACAAATCTTATCTTAATGCTGTAAATTTCTTCGTGTAAGTTTCTAAATCGTGTTAAGGAGGCTCGAGGCAGTTTTTTTGGACTTAGGGTGGAAGTTTTGAAATTACAATCTCGCATACAAGATAAACTTCGATCTCCTTCATACTACCTCATCATTTCAACATATGATCAAAGTTAATTTTCTCATCGGTTTCCAAGCAACAGCTATTACCATAGCAACGGAAGGGCATAGCCTCTCATTTTAAACATTGTCGATTATCTCGAAATCTAGTCAGACACTTTATGACGAAACTTTAGGGATTTAAACTACTAAATCTAGACAACTTGTAGGCGAAATTAGAAAAAAATCTGTAAGAGCGTTTTCAAGTAAATAATGAATCAATTTTTACGAGGTGATTTTGTTTATTCCAGCAATTTTCACCAATATCTCTGGCAAAATAAGACTTGGCACTTTGTCTTTTCTGTCAAAGGGTCTTTCCTGATAGCAAAACATTCTAAATGTATATTGAGCTTCGTGGGTGTCTCCGATTTTAAGATATTTATGTTTGAAAACAGTGAAAATAAAGCGCAGATGAATGAAAAAGTTTCTACTTTGCATAAATCGAGATATCTTTAAAATGTCCCAACAGATTTTTCTGTTAAATTACAAGCGGTTAAAGTAATAATTCTTTTCGATATCTACGCAAGTTTTAGGCTCAGGAACCGAAATTGGTGTCAGATAAGAAGGTTGAATCTTGGTCAAGTTTCAGTCGTTATTCGCTTTCTCCCAACAAGATTTTTTTTTTGTTTGTCCCGGTCTGTTTCACTGCTATTCACGTGCTCTGAATATTTATCATAACGTGAAGTCGTGCAAAAGGTAAAATTTACAATGGAAGACTTGAGAAGCAGGAGCATATATTTATGTAAATGTTACCTTTTGCACGACTTCACGTAATCATGAATATTCACAGCACGTGGATAGCAGTGGAATAGACCGGGACAAAAAAAATAAAATTCTTGTTCGGAGAAAGCGAATAATGACTGAAACTTGACCAAGATTCAACCTTCTTATCTAACACCGGTTTCGGTTCTTGAGCCTAAGACTTGCGTGAATATTGAAAAGAATTCTTACTCTAACCCCTTGTAATTTAAAAGACAAATCTGCCGGGGTATTTTAAAGATATCTCGATTTATGCAAAGTAGAAACTTTTTCATTCATCTGCGCTTTATTTTCACTGTTTTCAAACATAAATATCTTAAAATCGGAGACACCCATGAAGCTCAATATACATTTAGAATGTTTTGCTATGAGCAAGGACCTTTTAACAGAAAAGACAAAGTGTCAAGTTTTATTTTGTCAGAGATATTGTTGAAAAATGCTGGAATAAACAAAATCACCTCGTAAAAATTGATTCATTATTTACTTGAAAACGCTCTTACAGATTTTTTTCTAATTTCGCCTACAAGTTGTCTAGATTGAGTAGTTTAAATCCCTAAAGTTTCGTCATAAAGTGTCTGACTAGATTTCGAGATAATCGACAATGTTTAAAAGGAGAGGCTATGCGCTTCCGTTGCTATGGTAATAGCTGTTGCTTGGAAACCGATGAGAAAATTAACTTTGATCATATGTTGACATGATGAAGTAGTGTGTAGGAGATCAAAGTTTATCTTGTATGCGTGATTGTAATTTCAAAACTTCCACCCTAAGTCCAAAAAAACTACCTCGAGCCTCCTTAAGCGGTAGTTGTGTTTTCACTCATGTCTTGAATAATAATTAATATTCTTCAAAAAATCATCAGGGGAAACGGAAATGTTGAGCGGTGCCCATTTGAATGCAACAAATTAGAGTTTCATCTACAGAATCAAAGCATAGGACCACATTAAATGACTGAAGATTCACTGGCCATTTCAAGCAGGTGTACAAATCAAAGGCCTGTTTCTCAACACAGTGCCCAAAGCAACATTTAAAAAACAAGTCATTCCACTCGTTTAAATTTGGGAGTGTTGGTTAAGTTTTATGGTTATCACTTTTGTAACAACTTAATCAATATCAGATATTTTTTGTTGATATAGTTGTCGCTAAAATGTTGGCAAAATTTTTATAACTGAACTGAACTGACTTGAACTTTAGTTTAACACGATGAAATCAATCAGTAGAGCTGGTGGAGTCGTGCATTTAGACAAGTTACAAATTCAAATGACTGTAAAAACACTAAACTATATTCTCAATCCATAAAATCTACGTACTTTTTAACTTCACGCAAATCTAAACTAAATTCAATTTAAATTTTGTATATCAAATTCTTCAATGATATTCGTAACTTTTATCTTTCTGTTTGATCACAGTTACAATGGGATCGAAGTTTAAGGCAATAAAAAAAATCCGGTAATAGTTCTCCATGGCCATGTTAAGAGCTCTGATAAATAGATTGTTCAAAATAGAACTGGAAACCGCAAAGTGGGACTTTATAGACGCAGAAGTTTTCGATGATGGATTGTTCCAAAAAACCCTTCTATAAATATGAAAACAATCTATGTTGTGTTATTACTACTAGCAAATACGTGCGTTTCCTTCGATTTGTTGATTTACTTTGAATGCATGATATGCTGAAAGGTAATTTCAAATATTTGTCGTGTAAAATTGCTACATGTGAAGCAGATCGATCGCCAGTGAAAGGAATCACCAATAATCTGAGAATGATATATTGCAATTTTCCGATCACAATATACCGATTTTATGTTAATAGTCAGGAACATAATCCTTCTAATAAATCATCACAATACAAAACATATCGTGAGTAAAAAACAAAAGTAATGTCACTTTTGGTTGTGAAGAGTGGTTAAAGTTCTCACATTGGTTCAAAAAAACAGCGCGGCCGCCTTACGGTACATGGAGCAAAACACGACACCAGTAAACGAACTTGGCGAGTTTACAGTGAGAAGTTTTAATCAAGATTTAAGCTTAAAAAATCAAATAAATAATGTTAGATACTCCTGATTATAGAACGTACATTTGTTTTTAATGAAATTATCTCTCGTGATGTTGTCCCGTGCTGCCCTTTCGTGAGGTATTGTTGCTAAGGACTTCAAACACGATTCAGCGTGATTTTTCGTGATGTTTTGACCGTGTTTCGTGATTTTACCGAACTGTTGTGACCAATAAATAGGACGTGCATCTCACCAAATTCATAACAAATATTACCAGCTCCAGTGAAAAACAAGGAAAGCAAGAGCAAGCTTCGAAAATTAATACCGGTCCTGATTCCAAGAGCACTTGCATCTTGCTAAGGTCAGTTTACTTCAAGTTTGCATTGCTCTTATTTTCTGGTTAAAATAGTTAATTCTGTAAGACTTCTTCATTTTAAGACGTTCTCAAGTTTTTTTAATTTCACACACAACTTTTTGGGCAGTCAAAATTGTCTTTATGAACACTATATTTAACGCTGTTAGCTATTTTGTTCCTGAGTATATTGAATTTTGTAATTTTACCGATTTACCACATAGTACATCCATGAATCGAAAGTCAAATATGATCGATACTATAACTAGGGGCAGAATTCTACAAATGCCACATTTTGCAGTATCATTTTTTGGTGGTGAAGAAATGAAAAATAAACTGATTTTGCACATCTTATAATCTGTTATAATTCTTCAAGAATAACGATGTTAGTTTTCGTGTCTAATCCAATGTTTAAATTTGCTCTTCAGAATATCGCAGGGTTATTCAAACAAATTATGGATTCTCAAAGCAGCATTTCTCCTCCAACGGAACCAAGCATCCTCGCTGTGGAGTCATTTAATGGTGAAACCACCGAAACAATTCAGTCAGTCGCCAAGAAACTGGCAACAATCGGTGACAAACTGAGTCAATCGTACGAATTATCTGCTGGCAACTTTGTCAGTGTCGCTAAAGCTGCGCCCTTAGCCGTTTTGGAAGGTTGCTTGGACGTTGTTAATATACTCATAAATGCATCAAGATGAAAGTTTGTGGAGCAAGCAAGATAGAAGATGAAGTGAATTTCTTGCGTGAGCGTTTAATAACGAACGAAGGCAAGAAAGTAGTGACCCAGCTGCTGTTAAAACTGTGAGGCTTAAAAACTCATGAAGCTGTGTAACGATAGAACACCGTACAGCTAAGAAGAAAGATAGCTGCGGAGTTTTGTTGATGGAAAAGATTAAATCAGAAAGGAGCTGGGTGAAAAAATAATCTCTAAAATAAACTTTTAAAATAATTTGCAATATTTTATTAGCGATGAGAATGTATTAGAGGCATGGGCGTGTATTTGAAGAACTCAATTTGTATATTCTAGTGTTGGATATTATAAGGCTTTACTTAGTTCTAAACGCTTTAATGAAAGTCGTTGATTTTCGATGTAATTTTATTTCGCCCAAAATTGTTTGAGTAAATAAAACGTGTATATACTGACCTCCTGGTGATTCAGACGACTTAATTACTCCCTAATCGAGTAAATCGACGCACGTCAGCCAAAATAATTCCACGTATCTCATAGAATATTCTGTTATAATCATAGTTTTTCCAGTTGGAATTGTGATGGGCAAAAGCGAGAGTGTCACCAAATTCTCGAAAAAAATTTCGAAACTTGTTTTCTTTTCCTTTACAAATCAATTCAGGGCATTTTTTAGGAAATCGTTTTTAAACTTAATTGTCTTTCTTAAAAGAAATCGATAAGATATAAACATTTAGCTTACAAAAACAATAAAATTAGAATTTCTGTTGATGAACCCTGAGTTGGGGGTTTTGAGAAACGCACGTCTCGCCATCAAAGATTTTCAGGTGCATTTCGTGTTCGAGTGAAACAACAATATTTACAAACCGGTTCATGTCAAGCGCCGCCAATGGAAATGCAAATACGAAGGGTGAAGACTCCGAAGTATATAATCTTTTTAAAAATTCAATAGCAATTGAATCCTGTTAGAGACATTCTTCCTGAACAAAATATTTTTCAGGGCCATTGATTTTTTTTGAGACTTAGTTTTCTCTGACAATCCCACACCATATCCAGAAATGAGAGGCTAAAAACGCTTTAGCCCAGACGGGGACAGTAATTTGCATAGAGTTCCTCACAGCTGAAAATTATTTCTTTTGTAAAGGTAAGGGGGAAAAGCAATAATATCACAAAGGGGTGCTTTAAAATCGGTTAGCCAATAGAACGCGTTTTTCCACAATCGCAATAATCTAGTTTAGCACCTTTTTGTTTCGGAGTGTTTTAAATGACAAGTGGTTAAAATTGTGAATACATCTCATTGGCGGTTTTTCTACTTCTTTACCAAAATTTGTACAATTTTTTATTATTATATTTTAGATCTGTGAAAAGTTCTTTGAGGGTTTAAGAATCGAATTTTTAGGTCAAAATTCGACTTGAAATTCAATGTGACTATTTATTAAATCGGTCAGTTAAGGCTAAAGCTGAGGCCGGACAATAGAAATATTTATATTGAAAAAAACGAACATAATTTAGTGAAAGCCCTTTCCTTGAGAACAAACCTCGCGAATAAGCGGATGTAACTGATAGAAATACTTACTCAGAAAAACAGTTTTCGTTTTTCGATAAACTATTTATAAGCAATAGCATTGTAAAGGAAAGCGATTAAAACCAACGGCGCGAGTGAAATATCGTCATCTATTGATTTAATTTAAGAAATGTAACACTAAGATTAAATAACATGGTTAACAAAAAAAAACCAAGAGGAATACGGTCTTTTTTCGAAGGCCTAAAACAAGGAAAGCAATTTATTGGTAATTCTGTATATCTTTGTAGTACGTTAAACATGAGGTGAAAGATTTGAAATTTTATGATGATGACCGCACAAGAGACAGGGGAAAATCTTAAGATAATCGGATACAAATCTTGATTGTAAATAGATTTTTCTCGTTCAGGAGGAATGGCTACACGGACTGGCAAGATTCCCAAAAAATTATACCTTGCTACATTTTTTCTATGGGTTGGTTTCAGAAGAAAAAGAAGAAGAAGAAGAAGAAGAAGAAGAAGAAGAAGAAGAAGAAGAAGAAGAAGAAGAAGAAGAAGAAGAAGAAGAAGAAGAAGAACCTTTATTGATTTATCCTGCTCAGGGTAGCCCCTTCAGATGCAAAAAGCTGTCTGTTATCAATGATATGGGAGCGCTGAGCACAACAATGCACTAAAACTATTACGATAGTAGTATAGTATAATAATAAAAAATTGTACAAATTCTGGTAAAGAAGTAGAAAAACCGCCAATGAGATGTATTCACAATTTTCAGCTTCAATATCAAAGGAAATTTGAAATTTTTAGATTTTTAGAACTTGTATATTAAATTATCTGATATTCCCACTTGCGCTTTCTAATTCACCGACTTATTTTCCTCTGGGTCAATTAATACCACTGAACAAAAACACTAGTCAAGACTTAAACGTTCAAGAGTTACGATTAACTTTGATATAAACAAGACCTGTTCATTTTTGGGTTTGGAGGCACTAAGCGCATACATACTTATCTAGTTCAACAACCAATAAAATTCAGTAAAAAAATTCATTAATTGTTCCCAGCAAATGCTAAAATGTAAAATAAAATAAAATAAAAAGTGAAATAAGGTTTATCAAGAGAATTGGTGAGAAAACAAATAATTGGTACCTCAACTTTCGCCGTACTGGTCCCTCTTCAACCGTGAATGTACCAAGCCGGATTTTTCTGTGTGGCTGGATGGTTCATTTTCACAAAAAGAATTTAAACGTTTAGAACCCTTTTTTCTAAGGTTTCTTCTCTTGTAAATTTGTCATCTTGGAAGATCAAATAAGTCGCCTCGCAAATGTGTTTTCGAAGCGAAAGGGTAGAAAAGCAGTGAAGATCTTTCTCCCCCACTACGTTTGGTTTTCCCATAGTCGTGTGTTATTAATACTCGCCAAAACATAACGCACTTCCACTTGCTTTGGCGATCTATAGTTTCGGTTCTCTCCGTCAGACAGTAAACTGACTCCCAACAATAAAATTTTTTAAAAAAGTAATTTGCATTTTTTTTAGTCGCTTGCAGCTGAATCTATTACTCTTTTTTGAAATGCTTTGTTAACCGATTAGTCACAAAGAGGTGCTAAAAGTATAAATATATCAGCCAATGAGAAAATCGCCCCGCTCTTCGTCTTTTGTATATTAAAGGCTAACACTATACAGCATGGTGTAATAACAACAGAAATCAACAAAAATGCATCAGCTGAGTTGAATATTGACGAACTGATCAAGAAAAGAAAAAAATAATTTTCTCTTACCGTCCCAGGGCCATCTTTGCGATCAAAATTAAAACAGTGGGCCATCTTTTGGAAGAGGTGCACCTACATGCGAAGGGGTTTAAAACGACCTGACAGCATGCACTTTGTAAAAAAAACTATCTTTCATAACAAAATGAAACGGGTTATACTTCGCATTTTTTTGGAAGATGGAATCTTCAAATGTCTACACACTGAGCTTTGTCTACAACTTTCCATTTTATTGCGTGCACTTGCACTAAGAAAAATCTTAATTGAACCCTAGACAAAGTTTTTATTTTTTTTTTCGTCTTCTCGACCTCATAAGTCCGAGAATACGAAGGCTGTGAAAGTGAATATTAAACGGTAAACAATACGTCCAAGGATGTGTCGTTTGAGGACAACACTAAGTAGTGATGAGTCATGTGACGTGGGAATTACGTCATGATTTCTAAACGGCGGCCATATTGGAAACACCATTTTGCCATCTTGGTGAATGAAAAGACGACACAATCTTTCAATTCTTATACATAGTCCCTGAAAAGGTTCAGCTCTGTTTGGTTTTGACCGGGTCGTTTGTTCAAAAAGTTTGGCAATTAAGTCCCCCCAAGTCATTATAATATTAAAATGCATGTGAGGAAACCATGTCCAGCATGTTACGACTGTATGGTAGTGACAAAAAAATCTTTTCGTCTTTGATTGGAATAGCCCATTTCCGAGTTGTTTTGAGCCTCATTATGAAAGCGAGGATTCCTGCATAGTCTTTTATTAGAATTAGTTTTCACTCATATGCAAATAAACTAATTTTCATATGAAAAACTTTGCACGAAGCCTCGCTTTCATAATGAGGTTTACAGTCCAGCTCCCATGTCAGATCCTTTAACCAGGTTATGTTTGCAGTCCAGACCCGTGTTTGAAAAAAGCTAAATTTTCCTTTCTTTCTTTTAACTTTATATAGAGTGGGGAAAAATTCCTTCAGTAATGGGCAATGTTATTAAAATACTAGCTGCTCGATCAGCCTTGTGTCTTTCAAGTTGTTTTATTTCGTCCATTGCTGATCCTGATCTACACAAAAGTCCAGCGCAGCCTACAAATTGCTCCTATTTGAGAAGTGGTCCTTGCTAAGTTTATAAAGTAATTTAAGTAGAGCAAGTTTCTTAAGAACATAACCAAGTTTACAATGACAATATAGCCCTCAACTTTCCAAAAAAAATTATTTGACTTGGGCTTTGCACCCGTCCGTCTCGCATTTTGCCAAGAAGCAATTTCCCTCTGGTTTGCGTCCAGTGGCGTCGCCATAGCACAACTCCCACATCCTGTTAAAAACCTTGTCGTTTGAACAGCGCTGGTCAAAGGAGTACGTTTCACCGTCGAAGCTCGAAAACACGTAAGTCACGCACAGATTTTGGTTTGATCAACATCTTTCGAGGCGGTGGTTACTTGCCTGTGTGCAGGTGTAGCGGTCATGCACCATGCACGCAGACTGGACACTGGAGTGAGACTGTATAAGAAGAAGAACAAAATAAGTTCCATAAGGCGTTATTTTTTGGTAAGATCGTCCCCAGGCCCCCTGCGTTTTTGCCTATCGTCGACACTAAAACGCCCGAAAACGCCCATTAAAACGGATAATTTAGAAAACGGTTTCAAAAGTGGAGACTTTTCGAAACGTGTTGTTTTGAAAACGCTTCGTTTCAAGTGTGGAGAGGTGAAAACGAAGACCTTTGAAAACGGTGACGTAAAAAGCGTCACATGCCATCGGTTCCAGTCCAAATTGGGGTACCTATCCAAGATGGCGGATGGCCTTGTGATGTTAACACGTGCGCAATCATAAGTCCCGATCGTTTTCATCGTTTTCAAGCGTTTTAGTGTGGACAGGTGAAAACGATACGAAAACGCTAGTGCGGATGGAAATATTTTGCTTCGTTTACCCCAAGTTGAAAACAGACACTTTGGAAAACGCATTACTGTGGATGGGACCTCAGAAGGATTCACTGTTTATTGTAATAGGCCTTATCACGGTTTTCGACGCCATTTTGACGGGTAGGCAAACAGGCTTGAAATAACAGTGTTTGTATGGAAATCCGATGTCAAATAATTTTCATAAAACATCGCATCTGAAAAATTCATGAATTGGAAACCTTTGGCACTAGGAAAAGGATTTTAAATAAAAAACTTGGAGGGATGTAATTGTGCCAGAAAGCGTCCAGTCGTGTTTTGAACTTTCCATACATTTCCCTGCATTTTTTTCCCGCGAACTATTTTTAGAAGCAGTTTACGGCGGTTCGCTATACAGATTTGTATCAAAAGTTCAAAACACGACTGGACGCTGACTGGCACAGCTACATCCCTCCAATTTCTTTTCTTAAGGTAATTCCGTTGAATTGCATTGCGCATCCTCGCTGCGCATAATTTTTCGCGTCATTTAGCGCGCGCACGAGCGCGCGCACGCACAACATTACGGGATTTCCTTGAGGTTAAGCTCGGCAGGAAAATAAATGGTCCTTTTCTTCTAAACGAGCACGGTGACCCCCATTTTTTAATGCATCAATTTAAATGTCATACGGTTGACCACTATATATCGCGATTTAAAGAAAAGTTTAATACTCTACTTTGAGATATTTTTATTTGAATGCTTTCAAAAGCACATATTTAGGTAGTGCTGCTTACGTGCACACGCAGCAAAATCTTTAATTTCCTTCATAATCTTCATTCCAGTTCAATGAAAATAGTTTGTTGTGTAAGATTAAAGTAAATTTTGTTGAACTGATTCGATATTTTAATGCAAGAAATTAATTTTTCTAGAAATGATAGTTCCCTTTTCTGATTACTAGCGTTCCTAATATAAACCTTGTGGGTCATCTATTTACTATAATAGCCATTCAGGTTGCACAAAAACGAGCACGGTGACCCCCATTTTTTATTGCATTTTTGTAATGCTCATAGCATAGTCATGAACTGGACCAAGTCTTAGACAATTTTAAATACTCCTTCTTTTTCAGCGGAATCACCTTAAAATCCTTTTCCTAATGCCAAAAGTTTCCAATTCATGAATTTTTCAGAAGTGATGTTTTATGAAAAATATTTGACATCGGATTTCCATACAAACACTGTTAATTTAAGCCTGTTTGCCTACCCGTCAACATGGCGTCGAAAGCTGTGATAAGGCCTATTAGTATCTTCATCTTCCATGAACAGTGACACATCTCGTCGATTTGTTCCCCAGGAACATGGAAAACTGACGAATAAGTCACAAAGTTTGTTGGGCAGAGTTTCTGACGGAAGGAAATGTTTTGTTTATCAACTGAAGGTAAATTGGCCATCGTAAAGAGATCCGAGTGCTGACGTTTCGAGCTTTAGCCCTTTGTCAGAGCGACGAAGGGCTGCAGGCGCTCGAAACGTCAGCACTCGAATCTCTTCACGGTGGCCAATTTACCTTTAGTTAAAACTCAGTTGACAAAACAAGCATTTGTTTCTACTCCCCACCGACGCAGCACCACAGTTTCTTTAGAAACTAACCCCCTTAGCCGACGGAGGGTCGTCCAGTTTCAAGTTTACCTGTTTGAGTGATCATGGTGGCGATAAAAGCCGTAAAAAGCACAGCTACTAAAGCTCCTTTCTTCATTGTAGATGTAAATTGTCTGAAAGTTCAATAACTATAATTACTCAACATCAAGATAATTTTCGCTTACGGGCTGATGTGCTGTCAATTTAATAAATCTATCAAAACTTGTCAAAATCTTGCAGAAAAAGAAAATATAAATTCACAGCAAATGAGACACAAAAAGACATTTTCCTCCATTTCAATATTTTGGGGTCTTTCAGAATCAATAAAAAAAATTTAATTTAGGTTCTTAAGATCAGTGAAACCACATGGGGTTTTGATGGAGGTAGTTATATATATGAGTAATGTCTAAGCAACAACCGTGGACGATAATCCTGCTGGTATACGTTGGAATAATACATATACAAATAATAAGAGAAGCAGAGACCGATACAACGTAGAATTAAATTTTAGAGTGTACTATATTTCGGCTTGTATCTGAAGAAGGCTTGTTTGGCCAGCCGAAATATAGTACACTCTAAAACATAATTCTACGTTGTATCGGTATCTGCTTCTCTTATTAGTTATATATATCTAGTTTGAATTGAAATTTGAAAATGTTGGATTTTGTGGAGAAAATAACAAAACTGGACGCTAACAAGAAACAATAACTACTTCAATCCGCATCAGTGACTTCTAATTCGGGATTCACACCCGAGACCCAGTTGGTAGGAAGTAATTAGACGAACCTTTCTTTAAACCAGTAAGGCTGGGCTTACAATAACACATTTGCGTGGTATTTCGTGCTCGAGTTTTGGTAGCACGGTCTTGCTAAAAAAAGACTAACAACATTTAACCGATACTTACTGGCCAGTTTTGTTGACCTCCAGTCGATATTCTTCGCTTGTTGAGGATCTCGTGGCGAAGTCAGCTTGTTCCCTAGGAAAGGTTCTTTTTGGTTAAAAATGTTGTCAGTTTCAAATGCGGGAGAATTGGAGACAAAGCTAATGGATTGAATGAGACCGGGGGCAGGCGGCTCCCATATAAAAGTGACGGGGGCGGATCGTCGGTAATCTTGAAAAGAACCACTATAAAAGGAGTCTGCAATCCTGCGATCGTGATTGCAGACAATCGCAGAAGATAGAACCATGATCTATCTAAAGGCTGGTTTCCATATGATTGCGGATCGCAGATCGCAGATCTCAGATCGCAATAAGGTCTGCGATCGTCTGCGATCATATGGAAACAACTTCTGCGATCGTCTGCGATCCTGCGATCGTGATCGCAGACGATCGCAGAAGATAGAACCATGTTCTATCTCCTGCGATCGTCTGCGATCAATTGCGATTGTTTGCGATCTGCGATCTGCGATCCGCGATCATATGGAAACCAGCCTTTAGATAGAACATGGTTCTATCTTCTGCGATCGTCTGCGATCACGATCGCAGGATCGCAGACGATCGCAGAAGTAGTTTCCATATGATCGCAGACGATCGCAGACCTTATTGCGATCTGCGATCTGCGATCCGCGATCATATGGAAACCAGCCTTTAGAGGTATCACAATCAGTTGACTGACATTTAATTTCTCTCATATTTTTCGGCTCAATACTCCAAAAGGTACCACCATTCCTCTGACAGAAGTCATTTTAGATTTTAGCAGCCTAAGAGGTGCCAAACCACGCATTTTAACCCCTGAAATTAAAGGTACGACGATCACCCCCGTACCCATCACTTTTACATGGGAGTCCACCCCGGAAGGAATGAGATAGCCGCCAATAATTGTTTTGGTAATTTTAAATGAGTAACTAGAGACGTTTATACTGTCAAATTAAATTAATAGTTTGAAGCCTACTTTACATAATGGCCTAAAAGAGAATGTTGGGGTGTGTAAAGTGGGCCTTGATCTGAAAAACTGTAAGAATTCACAGAAAAATAAAAAAATTATAATAATTTGACTGTAACACTTAGTACGAAATTTACTTGTAAATTCATATGTCGGAAAGAGTTTCAAGTCACCAAATATTGAATAGTCTGGTCACATGCTTCGCACTGGGGTCTTGAGATGGCGTCCTCAATTTGCCAGTAAGACATGGACGTTAAGAATGTTAGTTGGAGGACTAATGCACTTTTTCCTGTGAATAAATGAAAGAATTTGGGAAATTTCTTGGCCTGTGAAAGTTTTCCTGTCACAGATATCGAGGATATAGATCTAATCTATATCATTTGCAATTGGAAAGAAACTAAAAAGGAGTTGAATATCGAGACCGGGGATGCAAACAAAAGTGAAAAAAAAAAAAAATGCATTGGAACAAAATCGACCTTTGTTTTCTTGATCTGTCTCAAGTGTATACCGAAATGAAATTTTAAATAAGCCAAATTTTTAAGTTTGTGTGAAGAAATGTTTCTTTCCTATACCGGTATTGGAAGCAGTAACGTGCCGATTGTGGAATAGTGCGTTCCTGTAGCTATCGATCGTCTCTATCGGCAAGCAAGGGCGAAGCTGTTAACCACAAGTAACGAGCGTGCACTGGCCAACTGGCTGATGGCACCATTTTCGATCATGCGTATCGCGTATTGCCGGTTTCGTATGACGATTGCATGCTCGCAATGACGGTCCCTACTTTTGTTACTTCGCATACGTTGTGCGCATCTCGAGATACTCGGGTTTCCTATGGGTGGTGCCTACTAATGCAGGGATATTTTCGCTCGGTTTAAAACTATGCGGAGAAAGCAGAACTTAGCAAGTGCTCCTGGTATTTAAAAAGAAAATTGGGGGTAATCATGCATTTTTCAGAGATATTAAAGCTTCGAAAAAGAAAAAAAAAAAACCGCCATACATTTCTTTGTATTTTAGCATTTTTAGAATTATTGTTTCTTGATTATCTCTAAAAAATGCGTGGTCACCCCAGATTTTCTTTTTGGATTCCAATAGCCCTTGCAAAGATCTGCTTTTTCCCCATAGTAATAAACCGCGCAAATATACCTCTGTATTAGTAGGCACCGTCCTTCATCCTAGCCCTTCTGCTGTGTGTGACGGGGTGGGGGAGGCGGAGGGGCAGGATAGGACGGATTTCTAATAGGGACGGTCCCTTCCCCCCCTCCATTTAGTACCAACTCCAAGCAGGTCAATTGATTGTACTAAATACCAGCGCGTTTTAGTTTAGCGAAAATACACACCAAGAAAACTCGTAAGCATGTTTTAAAAGTGAGCCGACCCTGCCAGTGAATTCACTCAACAACTTCAGAGTTGCAAAGAAACGGAAAAAAACAATACAAGCAAACAAACAAACAAAACAAACAACATACAATAATTTGGGAACACTACTCCCCCCCCCTTTCCCCCCCCCCCCCCCCCCCAAGCCGACTGGAGACTGAGCTGCATCTTGGGAAAAAGAAAATTATTTGGTGGAGAGCGATCTGGTACCGAGTTTACATTCGACTCGCCGAACAACCGCTAAATTCCACTCCAAGAACGTCAAGAGATGCTTCTTGTGAGCGCTAAAAATTACCCTACATGATGAATTAACCAAGCTCTAATCACCATGTCGGGATTTAAGAAGCTTTTCAAGAAGAAGAGTCCAAGCGGGAAGAATACTTTGTCGACGGAGGACCTAAGTGAGACCGCGAACGCGGCGGCTGGTTATTCCATCACCAAGGACAAAGATTTACCAAAGCTTCACAAAGCCGTTTGGAGTGGCGATTTGACCAAAGTAAAGCAGCTTGTTAAGAAGGGAGACATTAACCAGCTCGACAGAGAAAACAGGTAACTCAGTAGGTTAAACATCCTTTGATAATCGGCGATTAAAATTGAATCGTGCATAAGAGTTCTGCTAAATGCGTTTCTTGGCAACTCGCATAGCGTCCTGTCCGACTCGCATAATCTGTAAACGAATTTTTTAAATTTATATTACTCGCGATGACTCAAATTAATATCTTCAAGGCTTTCTGCAGTTCTACGATTTGTTTTTTACATTTGTTATGTCTAAAAACATAATAAATGCGATTTTGTTCGCACGTTAATATGTGAATGGTTGTTTACAAAGTAAGAGCAGTCAAAGCAAGCTTAATGACTTTGTTATATTTTTGAACCTCCTTTGTCATTCACTTTATTAGATGATTGAAATATTTCTTCGAGATCGTCACCGTGTAACCTACCTAACAACCATTACCACAACTTAAACTGTCAATTTGCAGCCTCAATGTTTCACAATGAACTTAGCTTCGTGACTTTGCATTAAACTTGAATCAATGAATATCGTTCGCGAATGTTGTTGAAATGGATTAGCATGAAATCACAAAGCCTTTCGAAGATACCCAGTAAATAGATCTAAAAATTTTTTATACGGTGTATAATAATAACACACGGATTTGTTTGATTTAGGGAACTTATTGCTTGAAAGCTCGTTAGTACATTCAGTTTTCACACTAATTGCAAAAGATTTACATTATTTCATGATCACTCTATAAAAATAAAAATTGCATCGCTAGTTAGTAATTAGTTATATTTGATAACATGTAGACTAATCAAATCAAGCATTTAAAAAAGTTGATTGATTACTGTTTTCCTAACTTGGAGCCATTTTCCAATAAATTTTTATTATTGTGTGTTTATGATGTTTGTTTGAAACAAAGTTGCATTCATACAGAGTATATGAATAACAAACCTTACAAAAAAGCTATTTTTATTGGCAGCTGGTTCCATCATACTGTATTTTCTGGTGTTCTATTTTTATGGGGTCATTAAGGTTACCCTATACCTTCAGAGGTGTCTTCAGAGGTGTCTCCTGTCTAAGCGATGTAGCGTGTCCAGTTTAAACTGTAGATACCTGCACCCTTATATCAAATTAAAGCTTATAGAGCTGGCTATCAAACTATACCAAGAAGTTTGAAATAAAATGAATTTGTTAGCACTGTTTTCTTGAATCAATATTTTTCACTTGGAGGAGCCACTTCAAAGAGCTAAAACTCAAAGGAATTTTGTTCGTTTGCCTTCAAATTTGGACAGTAGCTAGCTTAACGTAAAAACAACCAAAAGTTGTCTGTGAATTTTTTCTTTCGAAATATTTTTTCCCGAGAGTAATTTTTGTACGATCACTCCACATTTTTTACATCCTATTTCGAAAATGTTCCATAACTTTTCATTGCGATTGAATATGGCAAAACGCAGACACAGTTGTGAAAAATTCAACAATTAATTTTATTTCAAAATTCTTGGTATAGTTTGATAGCCAGCTCTATAAGGGTGTAGGTATCTACAGTTTAAACTGGACGCGCAACATTGCTTGGACACGAGACACCTCTGAAGGTATAGGGTAACCTTAATAGGCCCTTTTCAGATGCAAACTTTGAAACACATTTTATTGCTTTTTATTTCTATCGTTCTTTAGAACTGCACTTCACCTTGCCTGTGCCCAGGGTAAAGAGGACATTGTGAAGTTTCTCCTGGCTAACAATGCCAAGACAAACCTTTGTGACAACAATGGTCGAACACCTCTCATGAAGGTACTGCGCCAATGCATGCCATACAACAAGACGAGATCCTACATGTATTTAAGCTAAGATGTGTAGATCATCATAGCATCATATCTTTATTTACCCTCAGATTTTAGACTAGCCTTTGGCAGCTAATATCTCCGAGCATTGACCCACCCAACTATGAGAATATTAACACACAAAGACCAGACCACAACACCGGGAACTACTGTCGTCCCCTACTCTTTGCGAACAGGGAGTGGGTTCTTTAATGTCCCACTGAGTTATTTACAAACAAGGGTTGTGAGACAGGGCCTACGGTTTATTGTCCTTATCCGAGAAGACTAGAAAGTCTAACCATTCGCAGCTGTCAGTGCAAAGGCAGCACTTTCTCCTCAGTTATTTAAAGAACCTGAGTGTTGGTCCGGCCGGGGTTTGAACCCATGACCTCCCGCACTATTGTCCGGTACTCTACCGACTGAGCTAACTAATCGACGGTCGATTCCGAAGGGAACTGTATGGGAGGCGGCACCAGCTAGCAGTTAGGGTTCCGGACTTGTAATCTGTAGGTCCCAGGTTCAAGTCCTTTTTCCGACCAATTGGATTTGTTTTACAGTAGCCCCATTTTCAAGTCCAATTCCATGCTTTATAAATAGCAAACTGGTTGGTCTCCCACCAGTTGGAATGTTTAACAAAATTAATGTTACACTGTACATGTATGTTCAGTTTGTATATTATTTAAATCATTGATTTGCTTAACTGTGCTAAATACTTCAACACTTAAATAAAGTTATTTATTTGTAATAATTTGATTTATTCCTATTTTGTTTCACTGGGAGTAACACAAGCAGTAACCATCATAACTTGTTTACAAGCATATTAGGTTGCTTCTCCGGAAAGGTTGTTTTCACACTAAAGAATTATAGATAAATTGCCTATTAATGAATTATCTGTTCTGGGGTAAAAGTGGAGCTTCACAGAAGATGGATAATCCATCTTGGATGTATCATTTGTTTCTCAAAATCCATCTGAATCATAAAACTAGTACATAAATCAAAGATTAGAGAGTGTGTTCGATGATCTCAATCCCAGGCTCTCTCTCCTTTGTGATATCATATGCCTTTGCAAACAAATCTGTGGGGGATGCCAAATACACGTCCCAAGATCCATCGATTCATTCTGACCAGCAATCAACATTGTCCCGTACAATCTCGACTCCAATCCATATTAGGAGTCAGTGCGTTCTTCCTACGTTGAATATAATTAGAGATCCATGGATAATCATACAGATTATTTTTTTAAAAATTACAACATGTACACTGTACAGTAAGTGTCCTGTTTTCACATAAGGACCATCAGATAATCCATCTGGGACAAAAAAATCCACTTCAGAGGGATAATCATTAAACTCCAGTCTCATCTACAGTATGTAGCATGTTAGAATGTGTCAATCCATTGGTCCAGCTGAAAGGTAAATGTTTTCCCTTTTTTTATCTATACTCTAGGTGGTTGAATGCCAGTTTCAAGAATGTGTCAAAATTTTACTGGATCATAGCGCTCAAGCTGATGTTGTAGATGTCAACAGCAGTACATCACTTCATCTTGCAGCGGCCAATGGTGACGTTGATATTGCTGTGCTTCTGTTAGAGAGAGAAGCAAAAGTTGATGCCCAAGACAAGGTAATCAATTTAGTTCCAAATACTTTTTTAATTGATAATTTTAAAATAGTATCTTACAGAACTTTACTTCAAAATTTGTTTCATCCCCCATGTATGCACTCTGGGGCATACGTGAAGTTAAAGTGCAAAATAAGTGTAACCTTTTCCATTGGCTATAAGATCCTTGAAGGATCCTTGAGGATCTTGAGAAGATCTTTAAAGATCCTTGAAGATCGATACTTCAGGACCTTGGTAAGAAATTGAAGGATCCTAAAGCTTGAAGATCTTAGGTAAAATTTTTAAAGATCCTTGGAGATCTACACCTGTATAATTATTACTTAAGATCCTAATAAAGATCCTCACACATACACGTATCTTTAATTAAGGATCCTTAAAGATCCTTGAAAAATTTTCATCAAGGAGTCAGTCACGTAATGACTACATGTACATGTGGAACTTACTTGCATAAATGATAATGCATGTGACAATAGGACAATAATAATTGTGCATTATGCTTGATATAATGAACTCTATTTGATTAATATAGCAAAGATTTTCATTTCTTTGAACATTGTAAGTTATACTTGATTTTGTTGAATGATGATGTAGTTTTTTTTTAACCTAATTAAGAGTAGTTATAGTATTGTTAAGCGCCATGGACAATAAATGGAGTAATTTTGGCGCTCCATAAATGTATAATAAATTTCAATTTTTTAATTACAGGATTGTATAGCATAATTGTTTGATGTTAAGCTTCATTTTTTTTAACATTTTGACACAAGTGAAATAGTTTTCATTATTTTTGTGATTATCCTTTACAGGAAGGTTTTACTCCTCTCCATGTGGCCTCGTCTCTTGGAAATCTGGACTTTGTGAATTTCTTGATCAATGAAGGAGCAAACATTGATGCTGTTGATGCTCATGGCAGGTACATTTAAATAGAGTCCTAAAGTGATGACATCACAAAAACTCAATTAAAATTAATGCAATTATGGGATTTGTTAGACGTATACTTGGAAAAAGCATGATGAAAAATGTCTACTTGTCAAAAATCAGCATCTTAAAAATTGCAATTTGGGGGCGTGATAATTATTAGCTCTATTGTGCCCGATGACTCCATACAAATCTTTCTAATTTTGTCTCAGTTCCAAACGTTAAGAACTGAGACAAAATTAGAAGGATTTGTTACGAGTCATCAGGACATAACAGAGCTTATATCTCACCCCCAAATTGCAAAAAGATGCTGATTTTTGACAAGTAGGCATTTTTCATCATGCTCTTTCCAAGTATACTAACAAATGCCATAATTTCAACAATTCAAATATTTGTGACGTCACACTTTAAAACTCTACAAAAAGTACTGTGCAGTAAATCCCCATGCTACAACTGAATAGGTTTCTGTTACTGTATGTTACAGTCGACTCCCTTTATTGCCGACACCCTCTGGACCGCAAGTTAGTCTGCTGTGCTTATTATTGAGATGTTCGTAAAAGCGAGGTGTCTGTAAGGCATTGAGTTTACTGCAATATGACCACCTTTAGGCCATGAAAATATCATTGGTACCGTTGTGATAATGGGGTGGTCGGAATAACCAGGGTTGTAGCTAAGAAATTTGTCTGCCGGTTAGCTGAGAAATTGAGCCGGCTAAAGAAGGCGCGAAGTGCCTTCTGCCGTCAGCGGAGCCAATGGAGGGGTAGGTATGGGAGGGGATCACCCCCTCCCATTAGGGGGGTATGGGGGGCCTCCCCAGGAAATTTTGAAAATTTTAATTCAATTTGGTGCACTCTGGTGAAATCTAGGGGCTCTTTTATGTAAAAAGAAACAACCATTAAAGAGAAGGTCAGCTGTGGTGCCGCAGTTTGAAACGTGTGGTACAGAGATTCACCCTGAAGTTATTCAAAATTTTCTCCCTCGTTTTGACGTTTCCATATTTCCTTCGTGTGGTTTCCGTTGTTTGGCATTCCTTGAACTCTCTACCAGGTCTGTTCACTGTGCCCCTAAGGAGAATGACAGACCTTCTGAGCAGACAGTGCTTTGTTTTACTACAGTTAGTTAATCTATGCTGTTTTCTTTATTCTCTTTTTGGTGAGCTCACTAGAAGAATCGTTCTATCTGGAGTATAAAAATAAGAAATAACCTAACTCTCCTAAACAAAATTCAAAACTTAACTACAACTAATCTAATCTAACTAAAACCCGTTTTTCATGAATGCCGTTTATACTCTAACATTAAAAATGAAAATACGTGCGTAAGATTTTCAATATTTACTTAACATTAAAGTAATGAGAACGAAAGCTACATCGCTTTCCATTCGTTCCGAAAAGATAAGTGCTTTTAAGTTTGCACTAGAATATCAGAAAATCGATTCTTATAAACGCTTAGAACTGCAAACAAAAAAGCTGTCCACTCGGTCGTTCAGCTGTTCATCTAGTTTCGCGGGTTCTTTCACTGTTTCTCGTTCGTTCGTTTTCGCCGGGGAGCACTCGGCGGACCGTTTACGTTTCTGGTTTGTTCAGTTGTTCCTCCGTTTGCCCAGTTCTTCTTGCTATTCATGAGCATGAACATGTTATAAACAATAAAATTTAACCAATTAAAAGCTGTATTAAAACATTACGAAGAAGTTCCTTCATTTATTTTCCCTGTCATGCTACAGAGAAAGACTTCTTCTTTCTCCGATCTGACACAAATACCTGGTAACAAACTCGTTCCCAATCTTTCGCGACGCCTTGAATCGGGGCTACCAAGCTTCGTGTTGACAAGATGGCGGACGCAGAAAACGGAAAGAGGACACGGTAAACGAGTTCTCAAAACAAGACTTTATTTCAATTACTTTATGGCATCGATACTCAACGTAGTCAGGAGTTTATTTAACCTTTTCACTTAAAATATATTATTCTAAATCGAACAGTTGCTAGTGGGTAACTAAAGAACTGTTTATTGCCCTTTTTACCGAGTGTTTGCCACCCAAAATTCAGCCGGCGATGACCTCTTTCCCAGCCGGCGAATTTCGCCGGCAGCCGGCGCTTAGCGACAACCCTGAATAACGAGGTTGTAAAACTAAGGAAATGATTTTCAATTCGTTCGCGGCACAAAAAAGTGATTGTAATAACGAAGTGGTCAGGTTCCACTGTATTAATTAAATGTATAAAAATTTGTCCATGTTTGGTTGATGTACATTGTAAAAAACATACAAAAGCAAGATTAGTGCTTGCATGCCCTCAATCTGCAAAATATTGTAAAGCAGGATACTGAGGATAAACCTTCACTTTGTTTGTAGATCATCGTTAATGACAGCTGCTAGTGAGGGACACATTGGAATAGTGCAGCTTTTTCTTCAGCACAATGCCAACACTGAAATGAAGGATTCCCAGGGCTGGAAAGCTTCAGATCATGCCGTCATTCATGGACATCACAGGTTAGACAAGGACAAAGGGATTCCAATACTGGAGGTGTGATCTGCCATTACAGTGTAAAATTCTAAAATCAACAGGACAATGAGTTTGTCCTAGACTTACTGTTTTAAATCCTCAAATGCTATTCAGGCCCTACACCCTCCTCTGTTTTCATTTTGCTTTATTTACATGAAGTACTGACACAACAAAGGTTCAGGAAGTGTACTGCTATAAGAACCTCTTTTAATTAAAAATAATTTTAACAGCACCCATACATGTAGAACAAAAATAAGGGCATGCATCATGTGTTTGTTCTTTAATTACCAAAGAAGTACACGTTGCTGAATTAAATTGTTGTGTCATTATCCACAAACAAGTAGCATTCAGTCTTGCTTTCAGTCCAAGCCGACAATACAAAATGTTAACATGCATGTTCTCTCACAAGTCCTCCTGGATCATAGATACAATGTAAGAAAAATAAATTAAATGTACTTTACAGTACTGCTCAAAAGTACTGGTAAGTTGCCACCCTCTCGCGAGACGCAACTCTCCTCTCGATGGACATTAGAGTCGTGTCTCTCGAGACGAGACACACGAGGCTAAAAAACTGTAAGTACTAAAGCTTGACTTTTTTGCGAGAGTTTTGTGAGAATATTAAGTTGAGTAGATATATTGAGTAGATACTGCAGATAAAATAAATATTGAATAAAATAAATCACTTTATTTTGATGTGCCAATAATGTATTTTGTGCAGAGCACTAATTGGGGACACTTTCCAGATCAAATTGGGACTTAGAAATATTGGTTTTTGAGAAGAGGGGAAGACCAGAGTACCTGGAGAAAAACCTCTTGGAACAAGGATGAGAACCAACAACAAACTCAACCCACATGTTATGACACTGAGTCTGGGAATTGAACCTGGGCCACATTGGTGGGAAGTGATAAGTGCTCGCAGCACTGCACTAATGGGTAATCTTTCGCAGCACTGCACTCGTGGGTAATCTTTATTTTTACTGCTGCAACACTCTTTCAAATAATTATTTTCCAGTGTTTCAAACATTATTGAAGAGTATGAAGAGCAACAAGAACAAGCAAAGAACCAAGCCAGGAGTGTAAGATCAAATCAGTCAACGCCAAGCCAGAGGAGAGAGTTTCCTAGATTGGTGGGATCTGCAACTACAGCAGCCAATGAAGTAGATTTCTCATTTGGAAGCCCTGTGGCAGATGAGGGAGGTATGGAAAACTAATACACTAACAAACAAACAAACAAACAGTAAAGGTCACTTTATTAATTTTGTTGATGCATTATTGTCAGTCTCTTACAGCAGCTGTTAAAGTACATGTAAATATTATTATAAGTAATCCTTAAACACCAAAAACAGGTGATCCTGTTATAAGATTATATTAAATAAGAATCAAATTGAGTGAATACAATTTGCATAAGAAAATGTGGAATTACAGCTGCAATTAAAGGTATATAGAGCTAGTTGTGTAATTATATTGTAGCCCCAAATACAAGTAAACCATAATTTAATGCAAAAGTATATACTATACATGTAATCCTTGAATAAGCACCGTTATCTCTTATATATTGTAAAGGGTTGTTGATCAGGATATGTACTGTAAATAGAAGTACACTAAATAAAAATTATAGAAATTGTTAAATTATGGTACCTAGCTAATTAATTTTAAACTCATCACAATAATTCGGACAGAGCAAAGATCAGCTGAATGCCAAGCTCATCTGTACTGTAATGTACATGTACACTGCAGTACGCAACAACAGCCCTGCAAACCCAACAGGGCCACCCTTGTGGTCACATTCATTTTGCTTTGCCATAGGAAAAACTGCTGACAACATTGGCTCAAGATTTAAAACTTTGCCCAATTTAAAGGGCATTAAGGATGGTACCTACTTTTGTTACTAGGCATATGTTCTGTGCATCTCAAGATACTTGGGTTTCCTATGGGTGGTGCCAATACTAATACAGGGATATTTTCGCGTGGCTTAAAACTATGCGGACAAAGCAGAACTAGCAAGTGCTCTTGGTATCAAAAAAGAAAATTTGGGGTGACCATACATTTTTCAGAGATGACAAAACTTCAATTTGGAAAGAACCAATGCCATACATTGCTTTGTATTTTACTGTTTTTAATAATAAATGTTGCTAAATTATCTCTAAAAGAATGCGTGGTTACCCCCAATTCTCTTTTTTTTTTTATTTCAATAGCTTTGCTAAGATCTGCTTTCCCTGCATAGTCATTTAAACAAAAATACCTCTTTTTATTAGTAGGCACTGTCCTTAAATTGTAAAAAGACAGGTGATTTAAATGTACTAGCATTTTTTGGTGACACTTTAGTGGGTGTTTACTTTCTTGTGATTGGCAGGTTACAACAGTGCATCAGCCAAAGAAGATGATTCTGCCAGCCAGTAAGTGAAAGACTATAATTTTTATTATGCACCTTTTGATTGGCTGAAAAGAAATGCCGCCTTTGAACGAGGTTAATTATATACATGTGTCTGCATCAATGAATTTCAATTAAGATAAAGGGATTTGAAGACCTCTACATTTAGCTACTTGTAACAGTTTTAAAATACCAGTGACTAGATTCTTTAATTAATAATCAACCATTTGAAGCTTCATACCGTATGTACATGTAGTTTGTGATATCAATATTAATTTTGGGCTGGCAAAGTTAATTCATGCCAGCCTAGCTCACGATTAATTAATAATTAAGTGTGTTTACAACAAGGCAGGTGTTTTTCTCGGTTTACACTTTTTGAGTAAAGTTAAATTATCAAATACAGCGTACATCAACAGCAAAGCTGACACAATAACTTCAGCAAATTTCAGAGTAAGTTCTTGCATTTCTCTGCCTGACTTTCATGAAAATTGTGCTATTTTACCATAAACATCTTCACAGCTTGCTATTCATACATTTGCTAAGCGTCTTCAGTTATTTGATATGTTAAAATTCACAGAATTATAACGTTGCACTGTGTATTTGCATGGATCTTGTAAGCTTAGCAACAAAAAAATTCTGTATTTCAAGACCAAAAAAGTTCAGATGAAGAAATATTTAAACAACAATTGAAAACACAGTTCAAAGCAATAAATTTATTCTGTAACCAAATTTTGTTTTTAAGTTCTTAGTGAACTGCAGCTGGAGAACTTTCAGTTCATACTACATGTAGAGGTCACAGAATGAGGTTTTTGAATATAGTGCTATATTGTTAAAATAATGCAGTGTGGTGTTTTCACAGATTCTGTGAAAATCATGGGAAGATTTTGTGTTATTTAAATGTAAAAAAAGAACAAACCTCTCACATTTAGCCCCGAGTTAAATATTTCAATAACACCCGACTTCCAATATTGGTAAATTAATAAATACAGGTTACAAAATACTGTATTTAATATGGCCCTAAGGCAATTTAGTATATATAATTTGCTTTTGTTTTTGGTTTTTGTTTTTATTAATTTTTCTACTGAAAGTCAAGCGGCTTATATAATTACTTAGCTTTATTTCCTTCTTTGGATTAATTTTAATTTTCAATTTTCTTTTCTTTCTTCTAAATGTGTAAAGACTGGAATTTTTCTGGTCTTTGGCTCTAGTTGAAAAGCTTGTTCTTAGAATAAAAAAATTATATGGACTCTGTGACTAAATTTCGGTAAGAATGATGTAATATTCAGCAATGACACAGGCAAATTCGGAAAAAGAAATTCAAAGTGCTCCTTTCAGGAGTCAAACCTAAGACCTTCTGATTACTAGTTCGGATGCTCTACCACTGAGCTACAGGAGACTCGTGGGAGCTAAGGCCATTAAACTAGGTTCTTGGGACAAACATCCTGAATACTGCTAGGATTTGAATGTCAAACGTGTGGCATATTAATGCCCAATGAAAGGAAATGTGATGTAATATTTTTTCATTTTTTGATGCTGTGTGTGATCATAACTTCCTGTTGCAACCTTTTTATTTATTTTCTATTTACAATATTTTTTTGTTTTTAGTCATTCTGCTGGAGGAGACTCATGGGATTCTTCTGGTGACGAGGATGACAACATGTTCGGATCAAAGGCAAAGGTTTGTACATACTTAATTGAAATCTATCTTCTACACAAATAATACAATTCCTTGAAATAGGAAATGTTTTTTTAGTCAGTGACACAGGTGTACTAGGGCAGTAGCCAGAAATTCCGAATAGGTGACGGAAGTATCGCAAGTGCTGAAAGGGCAAGCCTCTAGGGGGGTTTGAGGACTTTCGGAAGAAAAATAAGACATGAGAATGATGTTTTATTCAGTTAGTGACACAGGCATACTCTGAAAAAGGAAACCAGAGTGCTCCTATCCGGAGTCCGATTACTAGTTCTGATGCTGTACCACTGTGCTACAGGACTCGAGAGACTCGTGGGAGCTAAGGCCATTAAACTAGGTTCATGGGACAAACATCCTAGTAAATAGTGCTAGAATTTGAATGTCAATGTATGGCATATTTATGCGCAATGAAATAAAATGTAATAGTATATTTTAAGCCTGTTGAACGAATGAGAATGATGTAATGAGTGACACAGGCATAACAATAAGACAATTTGCACAGGCGTGACAGTTCTGCTCATTTCTGTGTTTTATGGTTTTCAGCCAACAGCCGGCAAACCAAGTTTGCTAGCAGCTCTCAACAAATCATCAAAACAAGTCACTCGGACAGGTTCAGATGTTTCAAGTCAAAGTGCTAAATGTGAGTGACATGTTCTGTTTGACTTATAAGTCAATTAATGTTTTTTTGGGGGGGAGGAGGGGGTAGGGGGTTGGGGAGGTACACTGTAAGGGTATAGGGGATATATAAATAAATTTAGAATCTTGTATTGGTGGCCAGTGGGCATGTCTGGCTGGGAAGCCGAATCTAGCAAGTCTTACAGCTCTATGTTAAAATAAATTAATATTGTAAGTTATGTTATCTCTTGGAATGTAAAATAGTTGACTGTATAGTACACAGAGCGTTACTACCTGCCACCCCTTTCAATGCAGCTATTGCCCTGGGAACAAGTTACATATACTTTCAGAAAAACACAGCGGCAAGCTGTATTAATTTTGCCTCATTTCACAACAATAAGCAACACTGATGAGAAGGGAATAAGGGGCATCAAGGCTGTTGCCTTTAGAAGAAAAATTTCAAGGACACACGGCCAAAAGCCAAAAAGTTAGGAGCCCAACATGTGAAGTGTTAGGTGCTGCTGCAAAAAATTTAGGTGCCCAGAGCATTTCTTGGGCACAACAGGCTACCGGGCCCCTGTTGGGCAGCAGGCTTGGGCATATTTATTTCAATCAAGGAGTTAAGCAACTACCGTACATGTAGATGATTAACAACTATTGAATGTATCAATAAATTGAAGGGCTCCGAGTGCATAACTGGCCTTTGTCGAATTCCAGATCACTTTTTGTTGTTTTAGGTCAGATTCATCGAGTTTTGCATCTTGCCTTGAATTCCTTCAGGAAAGTTGCTCCATTTATGTTTTATCTGCTGCCTTGGGCTTCGTTTTGTGATAAAAACTAAGTTCTTGCCTGATAATTATAGCTTTATATTGCAAAATTAATGAAGTGCAAGGCAGCGGATAAAACATTGGAGCAACTTTCCTGAAGGAATACATTAGGCCAGATGGAAAAACTTCAGTGAATCTAGGCTAAAACCACAAAAAAGTGATCTGGAATCCACTATTAAGCTCAGTTATGACCAAGGCGAAGCCTTCTGGGCCCAGTTGTTCAAAGCCCGGTTTAGCTAACCCTGGGTCAACGTGAACTATAACTCGAGTTTAATAACTAATCGACAGTGATTTTTCCAAAAGATTTTTGTCCCTCAGTTTTGACTTAGACTTTCCTTTACCATAAGCTTAAAATAAGTTTCAAAAGCGTGTTTAATGAGCGAGCTGAAACCCTCGGTTAACTTTTAATCGGGGATTAGCATTAATCGGGTTTCGAACAACTGGGCCCAGTTGTTGAGAAAACCATTGTTGTGATACAGATACATTAGTTATTGATAGTTGAATTTGTGATTAATGCATATGCTATTAGAACCCTCACAATTTTGATATGATCCTATATAAATCAATCGTTCGTGACTCTTAGGGAAGTGGCCAAAACTACATGTACTATACTCGAACAGGACCCACCAAACCCCAAAACAGATGGTGGTCTCTGCCTGCACCCCCTTCCTCGACCTCAAAAGATGGTGTCTTTATTGCATAGCCACCACTCTATCCAGCAGTAAAAATTGACAGTGAGATTCAAACGTTACTTTTCCAGTTTATCTAGAGCAATGCTGGCTCTTGCTAGCTGAATATTTCTGTGTCAACTCAAATTTTAAAGCCAATAAAATTTTATTGGTAATGTTCATGAGATAGGTGGTGTCTTTGATAACCCCTCTACCCCAGACAAGGTGGGTCATTTTCAAACAAACTTCTTTTGAGCAGTTCCCGAATATGCTCCATTACTGCATAATCTTCCCACTGGGTGGGCCGCTATGACCAGAGTGTTCATGTAAGTCAACATGTATCTGAGTGTGCTAGTCCACAAGAAGGTAAATAATTAGATTATTTTAAAAATATTGACAACATTTTTAACGTTAGATTTAAAATTTTATTTTTTTCTATAGCTTCAAGTCGAATTCCTATCAAGACATCAGCTCCAAAGTCAGAGCCCATTCAAGGTACAGTTAACCCTTTAACCCCTAATATCAAAGATCGAATTCTCATATCTAATGTCTTACAAAATGTGAAAGAGCCTAAAAGAACATGAAACAGTTAATCCTTACAGTCCATGGGCATGGTTTATATTCAGGGGTGGGGAAGGGGCAGCTTACAGTGTATCAAGTGTTTGCAGTAAAGGGTGTTTGCATTGCGATTTGTGAGGCACAAATATCGAATGCAAATGTCCGTCGTAATGATTTGGTATTTAGAATCCAAATTTCTCCAAAAAGTGCTCCACTTTGGCCTTCAGACTTGCTATCATGTTAGAACTTTTGTTTATAAGCTTTATTTCAAAAACAAAGGAAATCATTTCAAGCATCGCTTAATGGTTGGTTCAATTTTTGGCTGAAGTCATAACCTTGTTGGACGAATTCGAGTCCCTATTAATCACAACTTAAATGTGGGACTACTTTTATGTCACAAGAATCAGTCTGTATGCATACCAAATTCCAAGGCCAAATTGTCACTTGCTTACCCTGCTAGCAGAGGTTTCTTTCTGGCAAGTCTTTTAGTATGTACGAAGTTCTTCGCGTCTGTAGTATTTGGCGTAGTCGGCTTGTTTTATAATACTTCTCTCGGGGAAGTACATGTAAACAAGCCGACTACGCGAAATACTACAGACGCGAACGACTTTGTACATGCTAAAAGACTTCCAAGAAAGAAATTTCTGCTAGAAGGGTATCATTTGCGCTCAATTTTTACGTGTACTTCAAGTTCTGAAAGTTGACGGTATTATTGTTAAAACCGCTGTTTTACAGAGCACAAGCCAACAGCTGCAGCGGTTCCTGAGACCAGCAGCCAATCACGTATTCCCATCCGCTCAGGTGAGACCCAGTCCCCCTCTCCAGCCAAAAAGCCAATAACAGGTGGAGCAAGTCCAAAGAACAGTCCCACCAACTCTCAGCACAGTACACCCACCAAACGGAAACTACCCACTCCTGGTGGGGTAGGGCAAATTGTCAAGGAACCGGCACAAACCAGAACAGAGGAGAGTAAACCTCAGTCAAGGCCGTGGGAGATGACCAAGGATGAAGATTCAGAGGTTCGTTATATTTTACCCTTTCGTTGTTTTGAAATAAGGACAATTCAGTTTGAACTCTGGTCTTCTCTGATTCAGCCTCTCTATTCGGCTGAACTCACATTGTTACATTGCCATTCAGTACAGTGAAACTTTCATTTGAATGGTTACACTCAGACTCAAAAGGTAAAACCACCTTGTACAGCATAACAAATGGTACCACAGGAAAGTACTAACAACAACAACAACAACATTAACTTTATTTTTACAAACTGAAAAAAAAGGCCTTTATAGCCGGCAGTTAGCAGAGCCATTCTAGGCGGGCTTCTTAAACTGACAATATATAGTTAATATAGTACTGCTCAGTAGCTATTATTTGAATGGCCACACTTTAGGATTTCATCCACAGACTCAAAAGTTAGAACCGCCTTGTAGAGCATAATAAACAGCACCACAGGAAAGTACTGCTCAGTAGCTTTCATTTGAATGGTCACACTTTAGGATTTCATCCACAGACTCAAGAATTTGAACCACCTTGTACAGCATAATAAACAGTACCACAGGAAAGTACTGCTCAGTAGCTTTCATTTGAATGGTCACACTTTAGGATTTCATCCACAGACTTAAAAGTTAGAACCAACTCGTACACCATAATAAATAGTACCACAGGAACGTACTGCTCAGTAGCTTTCATTGAATGGTCACACTTAAGGATTTCATCGACAGACTGAAAAGTTGGAACCAACTTGTACAGCATAATAAACAGCACCACAGGAAAGTACTGCTCAGTAGCTTTCATTTGAAGGGTCACACTTTAGGATTTCATACACAGACTCAAAAGTTAGAACCACCTTGCACAGCATAATAAACAGCACCACAGGAAAGTATTGCTCAGTAGCTTTCATTTGAAGGGTCACACTTTAGGATTTCATCCACAAACTCAAAGTTATAGCCACCTTGCACAGCATAATAAACAGCACCACAGGAAAGTACTGCTCGATGACTCTTGAATGATCGCAGTACAGGATTTCTACAGAGACCAGCCTTGTACAACACAATAAAGAATACCACTCGAAAGTGCTGAGCCTAAGTAGGTGTTTTACAAAGAAGAGTCACAGTTAAGCATTGTGTTTTACAAAGAAGAGTCACAGTTAAGCATTTTGTCAACAGACTAAAAGATGAGAACCACTTTGTACGACATCATAGCCACAAACGCACAGCTTATAGTTTTCATTTAGCCGTTAAGCAAAAAGTTTTTTTTACGTACTTATACCAAATGTTTACACATCAAATTAAAAGATTCCAAGATAGAAGCACTTACTGCGCCTTCCAACAACATACGGACTCCAAACTTCAACCGCAACTGACGATTTACGCCGGTGTTTTACTGCTGTCAATCATAATTACAGTGACAACCGGCTGACCGAAAAAATACAGAAACCGACAAAGTGGATGGAAATCCGCCAATCACAGCGCAACATAACATTTTCACCCCGCTAAACCAAACGTTTTTATTTTCTTAGAGGTCCGCTGCGGTGATTGACGGCAGTGAAAAGCGTAACAGTTGGTTGAATCTTGAATTTCAGAGTCTGCATGTTATTGAAAGGTGCAGTCGTATGACATGGCTCTTGCCGGAAAGGAAATTGGTGATTTTGTGTCTAAACTTTACCGTGGAGCTAAATGTGTACTTACAAACTTACTTCCTAGGGTGCCATATCTGATACAGATGTTCTGGCTGCTTTAAGTGGAGGAAATACGAAGGTTAGCATATTAAACAAAATTGGTGTAAGAAAAATACGACAGCCGGAACCCCGACTCCATAAGTTAACTGAAACATTTTTTCCATTCACAAAGAAGTTTCTAATTAAAGACGGTGCGTCCATTTGTTACTGCGCATACGTTTTGCGCGTCTCGAGATTGTTCGAGAAACTCGACTTGGACGGTTCCTAGTAATACAAAGTTGTTTTTGCGCGTTTTGTGATAATGCGAGAAAGGTAGATCTTAGCAAGGGTTACATGTATATTGGAATCCAAAATGAAAATTTGGGGTAACCGCGCATTTTTCAGAGAAAAGTAAGCTTTAATTTGGAAAAAAAAAAAAGGCTGTTTGAACTAAAGTAGATCATTATGTTTCGATTTCCATTGATACTAATTTATCTTTTGGTTTCCAAGACAAAATAAAAATCCTTTATATACATGTAGTACCTTAAAACGTTAACCAGGGTCTGTTAAAGTTTTGGAACAAAGGAAGGGAGGGGAGAGAGGTACAGGAACTCTGAAAGCTTGAAATTAATCTTAGTTTCTGTTGGTGAACACATTTTCACCCTCTTGCGAACTCAATGAAGTATATGGATGACAATGAGGTCTTCTTTTTCAGTTGTCAAAACCAGATACAGGCTTGAAGGCACCAGCGACACAACATGGTATGAAAACGTTATTAATTTGAATAATTGAATCTTATGAATAGCTTATTAATGAACCCTCGAAAGAACCAGGAATAATTGGAGGAATGAGCTCAGCAAGCCACAACTTTCGCGATATTCAAAATGGCGGACGGCGGCGAAGACCCTTGGGACACGCTGCAAAATACTCCACGAGTGGTGGAGTATTTTGTCACGTGACCACTATCAAATATGGCTGCTGGATGGATACTGCCTGATGGCTGCTGCTTGTGATTGAGCAGGACCATTGTTTTACTTCTCAATTCACTGATAGCAAAGCACAGTTATATTGTAGAAAAGCTGGGGACGATCTTTATTTTGCCATTTTTCTCCCCGACACATAAAAGGATATCTGTTGACTACGGACGACGAATATTCAGTGCACCACGTGTGCAGTGTTACAATGTGTTGAATAGTGAAGATTAACGACTGAACGAACGAAGGAATGGCCCTTTCCAAGAATTAAAAACAAACAACTACGTGAACAAAGCAACAGGCCAATGGCTGACAAAATTTGCGCATTTATTTTCTTATCCACAGACGGCAGTCTTGACCTCAGTTTCGCGTCGAGTGGTGGAGAGGGGAATGATGACGAAGAACTGTCCTTCAGTGAGCCTCCACTTGATGACGAGGACGATGAACCGCTGACCAGGCCTAGCTCTGGATTCACGCCCACCCCCACGCCGCAACCACTGACATCCACGCAAAAACCGCAAGGAAAAGACGAGGATGAAAAACCAACAGAGAAGAAAGATATAGGTGAGAAAAAAGGATCCTCTTCTTGTGTTGTTGTTTAAGTATTGCTTTCCTGGTCGGTCAGTGACGGCAAAGAAATGTACAGACTGTACTTTTTAAGTGTCAGTTGAACCTCTTTATTACGGACGCCAAGGGGACAGGAATAAGTGTCTGCATTATAGAGGTGTCCGTTTTAGAGAGGTAGGCTTTTATGGATTTCGGTCTCTTAGGGACCAAGTGAACTGTCCGTAATAGAGAGATGTCCGTATTAAAGAGGTGTCCGTTTTAGACAAGTAGGTTTTATATGGATTTCGGTCTCTCAGGGACTAAGTGAACTGTCCGTTATAGAGAGATGTCCGTATTAAAGAGGTGTCCGTTAGGAGAGGTTTCACTGTAACAGAAAAAGAAATGCACGTTCAGAGTTGTTGTTTTGGTTATAAAGCCAATTGCCTTTTTGACGTTCTCGTTGCCGTTGCCGAATCGTCGTTAATTCCTACCCAGAGTCCTCAGGCTCTTTGGTCAGCGGTTGGTCGCCAGGAATTTTTTACGAATTTTCGAACCAACCGCTGGCCAAAGAGCCTGAGGACTCTGGGTACGAGATTGCGTCGTCGTTGTTAACGCTCCCTACTCTTTCGGCGGATAACAAGTCGACTTTTTACATGTGTAGACTTAAATGTGTGCGTCTTTTATTTTCAGTTCCTCCCAAGTTGGATATCAATCTCGGAAGCTCAGTGAGTTCTGTCTCTGATCCCGATATCAGTGGAATGTCGGATAAAGAACCTACGAAGAAAGGCACGCAGCAGAAAGCCGCTAAAAAGGATGCTGACGAGAGTCACAGTGAAGGTACACGTAGTAAAAATACAGCTTTTTCAAACTGGCATTTCCAAGTTGCTTTGAGCCTCCTTATGAAAGCGAGGCCAAGTGCGAAGTTTTTGTTACGGAACATGAACATGGATAACCGTAAGAGTTTAAATTAGTTGGGTTTTCACGTTCTATTTGGAAGAAAAAATAAAATCATTTTCATCTGGATTTGTTGATCGTTAAGCGTAACCCGTTCCAACTGGAATTGATTTAAACTTAAGTTATCGGCTAGTCTCCTGTACTTTTCCTCAATAATTATACTGAGACAAGTCCACCGGGACTAATTTTCATCGTATTACGCTGTAGCGTCAAGTAGTAAAAAATTTTCCTCGACTTCAGCTCGTCAAAGGCCAACGAAAATCGAACTCAGTCTGAGAAACCAAGTTTTAAAATAAATTGAATGCAAGTTTTGAACTTCCATTCAATAACAAGAAGTGCTTGAAAGTTGATAAGATAATTTATTTGAGAACCATTACAGATGGCTTGAGAATTCTTCTTGATTCAGGCTTACAGAATACTTCTGTAAATTGTATTTTTTAAACTATGGACTGCCCAGGAACTATACTTTTCATACGTACTCGTGTTGTGTTTGTAGATTGAGCTTCTCCAGCTGATCGACGGTATTCTAATTCTAATAATTGCTTGTTTTTTTTTTCTCTTTGCCCAGACGAGGAATCCGCTTGGGATAGCTCAGATGCGGTAAGAGATTGTTTTTCTATTTTTTTTTTTTTAACGAACGAATAAATGCATGAACGAGCGTAACAAAGAGTGTAGTATAAATATGCAGCTGTATATTGTCACTGAAGAAATAATTACAGTATCTTATGTATCTGGACAATTTTTCCAGGATATTTTGCCATCTGATGGACCGGACAGTACGAGAGGCAGCAGCTTGTTTGGTACGAGAAGTCCGCTGCCCAGTAGCACGGCAGGAGGCGCTAAAGCTACCAAGCCTTCCGCTCCCTCGCCGAGAAAGACTGGCGCGAATGAAAGTGACTCTGACATGACGGAAACAGAGAGCGAATGGGAGAAAGAGAGGGCATTGAAAAAGGCGCAGAAGGACGAGGAATTAGAGAAGGTAATTGTTGAAACCTTTTCTTGCAAAGGAAAAATACCCTTTGTTCGTGTTGACTGCGAGCAGTTCTGTAATACGCGTGATCTAAGGAAAAAGTACGACTGCTTAGAGTCTATTGTTTTCGTGCTAATTATTTTACTTTAAGAATCTCTGTATGAATGAATCCTAAACGGATCATAGCCATTTAAAATGTTGTGCTATCTATAAACTATCTGGCAATAATTATACCTTCGAGCGGTGTTATTCTGAAGATGTTGCTGGGGTCCCGTTATAGCGTTTTTTTAACTGTCGTCGTGCCGAAATCTCGGCAACCCCAGCCAGCCTGTATCATGTAATCAGCCCCTTACTGGTAAATTTGGGTATTGTTTGAAGTCATGGCTAGAGGTAGCCTGCCTCGCAGACGCTGTTTTGGCTCGTCACACCATCCCCCCAACCAAAGATTGCGTGACGAGGTAAAAGAGCGTCTGCGAGGGAGGCTTGGCTAAAGATTGATTTCTTGTTCTCATAAAATAGGAAAAAGAAAAACAACGAATGCTGCAATGGGAAAAGGAACAGAAAGAAAAGGAAGAGGCTATGGCCAGACAACTGCAAGCAGAATTGGAATTGGAAATGGAGATGGAGAGGAAAGAGCGAGAAGAAGAAGAAAGGAGACAAAGAGAGGAAGAAGAAGAGAATGAAAGAAGACGAAGGCAGGAAGAGGACGAGGAAAGACGGAGACGAGAAGAAGAGAGACGTGAGAGGGAAAGGCAAGAAGAAGAAAGAAAATGGCAAGAGGAAGAAGAACGGAGAAGACTTGAGAAGGAAAGGGAAGAACGAGAGAAAGAGGAAGAACTAGAGCGCCAGCTGCGACAGAGGGAAGAGGAGCGACTTCATCTTGAGCGGAAACAGGACGAGGAGCGTAGAAAACGAGAAGAAGAGCTGCAAAGGCTAAGAGAAATCCAGGAGGAAGAGATGCGAACCTTGGAGCGGGAAAAGGAGCAAGAGCTTGAGAGGCAGATGAGAATGAAGGAAGAAGAGATGGAGCGGCAGAAGCGAGAATATGAAGAAAGATTGGAGCGAGAACGGATCGCCATGGAGGAACAGCGGTCTAGGGAGGAAGAAGAGCGTCTTCAGAAGCAGCGCACGGCGGACGAGGAAGCGGAGCAACTGCTGGAGGCTTATCGACGGAAACAGGAGGAGCTGTTAGAGAAGGAGCGACGCTTTGAGGAGGAGATGGCTCAGCGCGAACGAGAACTCGAGGAAAGGACGCAGAGGCGAGCAGAGCCGGAGAGAAGCCCGGTTCAAGAGGTGGTGACATCTCAGCAGAAGGAGCAGTCATACTCTGCAGCGCCCACAGGAGACTTTGAGCTTTCCCAGGAGCAGGTAAATGTTCGTATGTTTGGTCATAATTATATCTCATCCAAAGCTAAAATTTCTTTTTTATAATGTGCCAGTTTTACCCGCAGATTTCCGACGGAAGTTCTCCAAGGGTCGTTTCCACTCTCACCGTTTCTTTTTCCCTCGACTTGTCCAAAAAACTTCCTAAAATATTAACTCCAAGATATCCGAGGATATTTTTCTTCTTTCCTACGAAGATCTGACCTATTAGCGGCCATTACAATTCCTCACTATGCTAACTCGTATTGCCCGTCTTGGGATACAAAACATAGCACAAACAGAGGGGATCAGGTTTGACCTTTTACAGTAAGTTAAGGCTTTTTTTTTTGGAGGATAAAACTGAACTTGTCTCCCTCGACTTCACCGTCTGACTTCCAATCTTAGAGTCCACTGTTTGTAGGCAAGGCCCGGTTGCAAAAAACACTGTAGCTATTTCTAACCGGTCTCTACTTTCCGATTTTCTAGTGCTCTCGCGTTTGTTTTGTATTAGTTAATCGGCATGCGGATTTTTTACACTTGTGATGGATCGAGATATTTCCACTTGATAAAGTTGTCCGCTCTTTGGATAACTTACTCAGGTCTGTTAGGGAACTTGCGATTGATTCACATCTGCCCCCGAGTTTGTATGTGGGCGTGAGAGGTGGAGGTGGGGAGGGTGGCATGGGGGGGGGGGAGGGGAGAGTTAGTAATAAACCTATGTGCACGTGTCTACATTTTCCGGACACGTGGGCAGTTGTGCGATTTTACCTTTTTATCATGTCATGGTCAGGCCGAACTGGACGAGTGGAAGAGAATGTACGAGATGAATGTAGAGAAGGAGAAAGCAGCTTTGGAAGACGCTGTTAAAAAGAGGAAGGACGAGGAGCAGAAGGCTGAGGCTGCAGCCTTAAAGCTGAAGCAGATTCAGCAGGAAGAAGGCTTGACTCGGATTGAGGGAGCGCTGCGGCACCGGCGGCAGGGAGAGGAGGTGAAGGAGGCGGAGAGGAAACTACAGAGACTGGAGGCCGAAGAACAGGCTGTGAACACCAAGAAAGGTGAGAGTAATGAATGCCTGGATTGATGGACCAACTAGTTGATGGGTGCGACTAGATGACATTGATTGGAAGGCTGTCAAACAAATCGGCGAACTGGCTGACAGATTGGCTGAATAACTGACTGACTCACTGACTCACTGACTGGCTGACTAACAAACTAACTGTCGCTTAAATGATGGATCAGAGAAGTAACCGTAGTTTATGTTAAAGTGCTTAAGTGAACTCATGAATTTCCCACTGAGTGCTAGCACTAGTAAGGAAGATCGCACGAGGCAAAGAAAAAGCACTGACTGACTTTCGGACTGACTGCCCGTCTGGTTAGCTGAGTGACTGACTGGCTAACTGTCTGACTGACTGACTGACTGACTGTATGACTGACTAAGTGACTGCCCGGCTGGCTGACTGTTTGCTTGACTGACTGGCTTGCTAACTGACTGACTGACTCGCTAACTAAATGGCCGACCAACCGATAGAACATCACGAATCGATTGTTTCCAATTATGTATGATAACACTGTTTCGTCCAGAAAATCATAAATTAGGCTTGGCTCAAGCACTAGACGAAGCGCTTGACGATATCTGGCTCGCAGTGCCGTTCTTAACTACCGAGTTTGCCAAACACGTAAAAATGTACCATGTTGCAAATACTGAGTATCTCTTTTTAGAATCAACTCATAGCCTTGTTCTCAAACGGTCGAATTTCGTGCGGTACCTTCCTTTCTTCAAGACATCCGACCGTCTTCAATCAAACTCTCTTCTCAAAATTACAATAACCGCAAGCTATAATCGGTGTCTTTGTATTGTTTGCACACGCCATGACGCCTTGGCCGGCTTTGTCTCTTTAACGACGCTCCTTCCAAACATATTTGCATTTCTATGACTCTGTTTACGAATTTCACGGATGAACAAATTTTACGTTTACGCTTTTAGAAACGATAAAGAAACCTCATAGAGCCCAAGAAATAACGTTTAAAGTCCTGTAAACTTAAATCAACGTAAGCTAGGCTTTTAGGAAAGTATTTCTCTCAAGCTTTGGGAAATTCGTCAAGCTTTCCGCGAAGCAATGGGATTTGTCTTGTGCCTCTATTTTGATGCTGTAGTATCGATCTAACGAGTTGTCATGTGGTAATTTTATGGTCAGCCGGTACAACACAAATCTTACCCAAAACTGTTTTTACAAAATGTTCTCCTTTCGTTGGATTTTTCGAGACGTCGTAAACTAAGGTAAGAGAAAAATTTTGCCTTGAAAATTCTACTCCTTCAGTGAAATCGTATGTATTTGTGATCAGTGCTGTGGATGTGAGCCTACCGTGTGGCCAGTTAATCGAGAGCTGTATCTGCCGAGCAGTACTTTTTTTTCAAGGTTAATTCTATTGTGCTGTAAAAGGTGGTTTAAAATTTCGAGTCAGTTAATGAAATCGCAAAGTGAAGTCATTTAAATGAAAGCTTTTCATTAGTGCTTTTATATATTACTGATTATTATGTTGTACATAGGAGAGGTTTTAACATTTTAGTCTGTGAATGAAATCCTAAAGTGTGACCATTCAAATGAGAGCTGCGGAGCAGTTCTTTCTTGTGGTGCTGTTTATTATACTATGCAAGTTGGTTCTAACTTTGAAAATGTGGGTGAAATTTTACCACTCTTCGTCGTTTTGCTAGGCGTTTTTGTGCTTTTAGCACTCACTTGTAATTAGGTTGAGTCGAATTGAAATCCAAACACAACCAAACCTTGAGACCTTTTCACGCGTAACGTTGAATTGTCCAAAAGTTATCCCAACGCGTCTGATTGCCCTGGACTCAAATTTCGCATAAAGAATCGTAGCTAATTAGGTGAAAAGTACATAAATGTGTCCATTTTCGCTGTCACATTCGAAAAGGTGTCGCTTAATCCTCATGTAAACAAGCAAGGATTGATGCATCGTGTTCGCCATTAAATCCTTTCTCGCCGAGTCAAAGTTATTGTAGTTATTGTATAACTGGGGGGGGGGGGAGGGGGTGGTGTGGGGCTTTGAGTGATATATCTTAATTATGGCCGTTCAAATGAGCGGGGGGAAGGTTGGGGGGGGGGGGGGGAGAATTTTGTATTCAAGTTTGAAAATGAAAAGAACTTAAAACGGCGTCAGACATTGAGCTTTTTACAGTCTTCATAGCCAATAACACCGCGGCTTAACAGACAGACGGCCTGATTTCGTTTTGTAAGAAAGACCAAAAGACGATTTAATGGCCGCTGTTTCTCGACATGGTGTAATGGCTGATATTTCATTGCCGCTAGGCCAATCGAAACTCTGGAAATTGCGTTATCCAATGATACTTTCATGTTTATCGTTCACAGAATTGGAACAACAACACTTGAAGGAGCTGGAAGCTCACAAGAGCCGCTTGGATCAAGAGGCCAGTGCTAAACTGGCCGAACTTAACAACAGGTAAAACATTTTTGTTGCAGTCTCTCGTTGTGTCGTCGCGTAACATGATTCGATTCGTCACTTAAAGTTTTCCTTAAAAAGAGTGAAAATGTGGATTAAAAAAAAAAAACCTTTCAGTGTTTTGGTCTCCAACTAGAAATAGGAAAAATGCTGAGAGTGCTTCAACCTTTCTGCAGTTGCTTTTAGTTGCTTCATACACCTTAACGCTATAGACGACTTTATTTGTACGTTTTACCGTAACTTCCGGGATCATTGTCGCTTTATGAGAAAAAAAAATTCGACAGATACTGAGCCTACGGTCTTCGGTCTTCGTGAAGGACGTAACGAAACCTTTATGTATCGTCACTAAGAATTTTTTTTGCGCGCGCTAAGTTATCACGGCCTTGTCATTTGCCATGCGCGCGCTAAGATTTTACCGTTAAATATTGACGCAAGAGAATAATTTCACAACAGTATAAATTTGTTTCCCGAGCTTTTCAATCGCGAGGCGGTCACTAGGATGTTCCGTTCCCATTGGAGTAATGGCTTCTTGTGAAAATTCTGGCATGATTTCAATGGAGAACGAGAATTAACGCGAATTCACGAGGAAATTGGTTACTTGTTGTGGCTACGAGAATAGAGTTGGTTTCAAATTATGTTAGATTAGGTTAGGTGAACTTTTAGTTTAGTTCAGTTCAGTTCAGTTTAGTTTAGTTTAGTTTTGTTAGTTTATATTAGCTTAGTTTAATATTGATTAGTTAGAGTTAGTTTAGCCTAGCTTAGTTTAGTTTAGTCTAGTTTATGTTAGCTGTTCTTTCATGTCAAGCATGCCTTAGATTATAGGTTGATTGCAAAGTTAGGGACGACTACGCGCAGGATATCCTTGTCCAAAATGAAACCAGAAACAAGATTAAGTGAGATTCGAACGAGTATCCAAACTTGTTGAGAGTTCATAAGTATCAGTCATTAAGAGCGGTCAATCAAAGGAAAGAGACGAGAGACCCTAGGAACGAGTGTGGGGGCCGAGTTAGTTGAATTTCGTTAAATGTTGCAAAACCTTTTCCTGCTTGTTATGCAGGCACCGCCGAGCGGAACTAGAACAAAAATCACGACAAATCCTCGAGGAACGAGACCAGTTGAGCGCCACTTTTGAAGCAGCGCGACAGAGGACCACAGAGCTGAATCAGCCACCGGAAGTGGCTCTACTGTCCCCAGATAAACGCCTCAGTGTAGTCAGCTCGGGAAGTGACCGTGACCACGGGGAAAAGGGCAGGTAGGACTGGCGTGACACTACTGATGCTAGTAACGCAATACACCTCAGTCATGCAATTGACTTCCGAGTCTTTTGTCACGTAGCATACCTTTTGGACCAAACAATATTTCTTCGCCAAACATTTTCTCATTCTGTCACGTAACGCATTTGTGTCATGCAAGACACACGTGAAATCACGCACCTTCTTCATCGTTCGAGTACATGGCAGGAAAGAACTAGCTTCGAATTTGCTGCACAGGTCTTGTTTGGGCGGAAAGGATTTTATTCTGGCTTGCCAATAAAAAAATTTCAACTGTACGAGTGTCACACGAACATGATACCGTAAGAATACATCATGTATGTTGCTTTGCAAAACCTTGCCGTAAACCGCAGGCTCAGTCAATTGTTACCTGAAACCTGTTAATACGACCACCTTCGGTCGGGCCGCGAGACGACGGCAACGATTATTTCAACTCGCTCAACTTTTACAAAAGTGGCGAACTATCCAGGAACCAAATTGGTAGGAGTGGCGTACAAGTTAAGAAAGAAAATGAAAATTCACCGCCGTGCGTTCACGTTCTCCACAAAACCTTGAATGTGGTCATTGCACGTTGTTGTTTTGCAGAGGACGACAAAGAAATGTACCAAAATGTAACACGTACGTGCAGAGCGATTGTTTTTGCTCATTTAACCTGTTGTTTTGCGGCGTTGTCGTTGCCGTCGCCGTCGTCGTTGCTTAAGCTCCCTAATGTTATCTTAATAACAGGGTGGTCGGATTAACGGGGTTGTAAAACAAAGGAAATGACTGGACTTTCAATTGGTTCGGAGCAAAGACAAAATGGTCGTAATAACGAGGTGATCTTATTAACGAGGACCAATTAACGAGGTGGGTGTAAGGCGCGGGCCGGTTCCACTGTGCATGCAAGCTTTTCATTTTATCACATCCATGATGCCTTAGGATTAGTTGAAGCTTCTGTTCATCACCAATAATGTGTTCAGTTCCAGTTACGGGAAGGTCTACAAAGGTGTACACTTTTTTCTACAAAGGTGTACAACTTTCGCATCGCGCAGTTTATTTTCAAAAGCCCAGAAGCCCTCTGGATGAAAGCAGATATTTTACCGCTTACCGCTCGCCAATATTCGCGTTCATTGCGCTCGTAATTGAACGAAATGAAAAGAGTGCGGTGAAGTCACCCCGTGAGTTACAACTTACTGTTCTCCGTCTTTTTCCAGGAATCCTGGTGCCGGACACAACATGAAAGACACAGAGAAACGTGGTGGAGATCAGGTACGTGCTGTTCAATTAGTGACAAGCATCTAAGTTCTCCCCACAGTATCACTGCTTAGCCAAACACACAGGTTACGAGAATAAATTGAATGATCACCACAGATGAAATGTCTTGTCGTCGGACCTACGAGAGTTCTCAACATCAGGGAAAAACAGATTTTCTTTTCAAGTTCAGCGAAAAGTCAGAGTATTTCTTATTAAGTTGGAGAAATTCTAATTTCTATCTTCAAGTCAGAGAAAAGTCGGGGAATTTTATTTTTGTCTAGACACAAGGTTTGCAAATAAGTTTTTTTGGTGGGAGGGAATGCCGTTTACTGAGAAACATTTATTAAGGAACTGTTTTCTGCAGCTTTATCGCCAGCTTTGTTGCTAAAGAATTTGTCCTGGATTGTCAGTGAAAAGTTAAGGACGCATTGGAAATAGTCATTTCCGAATTCCGTGCCGCTGAAATTTCACTTATCTTTTTCTTTTTTTTTTTTTTTTCAGCCAATCATGAATGGCCACGCAGACGAGGGAGACTGGTCTGAGTCATCTGACGAGGGTCACCAAGGCGACTACTCTCCATTGGTTGCCATGGCAATGAGCGGCACTAACGCCAAGCCTCCGTCTGGCTTCTCGCCGCCTCGGGCACAGTCTCCATTCAACAAAGCTTCTACTCCGTTGAATACGACCGGTGGCGCCCTGGGAAATTCGCTGAATGGCTCTTTTGCGCTTCAAGGTGAGACCGTTTTTTCCCTAGCAAACTGTTCATTTGCGAATAGTCAAATTGTTTTCTCCTGGCAACATCAATGAGGAATCAAGACGCTAAGAAGTAAAGAAAAAATAAAAACGTACGTGTTAAATTTTCTTAAAGTGTCCTTTAGCGATACTTGTTGGTGGTGTAACGTTTATAAATGTATGACAGAAAGGGGAGAACTGATTTTGTTTATGACGCAAATTCGTATGTTGACGGACAGTGTTTTATTTTCGGGCGTTTCCGTTTCCTGTCATATTTAATAATCGCAACAAGGAAAAAGTCTTCATTTTCAAATCTAGCAAGTCTATTTCAATGCCAGTAGTCCGCGCTGGTGGCATTGTCGAGGGAAAGAAGGGGAAGGAAACACGGAGGGACCCTCCCTTGCCTTTTCTTTCTCCCGTTTTATTCTACTCCCCTCCCCTCCCCCCACCTACAACTACGTTTGCAGTCAATGTTGAATGAAGACAACAACCCTAAAACGCAACCATTTCAGTGGCTAATTCTTTCAGTTACAATCTCCCAAGTTACCTGAAAAGCGTAAAGAAGCTAAAAATCTGCTGCCTTACTAGAAATAAGGAAGCGCGCGCGTTCGAATCCATAAATCGTCATCGCTATTATGACGTATTTAGTTTGGATTTAAATCTTTTCATCCTCGGATTGTTCAAAAAAAGAACTCGAGATTTTGCTGTGTTAGTGCGTTGCTAGCTGACTTAACGCTCCGACGACAAGGAAAGCTGTCTGTAAGTATTACAAGTTCACTGTAGCACAAGAGTTTCTTTAGAATCGGTGGGGACTTAAATTTATTTCAAGCCGCGTCTTTGCGAACGTTTACAGATGGCGCGATGTATTGTAGAATGTCGTATCACCAGCTACGGCGCGCAGATGAATTCACTTCTGTAGCTACCCCTACACAGCAAGCGACCTTTTTGAGACAAAATCTAAAACTCAGTGAATTTCTCCAAGCTATTTAGCGATATTTCTGTTCAGTTGTTGTGTGGCCACCCTCCCAAGGTATGGTATCGAACGGTATCAACCAACCGATACGGCTCCCGAGTATCGATACGTTTTAATCGTTTATCAATGTCGATGGTATCGATTGTTAATGTAAAAATGTATCGCGCGCGTGCATTCAGTCACAAAAGCTCGCGCATTCTTTGCGTCACATTGGCAACTGTAACGTCACAATGCCTAACGGAAAGCGTAGTTCTCGATGGTAAACCTTTTTCGATGCGGCATCCTTGAATCATTAGAGAGATTCAGGATCGCGTTTACGGCAAACGTGAGATTCGCGATGAGAATAGTGGAAAATGACTACTCAATTTTACTGGGATAAACTTGGTCACGTGGTCATTTCTGCCGTTTGGCGTTTGCTGTGGACGTGATTCTAAATCTCTCTATTATCAATCGGTGTCATCATGTTTTCTTGCGTCTAATTCCAGAGGGGAAAATAAAGATGAACTTTAGACGTCGTACATTATGTTTTCGGGGTATTGACAGAAGTTCTCTTTGCATTTCAGACAGTCAAAGCTTCGCTCGACTTCAAGAAGCTCTTCGCGAGTCCAAAAGGCAGGTGGATAAACAGAGGGAAAGAATCGTAGCGCTTGAAACCAGCAGAAAACAAATGGAGAGCGACTTAGCTGAGCTGCAAGAGTAAGAACTGTTATTATTTGCTGTGTTTCCAACATCCATGACTGTAGAGCCAAGATAGATGGACAAATAGACAGTTTATTAATCAAAAACCTTGAATTACGTCTGATTTACTATAAAAGATATAAGCATGAATCACAATACTAAGCTAAAAAACTATAAATCAAGAATTTAAAATATAAAAGGACAAAATATATAATTAAGAGAACAATATTGCATCATTGCTTTATGGACATAGTGATAGATATAACTATTGCGAGTACGGATGGTGTGGAGGCGCCGTGTAGTAAAAGAGTGCTGACTCCTTAGATTGACTTCGCACTCATTCTTGGGAGACAGTAAGCTATACAGTTTGTGCGAGGGATTAAAAGGGAAGTTTCATGGGGTTTTTGACCTCTTTTGTTAAAAATGGTGAAATAAACCTTCGCTTAGCTACAAAATAATTATAGAACGAGAGGAAAGAAATCAACTCAATTCTTGAAAGGAACAACCTCGTGATCTAATGAAATATGCTGAAATTGCAGTCAAGAATGGACATAATGTAATCTAAAATGTGTATGACACTGACTTGTAAAACGTTAAAAACTAAACGTTATAAAAACAAGACGTTTCGGCCAAAAATCTTCGGCCTTCGTCGGTTTAAGAAAATGACAAATAAGCAAACGCTTATCTAACGGTTCACAGTTTGCGTGATCTGTTCTAGCGTTTTTTGGAAACAAAAATGCGAGAACTTGAAAAACATTAGCCCAACATTTTTTCAAGTTTCATTCCATTCCGGCCTTCTCTGTCTCTGGCCAGAGGCACTAATCGACAGTGTTATTGCACTGGGGTGATAATTTTTTGGTTCTGTTGACAGACAAACATTTTTAGGTTTTGAAATGACACCAAATTCGCGTGATACTTTCCTTTTAAGGAGATTACTGTTCTCTGTTTTATCAGGCGAGTGGAAACTCTAACCAAAGAGAAATCTGAATCTGAGCGACGGAAGATGGAAGTTGAAGCCGCCCACAGAACACTGCAGTATAGATACGAGCAGGAGAGCGAGGCAAGACGGGTATCTGAAGCGCTGCATAACCAGCTCAAGGAACAAATCACAAGATCGGAGGAAAAGCTCGCTAAGTATGTTTATAATAGAGCGGTTTTCAATTGAGTGTCGAAGGTAGTTTCGCGTTAGCTTTGGTTTTGCTTTACTAGACTCTATGTTTGGCTGGCAAAGTTCGCGCCATTTTCTCAACCAATGGGAAGCCAACCCCAAACCAATCGTGTGTGGCCGCACGCGTTTTCCCGTGCTTGACGCAGGTTACATTTTTTGCCTTGTGTTCTGATCGGCTGATCGCGCTTTTTGCTTCTGTTGTGATTGGCCAGATAAATTACTTTGGCTTTGGTTTTACGACACAACTGGAAACCGCTCTAACATGATAATGTCGATGTTTTTACTCTCGTAGCTTTGGACTCCGTAACATCTTGATCAGGAAAAACCTCATCTTCACTCACTTTCAACACACAATTGACATATGCGATGCGATGAGAATGTCAATGTTTTTACTCTCGTAGCTTTGGACTCCGTAACGTCTTGATCAGGAAAAATCTCATTTGGATTCACTTTCAATTTCAACACACAGTTAACTGTTTACATATGCGACTATAAAACTAGTTTCATCAAAAGACCTCGTCGACTGACGAGGTCTTTCAACGAAACTACAGTAGTTTTGAAGTCGCATATGTAAATTGTGCGCTGAAGGCAAAAAGGTTTTCTCTGATTAAGATGATGTTGAGTAAGCTAGTCAGCCTCCCACAATCTTTTTTTTAAAATGCGTGTGTTAAGTTCGTCGTCCTTACATAAAGCGGTGTATTAATTTTACTCATTAAGCAGTTATTTCTTAACACAATCTTCTGCTCTGCAGGGAACTGGAAAACCGTCAAAACTTAGAAGTAGAGAAACGCCAGCAACAAGTTGAGAACAAGTCGCTAAAGAACAACCTGCACCAATTAGAGTCTGATGTACGAGATCTAAAAAGAGCTTTAGCCGAGGAGCAAGATGCTCGCGCAGTGCAGAACCAGCTCCTAGAGGACGAACAACGCAAGAATGAAGTTTTGGTTGAGGAGTCACGAAACCATTCTCTGCAGAAGACGGAAGCTCTGTACCAACTCGAGGCTGTGGATCAGACACGGAAGAGTTATGAGGCGAGCAGTGGTTCGCTTAGAGAAGAATTGAAAGTAGCTCAGGTGAGCGATGGTGGTAGCGGTTTATTACTTGCGAATGATTGTCGATTATTCGTCCATTCTCAATGGAGAATTCACTTAGTACTGTGTAATACGCTGATTGAAATTCTTATAGTGTGAGAATTTGAATGGGCATGCTTTATGATCTCATCCACACACTGAAAAGGAAGAGCCACCTTAAGAATGCAACAAATAGTACCACAGAAATAACTGCATGCTCAACAGCTTTCAAATCACAAAAAAATCAAACGTTAGAACCACCTTGTACAGCATAATAAATAGCACCACAGGTAGCTTTCACAGTAGCTTTCATTTGAATGGTCACACTTTAGGATTACACCCACAGACTCAAAAAGTTAGAACTACCTTGTACAGCTTAATAAATAGCACTACAGGAAAGTACTACTTAGTAGCTTTCTTTTGATTGTTCACACTTTAGGGTTTCATCCTCTGATTAAAAAAACTTAGAAACACCTTGTACAGCATGATAAACAGCACCACAGCAAAGTACTGCTCAGTAGCTTTCATTTGAATGGCCACACTTTAGGATTACACCCACAGACTCAAAAAGTTAGAACTACCTTGCACAGCATAATAAACAGCACCACAGGAAAGTACTGCTCACTAGCTCTCATTTGAATGGCCACACTTTAGGATTTCACCCACAGACTCAAGAGTTAGAACCACCTTGTACAGCATAATAAAAAACACTATAGGAAAGTACTGCTCAGTAGCTTTCATTTGAATGGACACACTTTTACATTTCGATTAAAAAATTGAACTTTACTTTGATGACATTTGGGCGGTCGCACGATCAGAGCTAAACAATGTATCTGAACGGTTTCTTTTTTTTCCCCGTGTCGGGAAAAGGACGTCTTCGTTGCGGAAAGAAATAAATTCCTTCCAGTAGGCTACACCTTGCACGTTGTTTCCTCTGTTTCTACAGGTGGAGCTGGCTGATACCAAGGCTCGACTTGAGGCTGCGAAAGCGTCAATGGGAAAAGAGATTGCGCTTCTGAAGGAGAAACTACAGAAAAAAGCGGACAAAATGGTGAGCATGTAGAAACTAGAACGAGTAAGTGAGAAATGAGAAAGCAGAGTGTAACGACCGACGCCTGGGTTTCATAGACTAGAACAATTGGAACAAATTTGCAGCTTGTTCTTGCAAATCGGAAGTCACGTTACTAAAGTATCATATAAGGCAGAGTGCCTTCTTTCAGTTTCAAACACTTTCAATCATTTATACTGGAGGATCAATACAACGTTTTGCAAAGTTTTACGAAATTGGAGGAAAGGGTTCAGAGCCGCCTTGAATTTTCGAAAACTTAAGGTTTCTCTGAACTCCATCCGACAATTTTTTTTTTAAACTTTGCAAAAATTTGTATCTGAAAATGCTGATATCTGTTCCGTAATAAAAACTGAGGGTCAACAGATTTTTTTTTATTTATGCACTATTTCAATAGTTTAAGGAAATTACGATGCATCACAAAAGTAACATAAAGGCAACATTAAATCACATAAATCATCAAAGGTTAAATGTGCGCAGTGACCAAAGAAGCTTAGGCTTTCGAGTTGGTCACTGCCACGTACAGCTAACTGGCGTCATAACGTGCAACTTACCAAGTAGCACAAACAAAAGACAAGAAAATTAAGAGTGAATAAAATCGTACTACAATTTTTACATAAAAAAAAAAAATAGAAATGATAATTAATAGTGAGGGCAGAGAAATCAAATACTCATTACACGGAATGCCCGCAGGGCATGACGTGTCTAGGTTTCGGTCGGGTATCTTTTTTTTCTTCATCGGTGTCATAAATGTGCACATTAATTTATGCATTAAACTCTGTCCTCCCCTAGTAAGGATATATTGTTCTGATTGTCTTCAACAGAAGCAGCCCAATCAAAATCTATTTTTCAGGCACATATCACGAGAGAGGGGACCCACTCATCACTTCTGTGTGACGTCAAATCATCATTTGATTTATTCATTAAAACTAGATTAAATTCTTCCCTCTCCCAGAAGGGATCTATTGTTTTGATTGTCTTGAACAAAAGCGGCTCAATCAAACTCCATTATCTGCGCGTATATCACGAGGGAGGGGACCCACTCATCTCTACTTGTGTGACGTCAAAGCAAATCATCATTTGGAAAAGTTGTTTTCGTTCAATGGCGGCCACATGTCTGAATTTAAGACTCCGGATCTGCCGTTTTCAGAGAGAAAACCAACCTTTTTCAAGCAGTAAATCGAAATAATAACTTCTAGGTAGTACTCGACAGTTGAAACGGCGGAAATTGGGAGAGTTCACAGCAAAGAAAATCCGCTTTAAAAAACAGATCGAATGATCAACGCGAAGGATTAGAGCTAGAGGAGGCCAGACCAGTTCAGCGGGGTCATGACGTTATTGCATAGTTATTTCTGGTATGATTCCTAGTAACACAACGATAAGTATCACGCAATATATCTGAATAAAACCATTCAGACAATTATTTCAATGGCCAAGGGAGGATATTCTTTAAATATCTGCGAAACATACAATGGGGAATAATTGGGGCTACATTAAGCATTCCGTGTAATGCCATTAGAGGGGCATCTTGTTGGGTATTTAAAAGGTTTACATGTAATTTGTATTGCTTCAACCGAGCTTGTTTTGAGTTACAACTGCTTAAAGCTTACATTAGGGTTGTCTGGCGGTCAGTAGACAACAATGAAGGCTAAGTTTTATATGAACAAACAGCCAACGAGTTGCGGTTCACTATCGCTCATTAGGGACCTTAAGCAGCGACGACGACGACGTCAACGAGAACGTCAGAAAACAATAGTCTTAATTAGCAAAACACTGGCTCTGCACGTGCGTTATACACTTTGGTACATTTCTTTGTCGTCCTCTGCAAAACAACAACGTGAAATGACCAAATTTAAGGTTTTATGGAGAACGTGAACGCATGATGATTAATTTTCCTTTCTCTTTCTGAACTTTAAAGGCGCCCCCTACGGCGTTAGCTCCTCGATAGTTCGGCTACATTGCTCAAACTGAGAGAGTATAAATCATCGCGAATTTATTCAGTAGACGCGGAGGTAATTTTTTAAGTTTCGTCTTCGTCGTCGTCGTCGTCTCCGCTTAAGGTCCCTATTATAGCATAGAGACACCTGGATAGATAGAACTTATCCGTAGAAAGACTTCGCGTTTATTTATGTAATTCGTTAACAAACAGGCTGCTGTCAGTGTATTTCATATCTTGTATGTTTATTCGTGAAAAGTTACAATAAAATTAAAAAATATATATCGGTTTTACAGTATGAAATTCTAATGAAATGCCCATGTTGTTTGATTGTAACAGGCCAAAAGCGAGGAAGCACTTCAACAAACTCGCGCCGAGTTGGACTCGCATGTGGTCAGCGGAAGGAACGAGCATGCACAGATCAGCAGCAAGTTGGAAAGCGAGACACAAACGCGGGCTCGACTGGAGTCTGAAGTACGTCTTGTAACCTCTTGTAATGTGTCTCACTTTGTATCCCTTATGAATTTTAAGCTTAGAGAGGATTTCTGAACAGTGCATAATATCCTAACCTTATAATGAAACGAGACACTTACAGAAAGATTTGTTTTCTACAGATTTCCTCACTGAGGTCGCGGTTGGAAAAGTCTGATAAAGAACTTGAAAGAACCGGTGTTGGTAGAGTGGAAGCAGAAAGGTGTGAAGCATACATTCATTGTACATCCATTTAATTATATCGTATAGGAGGGATTCTTTCTTCGCCTTCTTTTTTTTTTGAAGATTTATTTTTACGATCCATAAAATCATTCAGGACAAAAGTTCCCTGAAAAATGTTTTCCCCGCCCTTAACATTGGTAACGGCAATACTTGCAGGATGATATTATTAACTGGAATTTTATGTAGCCGAGCCGCTTTTAAGGAAATCTCTACTCTGAATTTAATTTCAAATTTCGTTGTAAAACATTGAAATATTTCTGTCAGTCAAAACAAGATTTGATCATCGCCTATTTTTGCTTTAAATTGCCCGCGCTGCGCTATTTTGGATTTAATAACTGCCTCATGATATGGCGCCATAAAATTCAAAATGGCGGCGCGCAGGAAATATGAAAACGAAAACGACGGCTAAGCATATTTTTATTTTGTTCTGTAAAATGTCCTTTCTATTTTCTTGTAATAAAGTTTGGAAATCATATTTTTTTCTAAGAATTGAATCCTGGTTTTTGAGTGGAGGTTCCCATTAAGCTGCAAGTACAACAAATAAAATACTGCTCAACTGTACGGAACTGAAGAGAGACAGTCGCAAAATGAAAGGATTTGTGAAATGTGGAATTTTTTGAATAAGCCCTCATTTATAGAAGGTTTTTAGATTTTAATATAACACACTTCCAAATACTGAAATTGCGACCACTTAAAATTGTGGTCCAATTATCTGCTCTTTGAACAACTGAGGCGTGCAAGATAGATGATGTCTTGTGTTGTAATGCCGCTCTTTTGTGGGTTTTCTAGACAAACGCAGAATTTACGCGACGAACTTTATCAAGCGAAGCTGAGACTCGAGAAGGAAACAGCTGCGCTAAAAGAAGCAAACAAGGTAAGCCGTAGTGGTGTTGTATTTAAGTCATGCTTTAATAATGAAATAGATCATTGATAATCCTTTTATTGCAATAGTGCCAAAGTTGAAAGATACGTGATTACCGTTTTGCAACATATTAGAGGAAATTTTGTTCGAGGGTGCTTTTAGATTTGATTGACACACTCAACAGTTAGGAACAACAAGCAAACAGCATCTGAGCAAATAATTGCTAGGTAGCTGTCATTCGAATGGTTTATCCACAGTCTCACCTTGTACGTCATATCACTACATTTGCTTTATAGATGCTTGTTTTAAGGACGGTGCCTACTATTGTTAATGCGCATACGTTCTGCGCATCTCGAGATACTCGGGTTTCCCATGGGTGGTGCCTACTAATACAGGGATATTTTTGCGCGGTTTAAAACTATTCGGGGAAAGCAGAACTTAGCTAGTACTTTTGGTATCCAAAAAGAAAATTGGGGGTGACCATGCATTTTTCATAATAATAAAGCTTCAATTGAGAAAAAACGCCATACATTGCTTTGTATTTTACTGCTTTTTAGAATAGTTGCTTAATTATCTCTAAAAAAAAAAATACGTGGTTACCCCCAATTTTCTTTTTGGATTTTCATAGCCCTTGCTAAGTTCTGCTTTCCCCGAATAGTTTTGAACCGCGCAAAAATACTTCGGTATAACTATTAGTAGGCACCGTCCTTAAGTACGCCTTAGGTAGCAAAATTCATTGTTACGGCCCTTACCGGGGAAGTATCAGGGGGATTTTGAACATTTTTGGTCAAAATGGTGACAATAATTCTAAAACACCAAGAGAGAGAAATTTTAAGTTATGATCTGGTCGGGCTCGTTTTGGAAACGCCGGAAAATGCGAGAGTTAGCCTAACATTTTTCAAGTGTAAGTATTTTTTATTTATTTATTTATTTATTTATTTATTTTAAAACAAACATTTTGTCACGTGACTCACACCACCTCAAGTCACGTGACATAAGATGACCTCTCGCTTACTTGGAAAAGATTCCCCGAAGGAATTGAAAGTTTATAGATCGCTATAAATTTTTTCATTCATTCATTCATTCATTCATTCATTCATTTATCTGCCATTAACCAGAAATACAACAACATAAATACATTAAAGATGACATACAATATTCCTACTACTACAATATTCCTACTAAATTATTTACAAGATCAAATGTGGTAAAGGCTGATTTTGTTTTCCAATGTTTATTTGTTTTGTTATCAAAGGCTCTGATGATGAAGTTAGAGACGGCTGAGAATAAAGCAAGTAACCTAGACATTGAGGTAAAACGTTTTACAGTGAAACAGTTTCTCGATGTCTTATAGTTTGAGGTGTAACCGTGTTCACTTTTTACACCTATACAAGACCTGCATGGATTCGAACAGTGTCGCTACAGTTTGTGGGTGCAAGTTTGGATCCGTGCAAGTTTTGTGCCAGTGAAGGTGGAGTACAACGTGGAACGTGGAGTGTAATTGAAAACCTTTTACTTAATGGGCCATTTCTGAGTTGCTGTGATACTGCAGGATGTTTGTCTCATGAACCTAGTTTAATGGCCTTAGCTCCCACGAGTCTCCTGTAGCTCAGTGGTAGAGCATCTGAACTAGTGATCGGAAGGTCTGTCTTAGGTTCGACTCCTGATAGGAGCACTCAGATTTCTTTTTTCCGAGTATGCCTGTGTTACTTTCTAGAATAATACGCCATTCTCAAAATTAGTTTTGTTTGCATATGAATGAAAACTAATTTTTATAATAAAAACTTTGCACTAAGCCTCGCTATCATAACGAGGTTAAAAGCAACTCGGAAAGGGCCTATTGTTTTAGCCGTTTTTTTTTTTTTTTTTTTTTTTTTTTTTTTTTTTTTTTGCCGAAAAATCATTGTTCTTTTCAACTGGCTCACCACATCTGCTCTCCTTTTAGCTGCAAACGGCGAACGTGATGCTAAATGAGCGAGGAAGTCAACTGAACCTTGTTCAGCGGGACACGGAACACCACAAATCCCAGTATGATCGACTGCAGGAGAATATTCGAATGGAAAAGGTATTGTTATCTCAAGGCGTCTCCATACACTTCACGATAAACAGTGTTAAATGCAAGAGAAATCATGGAAGAAATGTTGGAAATAGAAGTCTGGTCTATGTAGTCAAGTACTAACAGAAATACCAATTACAATCTTGTTTTGTAGGAAGTTGAGAACAAAAATTATCGCTTGAATGTGTTGAAGGCATAGCTGATTTTGATGAACTTATTCATAAAAAAATCCGCAGAATCTTGAGGTCTTGTCTTATAGCTTTATACTTTGATCCGACAATGTTAACTGAAATAGCTGTATACGTCGGAGATAAATAGTGTTATTGGGTTAAACTATATTGGGTTGCATAGTTTTAAAATAAATTTGCATATTTTCCTTTCTTTACAGGAGCAAAATTCGAGACTCGCTTCAAAATTAGAAGGCACTGAACTCAAGTAAGTGACAATTGACTGTAAACCAAAAAGAAATTATAATGAATTATTATTAGTAGCAACTTGATAAATCGTGATATCGTAGCACTGAACATTCATCGCAGAAGTCTGGGTTCGAAATCCCGTGAAACTGATTTTGTTTTTTTAGGCTTTCTTTTCGCAACTGCCTAAGTTGCATCCATAACTGCGATGTCTCTCATTTCTAAATTCTGATAATTTACAAAGGGGATAACCATATTTTTCAGCGTTAACTAAAAAAACTGAACGACAAGGTCAGAAGAAAGACCTTTATTCCACCTAAAAAGTTCAAAAAATTGTTTTAAATTGTTTACCCTTTGTCTTGTTACATGTAGTGAAGGCTGCCGTTTGAGTCTTTGGATGAAAGTCCTTAGGTCTGATTATTCTTCAGATAAAAACGTTTTCGAGAGCAGTATCTTTCTTGTGGCGCTGCTGCCTCCTAAAGTATTCAGTGACTGCAAATTATGAGGCCTGTTTCAACCACGTGGTACTTCACGTTATTATTCACTTTTAAGTCTGTGTATGAAATCCTAAAGTGTGACCCTTCAAATGAAAGCTACTGGGCAGTACTGTCCTGTGGGGCTGTTTATTAAACAGTACAAGGTGTTCCTAACTTTTGGGTCTGTAGATGAAACCCTAAAGTGTGACCATTCAAATGAAAAGCTACTGAGCAGTACGTTCCTGTGGTGCTGTTTATTATGGAACACAAGGTGGTTCTATCTTTTGTGTCTGTGGATGAAATCCTAAAGTGTGACCATTCAAATGCAAGCTACCGAGCAGTACTTTCCTGTGAGGCTGTTTATTAAACTGTACAAGCTTGTCCTAACTTTTGGGTCTGTAGATGAAATCCTTAAGTGTGACCATTCAAATGAAAGCTACTATGTAATGGTTTCTGTGGTATATTTTTTTTAAAACTGTAGTCTGTGGATGAGACCCTAACACTAGGCTCAGTGCATTTTCTGTCACACATGACATCAGAAACAGATCAGAAACATTTGCAGTGTCATTGTCCATGGTCAACTTAGCCTGTGAACAGGCCCCCAAGTGGGCAATAGGGCGGGAAAGAAAAATCAGCGGGGCGAGCGCAGCGCGATATGGGGGCGAGAAAGAAAGAAAGGTCAACTGTATCCACAAGCCCGTGACGTTCTCAAGTTTGCAAGAGGGCCAAGAAATGAACTCAAAGTTAAATGGGTGTAGCCAACTGTAACACTTAATGCAGGCATAAACCACGCAATGCGAATTAAAAGGCTGCATCATGAGACACTATGTGAGATGTAAAGTATTCGCGTACTCGGACTGATAGGTAACTCTTTTAAGAAACCATTTATGAGAGAAGAGAAAACGTTTTGTAGGAATACTCGTAGTCATCCTAGTTTACTGTCACCTCTTAGGTGTTCGAAAACTATTATTTTGAGATTACACTGCGAAGTAGATAGAATAATATAAATTGTGGTAAACATAACGACCTATTTTAAAACTGTTGGGAATTTTCAATGAGCACTGACCAACCGCTGTCGTCACTGTATCCACTGGTTCCTTGTACTTTAGTAAACTATGATTTTAAAGCTTTTACGACGTAAGCATACTCTAATACATTGAAATCTACGTCTAAATCCCTGGAGCTTGTAAAAGCTGGTGGGGTAGTTCAATTAGCATGCCTCTTGAACGCACAGACTTTGAACGGCTTTGGCATTACTGCAACCCCTGTGATGGGTTCCAGTGAAGGCAAATCGCATCCGGGTGGATTCTCAAACCTGAAGCTGTGAAGCAACCGTGCCAATACAAGGAATAACTCTGTTCTTGCCAAAGACTCTCCCAGACATTGTCGTCGCCCGGCTGAAAACGGATGGAAATTATCTACGTTTGGAAGAACAAATTTGCCATCCTCCTTCAGGAATCTCTGAGGCTTGAATTCGTTGGGTGCATCCCATATATCTGGGTCGTGATGAAGGGACCATAGATTGATGAGCACTGTGCTATCCTTTGGAATGTGATATCCCTGCAAAGTGGTGTCCACCATACTTTTGCGGGGTGCAACTGGGGCACCCGACAGACGTAGAGTCTCGGTTATCGTCGCTTCCAAATGAGGCAAATCCTTCTTGTCTTTGAGTTCTGGTAAACGATCTGGTCCTATGACTTCGTCAAGCTCTTGATGCAACTTGTGTTGAAACTTTGGGTTGTGAATAAGGTACAACAGCGCCCAACAAACAGAACTTGAAGTGGTCTCCAATCCAGCGTTAAAAATTTCGCTCATGGTCAGGATAACGTGCTCATCTGTGAAGAATTCCTTAACTGAAGAGTCCTCCTCTTCAGCCTCTTTCTTTGCTTTCAAAAGTGTGTCTGTCAGATCTCGCGCATCTTGCACTCGATTGGCCTTCACGTGTTCCCGATAAATCCTTCCAAATAAGTCATCTCTTTCTTCGCAGATCTTCTTATACCTCTGAACTGACTTGAATGGAAAAAACTTCAACCATGGGAACACATCAACTACGCTACCAGATCCAAGCATCGCGACAATTCCCTTGGTGATTTCAACTACTTTTAAAAACTCGGGGTCATCGAGCTCGTATCTTGAACCAAACACCATAGTGCAAATCACATTTGTAACTGCCAGTTGAACATCTTTCGTGATGTCGTACGGTTGTCCAATTGAGGATTGCACCCGTTTCAAGAGTAGATAGACTTCCTCATTAATGATTGATCCATGCTTCAGCAAGCTGCTGGTGTACATTTTTAACGCGGAGACGACAATCTTGCGATGAATCCGCCATTGTGGAGAGTAATCTGCAAAGGCGATTGTCTTTGCGTTGCGTGAGTAAACGTCTAACGTGTTTGTCTTCGGTCTTCCAGCGAATTCGGCGGACTTGGTAACAAGAGCTTCTTTTATAGCTTCTGCGCCGCCAACGACAATCGTCAACTTGCCACCAATATACAGCCGAAAAACTTTGCCATAATGTTTCTCCATTGCCATAATGGCTCGATACGGTGCCTGGCCGGCCATTTTGTGTGCATTTCCAATAATCGGTAAAGGAAAAGGCCCGGGAGGTAGGTTCTTAGGTGCAGAGAAGCGATTAGCAATCATTGTAACAACAATAATTGCCACAATAAACCACGCGAGTTCTTCGAACATGTTTAGCTTGCGCCCTGCGAAATAGGCTTGATATTGTGATGCGTTCCCCTCCGGTGACAACGTCTTTAAAAAACATAATTCTGGGGGCTGGCGTTGGGGAGGCTGACAATCCTATACTGGTATTTGCAGCCTAATGGGTCTTGATTTTACGATTTCTGATCTAGAACAGGGTATATATATATTGGAGGCATGTTCCAGTAATCCCTGGAAGCTCGAAACAGTCGGTTGTGATTTCAGAGAACTTGTGCGTAGGGAATGCATAGGGAAACACAACTGTATTATTTCAGCTATTGCACCTCCCCAGGAGCCAATTGACCTCCCACCCCCCTCCCCCATAGGTTAGTGAGCGTGTAAACATGACTTGTGGACTCCACTCCCGATGAGCCTTGTGAATTGTTTGATCACTGAGGTTGAAATTTAATAATTTCAACCACAATGATTGCCAAATTCTTCGAACATGGCTCTTTTTGGCTAATTGATACTAGGCAGCTGGTGAGGTTGGAAGTGGTACGGTGAGTTTGAATAAATAACAGACAAAAACTTGCATAGCCGATGAAATCATTAGACTATAAGTACATCGCGCAATGTGCTACCACGAAAATAAAACCTGTTTGGGAAAGTGGATGAAATTTTACCCCTCATCCAAATATATACATGGCTTGTTTTAAAATTTGGTTTGATTTTTGGGGGAGGGGGGAGAGGGGTTATAACAATACTAGTTTTATATATTGCCTTGCAGTTCCTGTGTTGAAAATGTTGCATTTGGTTCAAGCCAATTACCTACAAAGCAGAAAAATGTTCCATTTAAAGTCATTGCACCGTTGCCAACACTTTATATTAAACAGGAAGTTCCGGTATGAAAGGGGCCTGGCAAGACCATTCTCACCTTCAGTTGTCAATCAATCATCAGAGCATAAACAACTGACAAAGAACATGTGTCTTTTTCTTCGGCTTTTAACGATAAAATTGGCTTAATTGACTGAACAGCGTCTAAATTTGCATCTCACGCCCGCAAAGGTGTGAAATGAAGGAGAGGCTTGCCCTTTTGATAGCTGAACTTCTCGTTTAAGGCAACATTTCAAGCATAGCCATGGTTGAAGAAGTTGGATGGTATATTTTTGGCGATAATTGTATTTACGACGATTGTTTATATCTACTCTGCAATCAAACAGTATCAATTATTGGAAGAGCAAACTAATTGCCCCACCGATTCACTGCGCTTATAATAATAATAATAAGCCTTATTCACCCACCTTAAAATAAATATACAATAGATTTGCGTAATGTTTGCCAAGTGGTTTTAAAATCGATAACGTGTGCCGCGAGTTTTTTGAACGGCTTCAAAAACTTTCCTGGAAAAGGGTGTGTCAAGAGAGTTCATAACAATGATGCTTTTGTGAACGTTGGAAATTGACATACGAGAAAAACATTAAACACCACATACTAATAAAGAGGAGGTTTTATCGGGTTTTATAACCACTGCACGTGATGTTTTATCGACTATTTGATAGGTTAATGGGTTTATGAATTATTAATGAGTTTTTGAAATATAGTTAGACCATGAGCCACAATCAGGGATGGAGACCGTAACGAGATGCCATTTTGACTTGTGGGCTTGTCCCCATGTGTTGTACCAAAAAATCTATTTTTAGAAAAAAATTGCACCATACGCGCGTGCGCGGACGCGTGTAAATGGCCAGGATCGCGCGTGGAGAAATTGAAATTTTTGTTTACCCGTTCAAAATGGCGTCCAAATTTTAAAATTCTGCCAGGGAATATGTCATCGGTGCCCACATTTAAGGAATTAGACTCTCACAACGAAAAGGAAAGAAGACAGGAAAAGTTGAAATAAGTGGTATATTGATCCGCATGACCCTCACAGTAAAGTAAAAAAGGCGCCAAAACGGTGGCGCTGCGTGCGTTGCTACAGTTGAATGAATGAAAAAAAGGCTTACACTTTACGAATATGTACTCAGACACGTAAGTACTTAACTTAAGTGAATTTCTTCTCGGCTGCTTTCCGTGTCACTTTTGCCAGTATGATATGGTTCAAATAGTACCCGAAAAATGTCTAAAGTTCAGTTATTTGTTGTTGGAGAAAGTCTAAACAGTTGTGGAAAATTGTGATGCTGCGAAGTTGTTACGCGGTTCTCGCTACCTCCATATTGAACTCTGTCAGCTTTGACTGTCTCCTTGTTCATGTTGAACTGGAAAAAGAGCTTTTTGCTGCTTGGAATCAAGTTCCGTGGCCATGCAAAGGAAGAACCACAACAACAACAACAACAACAAGCTACATGGATGGACTTTCTAACCAGGAAAAAAAAATACGCTAAAAAATTATACCTTCTCTCATTTGTAAAACTGACCGCAGCCGGTTTCTTGGCTATAAACAAAGCCTATTACTGATAGGATATAAAACAGTGGAGGATGCATTTGACTGTGACCCGCACCGAGTTGAAACATTTAGATTGGTTTCTGGGTTTTAGTCAAGATACATACTTCAAAATAAGGTAAAAAATCTTTTCTGTCATTTTAGCTTAATAAGCTTATTTGTTTTTAATCCTGCGGACATGCATGAAAATTTGTCGTTTGTCTACAAGTCGGTTTTGTTTTACCTCTTCAGTTCTTAAGTTCTGCCGGAGGCATTTTGCGAATTGTAAGCTTACTTTGTTGCTAAAGTTGCTAGTTTGATGTTGAGGAAATTTATCCTGCGAACTTGAAAAAAAGAAAGAGTTTGAAAACAGACAAGAACGTGTTTACAGCTTTCTTGTCCCTTGGATAACCAACTAATAAACGAATAAACATTAATCTTAAGTCTTACCTGGAGCCATAATCAGGGCTCCTGGTCTTACGTGTAATTCTTCTTGAAAGCAGTAATCTAACAGCCGTCATAAGAAGCAGTAAGCTTTTTGGCAAAAAGAAGTAATCGAGAAATTCACTTGTGACCGATGTAGAAAAATTTGGCACTAATGTGGAACGAAATCTGCTCAATTTGATAGCTTTTAGCTGCCAATAAACTGAATTCTTTTTAACCTTTCGCTCGGTAATCCTTAACTTGTTCAACCATTACCTGTTTCACAGGCACTCGGCATTAAAAGTTTTTTATGCTAAACTTTGGCCGGCTTATTACGTAACACCATACACTCGTAAAATGACAGTTTTTAAAATTTGGTGGAAGCGCCGAATATTCATGCCAGTGAGCGCGTAGACTGAACGTTTGAGACGATGGCCCTAACTCGTACGTCTCCTCAAGCATTTATCACCAATTTAAAATAAATGGTTGAAACTGCTTCTCGAAGAAAATTTAAGTTTATATTTATCAGCATCGCAGAGAAAAAGCTTAAGCTTATTTTATATTTGTACTGTAAGCAGTTTAAATGTTTTCTACTCAGCCAGGAGAATTTACTGGAGTTGTCCCCAATATACTACATGTATAGGGTAATAAAATGTTATTTTCACATTCAAAGTATTTAAAAATTATGTAATTTTGTCGAAATCGAACTGGACTTTCTCTTCCATTTTCCATATAAGGTTTTAGCCCCACGCAAATAAGCGTGTATCCGCGCGGGTTTATGACGTTAAGGGTGGCGCAATTTTTTCTAAAAATTGATTTTTTGGTACAACACATGGGGACGCGTGGACCCCACGCTTACGGTCTCCATCCCTGGTTATGGCTCCTGGTTGGACTTAAGTTAAATATAAACAATTCAATCACAAACAGAGAAGACTTGCGGCCCACGCCGTAAGAGTTTGCACGTCGTTGGGCTCTAGACCTTGGTTTTCCTACGAGGCCTGGTATCGAACTTTTTTTAGTTAATGGCCTCTCAGGTGAAAGCTAGTACACAGTACTTTCCTGTGGTGGTGTTTATTATGCCATACATATATTTTATTGAACCAGCTTGTTCGTTCAGTCCATAAACTAACAAAAAAGGGCTAGACGAATATTATCCCAATATGGACCAAACAATCTGTGGATGAAATCCTTGAGTACAAGCATTCAAACGAAAGCTAATGAGCAGTGCATTCTTGTGTTCCTGTTAGTTATGCTGTACAAGGTGATTTTAAGTTATGATTCTGTGGATAAAACCCTAACAACAGTAAATAATATATTGAAGCTCAGTGCATGTTTTGTCACGCACCACTGAATAGATCAGAAACATTCATAGTGTGATTGTCCATGATCAACTTTAATAACCTGCACCCACAAAGGCGCGACAATCTCAAGTTTTCAAGAAGGCCAAGAAATGAACTCGCTATAATATGGTTATAGTCAACTGCAACACTTTGATGTAGACATGAACTACGCAATGCGTATGTTGCTGGCAATCGGCGTCTTGAAAGGCTGCGTCATGAGACAGTAACATGTAAATTTTAAATCAGTCCGCGTACTGTTTGTTCTCTGGTGCTGTCTATACTGACAAGTAACTCTTTTGAACTGCCATTTGTAGGAATACACGTGCTCATCGTAGTTTATTGTGGTCTCTTTTGTGTTCGAAAACTATTACTTTGAGATTATACTGCAAAGTAGATAAACTAATATGAATTGTGGTAACCATAACTTGACCTATTTTTACAGTGTAGGGAATTTTCAATGAGCAGTGACTTCGATAAATGACCAACCGCTGTGGACTCTGTATGCAGTAGTTACTTTTGCTTTAGTAAACTATCATTTTAAAGCCTTTACGATGTAAGCAAACTCTAATACCTTGAAAAATACGAGTTGTTCCCTCGAGCTTGTAATAACTGGTAGGGTAAATCAATTAGCATGCCTCTTGAACGCACAGACTTTGAACGGCTTTGGCATTACTGCAAGCCCTGTGATGGGTTCCAGTGAAGGTAAATCGCATCCGGGTGGATTCTCAAACTTGAAGCTGTGAAGCAACCGTGCCAACACAAGGAATAACTGAATTCTTGCCAAAGATTCTCCCGGACATTGTCGTCGCCCGGCTGAAAACGGACGGAAATGATCTGCGTTTGGAAGAACATATTTGCCATCCTTGTTCAGGAATCTCTGAGGCTTGAATTCGTTGGGTGCATCCCATATATCTGGGTCGTGATGAAGGGACCATAGATTGATCAGCACTGTGCTAACCTTCGGAATGTGATATCCCTGCAAAGTGGTGTCCACCATGCTTTTGTGGGGTTGAAGTGCGCCACCCGACAAACGTTGAGTCTCGGTTATGGTCGCTTCCAAATGTGGCAACTTCTTCTTGTCTTTGAGCTCTGGCAAACGATTTGGTCCAATGACTTCGTCAAGCTCTTGATGCAGCATGTCTTGAATCTTTGGGTTGTGAATAAGGTGCAGCAGTGCCCAACAAACAGAACTTGAAGTGGTCTCCAGTCCACCCATAAAAAGTTCGCCCATAGTCAAGATAACGTGCTCATCTGAGAAGAATTCCTTCACTGAGGAGTCCTCTTCAGCCTCTTTCTTCGCTTTCAAAAGCGTGTCTGTCAAATCTTGCGGATCTTGCACTCGATTGGCCGTCACGTGTTCTCGATATATCCTTCCAAATAAGTCATCTCTTTCTTCGCAGATCTTCTTAAACCTCTGAACTGATTTGAATGGAAAAAACTTTAACCATGGGAACACATCAACAATGCTACCAGATCCAAGCATCGCGAAAATTGCTTTGGGTATTTCAATTGCTTTTAAAAACTCGGGGTCATCGAGCTTGTATCTTAAACCAAACATTATGGTGCAAACCACATTTGCAATTGCCAATTGAACCTCTGTCGTGATGTCGTGAGGTTGTCCATTTGAGGATTGCACTCGTTTCAAGAGCAGGTGAACTTCCTTGGTTATGACTGATCCATGCTTCAGCAAGCTGTTGGTGTACATTTTGAGTGCAGAGACCACAATCTTGCGATGAATCCGCCATTGTGGAGAGTAATCTAGAAACGCAACTGCCACTCCTTTGCGTGAATAGACGTCTAACGTGTGTGTCTTCGGCCTTCCAGCGAATTCGGCGGACTTGGTTACAAGGGCTTCTTTGAGAGCTTCTGCGCCACCAACGACAATCGTCAACTTGCCACCAATATACAGTCGAAAAACTTTGCCATAATGTTTCTCCATCGCCGTTAGGGCTCGGTACGGTGCCTGGCCGGCCATTTTATGTGCATTTCCAATAACCGGTAAAGGAAAAGGCCCTGGGGGTAGGTTCTTAGGTGCAGAGAAGCGATTAGCAATCATTGTAACGACAATAATTGCCAAAATAAACCACGCAAGTTCTTCGAACATGTTTAGCTTGCGACCTGTGAAATAGGCTTGATGCTACGATGCGTTCCTCTTCAGTGATAACGGCTTTTTTTTTTTCGACATAAATCCGGGGCGGAGGTGAGGGAGGCTTACAAGACCTATACCGGTATGTGCCGCCTAATGGGTTACAATTTTGCGATTTCTAGAACAGGGGTGTAAAATTGCAATCCCCGGAAGCTTAAAACTGTCGGTTGTGATTTTAGAGAAGTTGTTCATCGGGAATTCATAGGGAAACACAACTGTATTATTTCAGTTGTCGCACCCCCCCCCCCCCTCCTCTCCTATGGGGAAGTGAGCGACCCCATCATGCGTGTAAACATGACTTGTGTACTCCATTCCAGCGTAGCGTGGTTTCCGATGTGACTTGCCTTTTGCTCGGTCAGGTTGAATTTTGGATAATTTCAACCACAATGATTGACAATTTCTTCGACTATGTTGATACTAAATAGCTGATAAGGTTGGAAATGGTACAGTGAGTTTTAATTAAAAAAACAGACAGAAATTTGCATAGCCAATGAACCCATTGGAGTATAAGTACATTGCGCAATGTGCTACCGCGACAATAAAACGTGTCGGAGAGTGGATGAAATTTTACCCCTGTCCAAATATATACATGGCTTGTTTTAAAATTTGGTTTTATTTGTGGGGAAAACAGTTCTAGCTGACTTTCAGTTTCTGTGCCGAAAATGTTGCATTTAGTTTAAGCCAGTTACTTATAATGCAAAAAAATGTTCCATTCAAAGTCATTGCACCGTTGCCAACACTGTTTATATTAAGGTAAGATAGGCACAGCAATGGTTGAAGACGTTGGATTGTATATTTCTGGCAATGATTGTATTAACAACGATTGTTTATATGTACTCTGCAATCAAACAGTATCAATTATTGGAAGAACGAACCAATTGTACCACCGATTCACTGCACTTATAATAAGCTTTATTCACCCATCTTAAAATAAATATACAATGGATTTACATATAGTTAGACTTAAGTTAAACATATTCAATTCAGTGACAAACAAAGAAGCCTTGCGGCCCGCGCCATAAGAGTTTGCATGTCTTTGGGTTCTAGACCTTGTTATTCCTACTGGGTCTGGTGCCGAATATTTTTTTTTTTAGTGGCCTCTTTAATTAAAGCTAGTACGAGGTACTTTCCTGTGGTGGTGTTTATTATGCCATACATATATTTTATTGAACTAGCTTTTTCGCTCGGTCCATAAACTTGCAAAAAAAGGACTAGACCAATATTTTCCCAATATGGACCAAACAAGCTAGTTCAAAAAGGTTTTTATTATAAAGAGTTTCCCGCTTGTTGTTTTCTAGTCCGCGTGAAACTTGTTCATGTTGAAGCATTGCGAGAAAAAGTGCAAGAAAGTAACAACTCTGACATGACGGCTTGAACAGTTCCTACTTCATCAGTTTAATTTCAAACATTTTTTGTTTTTGTCTTGTCGTTGTTGTTGTTGTGGTTGTTAAAATTGAAACACTTTGTCCCTTTTAAAAGCTTATTGTAACGCAAGCGGTCCATCTTAGCGGTCCGTAAAGGAAAATTCGGACCATTCAGGGAGCCAATCAGAATGCTCCTTTTCAGCACAGACCAGTTGAGCTTTATAACTAGTAGTAATCAGAGATTAGTGAGATGCGTTCGACCATTTGGGAAAAGAAAGTTACATTAACTGCCAGATATTTTTCACATGTTTATTTAAATCGCAAAAGAATGTTATCATTGTATAACCCAGTGTTTATAATATAATGGATATTTGGTGCGCTTGCCTGTCGGGTTCGACCTTCTCTTCACGTTTGGTTTGCTTGCTTGTCGAATTTTGGAGTGTGCTTCCTTGCTGTGTGGACTGTTATCAGGGAAGATGCATTGTTTACTTTTGAAGTTAGAGTTACTGGCATTTGGAATCTTGCGAAAGCATATCGATATGTTCATTTCCTTCGTTTGTTGCAGGAGTTGAGTTTCACGTTAATAGAGGAATAGAAGCCAAAAGATTGATAATTATATAATAAATAAATAAATAAATAAATAAATAAATAACTAAACAACTTAATAAATAAATAAACAACTAAATAAATAAATAGCTAAAATATACTAAATGAAAGAAAAAACTATATAAAAATATATTTGCTGCGTAAGCAGTACGCAACGCGAGATTATACTTTATTGAACTTGAATCTTTTGAATGAAAACTTCGAAAAAAGCATTTCCTTATTTTAAAGCGTACAACATTTACGGTAGAATTCGGCAAGGAACTGGGGAAACTTCGACGTGGCCGTTCATATGCCATTGCCTTTGAGCAGACATTGAAAGCCGCCACGAGACATCTTCGGCGTGGCGTTACAAATTTGCATAAATATTATTGAGATCATCTCAAAAGGCAAAGTCACGTTTTCTCCATTTTCTATCAACTGATTCAGATTGTAACCGTGTCTTCCACTGATAGATGACTGGATAACTTGTTCACTAAACCCAGTTTAACAGTGAATGAAGCGAAACTAAAATATTGCGACTTTTTGGCCGCTGTTAATTCACAAGTCGAGAATTGAAACACGCGCGATCGCTTTTAACCTCGCTAAACCAGTACGCTGCACATAATTATGCTTTAATCTTTTGAATCAAACCTTCGAAAACAGCATTTCCTTGATTAAAAAACGCACAATACTTTCGCTTGTAATTAGCAAAGAAGCGAGAAAACGCTTGAAGAGCGAACTCTTTCCAGCTCAAGCATACACGTGCGCACATCCATCGCTCCAACAAAATTAAAAACGCAAACAAAGTTGGCGGCTGTCTCGCAGAGTTGGTCCCCGTAAAACGGAACCGAACTGTGGCCGTTTCACTACAAGAAACCAACGTTGCCTTGCAATAACAAAAACTGGGTACCACCGAGTGCTTGCAATCCCTTATAATCGAATGACTCGATAAAGTGTTTGCCATTGCAACTTCACCAATTCGTTTCACTCGCACTAGGAATGTTGCTTTTCTCGAAACAAATCATGGCCATTTGCCGAGCTACACAACTCGGCAACTTTTTGCTTTGGTGACCACAAATCATGGCCATTTGCCGATCTACATAACTCGGTAAGTAAATTATTTGCCGAGCTACACATCTCCGAAAGTAAATGTGATATATTTTGCTGAAACTACGAAACTTGTCTCTAGATTTAGTCAGCGCAAGACAGCGTTGGTTTCTTGTAGTGAAACGGGTAAACAACACTACGCTGAACTTATCCATGTGTCTTCGCAGTCGTACACACTTCGTGAAGGCGTTGATAAATCTAAATTTCACCCGAAAGTATTTTTTTCTAACTTAAACAACGCAACTTCCCTAACGAAGCACAGCCGTCCAGCCAGCACACCAAAAGCGATGCAAGAACGTGAAACTCCACTCCCGCTGAAACGAAGGAACTGAACATCGATAAGCTTTCGCAATAATTTCGCAAGATTCCAAATGCCAGTAACTCTAACTTCAAGCGTAAACAACACAACTTATCTGATAATAGTCCACACAGCCAGGAAGCACAGTCCAGAATTCGACAAGCAAGCACACCAAACGCCAAGAAAGGGTCAAACTCCCAAGCAAGCACACCAACAAGCACGCAACACGTAAAACTCGACCCGCTAGCAACATTAAAAGATGGCTCCAACGCGAAAACGAGGGGGCGACTCTTATGCGAAAACGAGACTAAAAAGATGGCTCTAGCGCGAAAACGAGGTCAGAGTCGTCATAAGTTCGCACCAGTTTCCCAGCCGACACATGCCCCTGCAAAACTCAAGCGGGGGGGCTATTTGGGTGTCCTTACAGCAATCTCAAAAAGTTCTGCATAGCCGTACACAGGCACACCAACTCAAAAGACACAGGACGCAAAAACGAAATTAGGCTTGCGTTCTCCTTCGTCGAACGCAATAAAAAGTAGTTGTAACTTACGAGTCTGGATGAAATCCTAAAGTGTGAAGTGTTACCATTCAGATGAAAGCTACTGAGCTGTACTTTCCTGTGTTGTTGTCTATTAACTTCTGTGGCTGTGGATGAAATCCTTGAGCATAACCACTCAAACGAAAGCTAATGAACAGTGCATTCTTGTGGTGCTGTTGGTTATACTGTACAAGGTGGTTTTAAGTTATGACTCTGTGGATAAAACCCTAACAACAGTAAATAAGATATTGAAGCTCAGTGCATGTTTTGTCACGCACGACTGAATAGATTAGAAACATTCATAGTGTCATTGTCCATGATCAACTTTAATAACCTGTACCCACAAAGGCGTGACAATCTCAAGTTTTCAAGAAGACCAAGAAATGAACTCGCAATTTAATTGTTATAGTCAACCGCAACACTTGATGAAGACATGAACTAAGCAATGCGAGTGTTGCCGGCAATCGACGTCTTAAAAGACTGAGTCATGAGACACTATATAACATCTGAATTTTATATCAGTCCGCGCACTCGTTTGTTCTCTGGTGCTGTCTATACTGACAGGTAACTCTTTTGAAGTGCCATTTGCGAGGAAAAATCGTTTTGTAGGAATACACGTGGTCATCGTAGTTTATTGTTGTCTCTTAGGTGCTCGAAAACTATTATTTTGAGATAATACTGCGAAATGGATAAACTAATATAAAATGTGGTAAACATAACTTGTCCTATTTCAACAGTGTAGGGAATTTTCAATGAGCACTGACGTTAATAGATAACCAACTGCTGTGGCCACTGTATGCAGTGGTTACTTGTGCTTTAGTAAACTATAATTTCAAAGCTTTTACAATGTAAGCAAACCCTAATACCTTGTAAAATACGTGTGATTTCCTGGAGCTTGTAATAACTGGTGGGGTAGTTCAATTAGTATGCCTCTTGAACGCACAGACTTTGAACGCCTTTGGCATTACTGCAATCCCTGTGATGGGTTCGAGTGATGGCAAATCGCATCCGGGTGGATTCTCAAACCTGAAGCTGTGCAGCAACCGTGCCAACACAAGGAATAACTCTGTTCTTGCCAAAGACTCTCCCAGACATTGTCGTCGCCCGGCTGAAAACGGATGGAAATAATCTGCGTTTGGAAGAACAAATTTGCCGTCCTTGTTCAGGAATCTCTGAGGCTTGAATTCGTTGGGTGCATCCCATATATCTGGGTCGTGATGAAGGAACCATAAATTGATGTGCACTGTGCTATCCTTTGGAATTTGATATCCCTGCAAAGTGGTGTCCACTACGCTTTTGTGGAATACAACTGGGGCACCCGACAGACGTAGAGTCTCGGTTATGGTCGCTTCCAAATGTGGCAAATTCTTCTTGTCTTTGAGTTCTGGTAAACGATTTATTCCAATGACTTCGTCAAGCTCTTGATGCAACTTGTGTTGAAGCTGTGGGTTGTGAATAAGGTGCAACAGCGCCCAACAAACAGAACTTGCAGTGGTCTCCAGTCCAGCAAGAAAAATTTCGCTCATGGTCAAGATAACGTGCTCGTCTGTGAAGAATTCCTTAACTGAAGAGTCCTCCTCTTCAGCCTCTTTCTTTGCTTTCAAAAGTGTGTCTGTCAGATCTCGCGCATCTTGCACTGGATTGGCCTTCACGTGTTCCCGATAAATCCTTCCAAATAAGTCATCTCTTTCTTCGCAGATCTTCTTAAACCTCTGAACTGACTTGAATGGAAAAAACTTCAACCATGGGATCGCATCAACAACGCTACCAGATCCAAACATGGCTATGAATCTGTTGTTGATTTCAATTACTTTTAAAAACTCGGGGTCATCGAGCTCGTATCTTGAACCAAACACCATAGTGCAAATCACATTTGTAATTGCCAGTCGAACCTCTGTCGTGATGTCGTGAGGTTGTCCTTTTGAGGATTGCACTCGTTTCAAGAGTAGATAGACTTCTTCATTGATGATTGATCCCTGCTTTGGCAAGCTGTTGGTGTAGATTTTAAGGGCGGAGACGACAATCTTGCGATGAATCCGCCACTGCGGAGAGTAATCTGCAAAGGCGATTGTCTTTGCGTTGCGTGAGTAAATGTCTATCGTGGGTGTCTTCGGTCTTCCAGCGAATTCGGCGGACTTGGTAACAAGAGCTTCTTTTATAGCTTCTGCGCCGCCAACGACAATCGTCAACTTGCCACCAATATACAGTCGAAAAACTTTGCCATAATGTTTCTCCATCGCCGTTAGGGCTCGGTACGGTGCCTGGCCGGCCATTTTGTGTGCATTTCCAATAATCGGTAAAGGAAAAGGCCCGGGAGGTAGGTTCTTAGGTGCAGAGAAGCGATTAGCAATCATTGAAACGACAATAATTGCCAAAATAAACCACGCGAGTTCTTCGAACATGTTTAGCTTGCGACCTGTGAAATAGGCTTGATGTTACGATGCGTTCCTCTTCAGTGAGAACGGCTTTTTATGACATAAATCCGGGGCGGAGGTGAGGGATGCTTACAAGACCTATACGGGTATGTGCCGCCTAATGAGCCATGATTTTGCGATTTCTAGAACAGGGGTGAAAAATTGCAATCCTCGGAAGCTTCAAACTGTCGGTTGTGATTTTAGAGAACTTGTTCATCGGGAATTCATAGGGAAACACAACTGTATTATTTCAGTTGTCGTACCCCCCCCCCCCCCCTCCTCTATCGGTAAGTGAGTGACCCCATCATGTGTGTAAACGTGACTTGTGTACTCCATTGCATTCCAGCTTAGCGTGGTTTCTGCTGTGACTTGCCCTTTGCTCGGTCAGGTTGAATTTTGAATAGTTTCAACCACAATGATTGCCAACTTCTTCGACTATGGCTGTTTTTGGCTAGTTGATACAAGATAGCTGATAAGGTTGGAAATGGTACAGTGAGTTTTAATAAAAAACAGACAGACATTTGTATAGCCAATGAACCCATTGGAGTATAAGTACATTGCGCAATGCGCTACCGCGAAAATAAAACCTGTCGGAGAGCGGATGAAATTTTACCCCTGTCCAAATGTATACATGGCTTGTTTTAAAATTTGGTTTCATTTGTGGGGAAAACAATTCTAGTTGACTTCCAGTTTTTGTGCTGAAAATGTTGCATCTAGTTTAAGCCAATTACTTGTAATGCAAATAATGTTCCATTTAAAGTCATTGCGCCGTTGCTAACATTGTTTATTAAGGTAAGATACGCGTAGCCATGGTTGAAGAAATTGGATTCTATATTTTCTGGCAATGATTGTATTTATAATGATTGTCTATATCTACTCTGCAATCAAGCAGTATCAATTATTGGAAGAAAAACCAATTGCCCCACCGATTCACTGCACTTATAATAAGCTTTATTCATCCATCTTAAAATAAACATACAGAGGATTTACATATAATTAGACTTAAGTTAAACATATACAATTCAGTCACAAACAAAGAAGCCTTGCAGCCCGTGCCATAAGAGTTTGCATGTCTTTGGGTTCTAGACCTTGGTATTCCTACTGGGCCTGGTACCGATTTTTTTTTTTTTTTTTTTTTTTTTTAGTGGCCTGTTAAATTAAAGCTAGTACAAGGTACTTTCCTGTGGTGGTGTTTATTATGCCATACATATATTTTATTGAACTAGCTTTTTCGCTCGGTCCATAAACTTGCCAAAAAAGGACTAGACCAATATTTTCCCAATATGGACCAAACAAGCTAGTTCAATAAGGTTTTTATGATGTAGAGTTTCCCGCCTGTTGTTTTCTAGTCCGCGTGAAACTTGTTCATGTTGAAGCAGTGCGAGAAAAAGTGCAAGAAAGTAACAACTCTGACATGACGGCTTGAACAGTTCCTATTTCATAACTTTAATTTTAAACATTTTTGCTTTTTGTTTTTGTTGTTGTTGTTAAAATTGAAAACTTTGCCCCATTCAAGAGCACGTTGTAACGCAAGCGGTCCATCTTAGCGGTCCGTAAAGGAAAATTCGGACCACTCAGGGAGCCAATCAGAATGCTCCTTTTCAGCGCGGACCATTTGAGCTTTATAATAAAAAGTAGTTTTAACTTACGAGTCTGGATGAAATCGTCAATGGTAAAGTGTTACCATTCAGATGAAAGCTACTGAGCTGTACTTTCCTGTGTTGTTGTCTATTAACTTCTGTGTCTGTGGATGAAATCCTTGGGTATAACCATTCAAACGAAACCTAATGAACAGTGCATTCTTGTGGTGCTGTTGGTTATACTGTACAAGGTGGTTTAAGTTATCATTGTGGATAAAACCCTAACAACAGTAAATAAGATATTGAAGCTCAGTGCATGTTTTGTCACGCACGACTGAATAGATCAGAAACATTCATAGTGTCATTGTCCATAATCAACTTTAATAACCTGTACCCACAAAGGCGTGACATACTCAAGTTTTCAAGACGACCCAAGAAATGAACTCGCAATTAAATGGTTATAGTCAACAACAACACTTGAAAAAGGCATGAACTACACAATGCGAATGTTGCCGGCAATCGACGTCTTGAAAGACTGCGTCATGAGACACTATATAACATGTAAATTTTATATCAGTCCGCGCACACGTTTGTTCTCTGGTGCTGTCTTTACTGACAGCTAACTCCTTTGAACTGTCATTTACAGTGTAGGGAATTTTCAATGAGCACTGACGTTAATAAATGACCAACCGCTGTGGCCTCTGTATGCATTAGTTACTTGTGCTTTAGTAAACTATCATTTCAAAGCTTTTACGATGTAAGCAAACCCTAATACCTTGAAAAACATGTTTGATTTCCTGGAGCTTGTAATAACTGGTAGGGTAGTTCAATTAACATGCCTCTTGAACGCACAGACTTTGAACGGCTTTGGCATTACTGTAAGCCCTGTGATGGGTTCGAGTGATGGCAAATCGCATCCGGGTGGATTCTCAAATCTGAAGCTGTGCAGCAATCGTGCCAACACAAGGAATAACTGAATTCTTGCCAAAGATTCCCCCGGACATTGTCGTCGCCCGGCTGAAAACGGACGGAAATGATCTGCGTTTGGAAGAACAAATTTGCCGTCCTTGTTCAGGAATCTCTGAGGCTTGAATTCATTAGGTGCATCCCATATATCTGGGTCGTGATGAAGAGACCATAGATTGATCAGCACTGTGCTATCTTTTGGAATGTGATATCCCTGCAAAGTGGTGTCCACCACGCATTTGTGGGGTGCAACTGTGGTACCTTTCAGACGTAGAGTCTCGGTTATGGTCGCTTCCAAATGTGGCAAATTCTTCTTGTCTTTGAGTTCTGGTAAACGATTTGGTCCAATGACTTCGTCAAGCTCTTGATGCAACATGTCTTGAATCTTTGGGTTGTGAAAAAGGTGCAACAGCGCCCAACAAACGGAGCTTGCAGTGGTCTCCAGTCCACCCATAAAAATTTCGCTCATGGTCAAGCTAACGTGTTGATCTGTGAAGAATTCCTTCACTGAAGAGTCCTCCTCTTCAGCCTCTTTCTTTGCTTTCAAGTGTGTCTGTCAGATCTCGCGGATTTTCCACTCGATTGGCCTTTACGTGTTCCCGATAAATCCTTCCAAATAAGTCATCTCTTTCTTCGCAGATCTTCTTAAACCTCTGAACTGAATTAAATGGAAAAAATTTCAACCATGGGAACACATCAGCAATGCTACCAGATCCAAACATCGCGAAAATTCCGTTGGTGATTGCAATCACGCTTAAAAACTCGGGGTCATCGAGTTCGTATCTTGAACCAAACACTATAGTGCAAATCACATTTGTAACTGCCAGTTGAACCTCTGTCGTGATGTCGTGAGGTTGTCCACTTGATGATTGTAATCGTTTCAAGAGCAGGTAAACTTCCTCATTAATGATTGATCCTTGCTTTAGTAAGCTGTTGGTGTACATTTTGAGTGCAGAGACGACAATCTTGCGATGAATCCGCCATTGTGGAGAGTAATCTACAAATGCGATTGCCACTGCTTTGCTCGAATAGACGTCTATCGTGTTTGTCTGCGGCCTTCCAGCGAATTCGGCGGACTTGGTAACGAGAGCTTCTTTAAGAGCTTCTGCGCCGCCAACGACAATCGTTAACTGACTACCAATATACAGCCGAAAAACTTTACCATAATGTTTCTCCATTGCCGTAAGGGCAAGGTATGGTGACTTGACGGCCAATTTGTGTGCATTTCCAATAATTGGTAAAGGAACAGGTCCGGGAGGTAGGTGCTTAGATGTAGAGAAGCGATTAGCAATCATTGAAACGACAATAATTGCTAAAATAAACCACGCGAGTTCTTCGAACATGTTTAGCTTGCGCCCTGCGAAATAGGCTTGATATTGTGATGCGTTCCTCTTCAGTGAGAACGGCTTTAAATAACATAATTCTGGGGGCTGGGGTTGGGGAGACTGACAGTACCTATACGGGTATGTGCCGCCTAATGGGTCATGATTTTGCGATTCCTGATCCAGAATGAGGTATATATTTTGGATGATGCAGGTTCTAGAACGGCGTGTAAAATTGCAATCCCCGGAAGCGTCAAACTGTTGGTTGTGATTTTAGAGAACTTCTTCATGGGAATTTATAGGGAAACCCAACTGTATTATTTCTGTTGGCGTACCCCCCTCCCCCTCCCCCATAGGTAAGTGTGAGACCACATGATGCGTGTAAACATGACTTGTACATGTGGACTCCATTGCAGATGAACGTGGCTTCCGTTGTGACTCGCCCTTTGATCGGTGAGGTTGAATTTTCAATAATTTCAGCAACAATGATTGCCAACTTCTTCGAACATGGCTCTTTTTGGCTAGTTAATGCTAGATAACTGATAAGGTTGGAAATGGTACAGTGAATTTGAACAAGTAAAAGACAAAAAAACTTGCATAGCTAATAAAATCATTGGAGCATAAATACTGAAATTGTGCAATGTGCTATCACGAAAATAAAACCTGTTGGAAAGTGGATGAAATTTCACCCCTCTCCAAATATATCAATGGCTTGTTTTAAAATTTGGTTTCAGTTGTGGGGTGTTTACAGCTATGCTGGATTTATATGGCGTACCATCTCCGCCAAAAATCTAGATTGTTACGTAACGTCCAACTTAAGAGATCAACATCAGACTTTAATATTATGTCAACATTGATCCCCTCAACTTCCAACTTTGCAACACAACCTCCGACAACATGAATCAACTTTCAACTTTAATATCGAACTTTATTTAATGTCGAAATTAGGCGGCACATTCCGACAAACTGAAATGCAGTTTTCCAGCTCAAGTCCCACGTCGTCGTCACATCAAAAGTTCAAAGTTGAGTCCTCAATCCGCCAATTATGGGATATTACTGTTTTTCTCAATTTGTTCAGTTTATCGATTCTTGACATAAATCTTAGAAGAAATGTGCACTGCCCGCAGTTAGCAAGAGTTAGTTGAGGCTATCAGTGGTTACAAGCAATATTTACAGAAGAAAAAGAAAACAATTAAATTAAGTTAGGTATATAGAGATGTTTACGTATGTTGATCTCTTAAGCTGGATGTTACCTGACAACTCTTTTAAGTTACTATTTCAAGAAAAGAAAAAAACGTTTTGTAGGATTGCACGTCGTCATCGTAGTTTAATTTTGAGATTATACCGCGAAGTGGATAAAATGATATAAAATGTGGTACGCATAACTTGATCTATTTGAACACTGTAGGGAGTTTTCAATGAACACTGACCTGTGACAACTGTATGCAGTGCCGGGTTACCTAAACAAATCCCTGATGAAGTTAACGAAAGGCGTCCGATAATAAAAAGTTTTAAAATTAAGTTCGTTCAGTGCTCCACGCCAGTTTACCCTTTTAAAAAAATTGTTCGAAAACTATTTTTTTTGAGATTATACTGCGACCAAGGTGGATAAAAAAAAGTAACTTATAGTTTCAAAGCTTTTATGATGTGAGCAATATCAAAAATACGTCTTGTTCCCTGGAGCTTGTAATAACGGGTGGCAAACATGACCAACAGCTGCGGCCACTGTATGTAGTGATTCCTTGTACTTAAGTAAACTTATAGTTTCAAAGCATTTATGATGTGAGTAATGTCTAATACATTGGAAAATACGTGTGATTCCCTGGAGCTTGTAATAACTGGTGGGGTTGTTCAATTAGCATGCCTCTTGAATGCACAGACTTTGAACGGCTTTGGCATTATTGCAATCCCTGTGATGGGTTCCAGTGAAGGCAAATCGCATCCGGGTGGATTCTCAAACCTGAAGCTGTGCAGCAACCGTGCCAACACAAGGAATAACTCTGTTCTTGCCAAAGACTCTCCCAGACATTGTCGTCGCCCGGCTGAAAACGGATGGAAATGATCTGCGTTTGGAAGAACAAATTTGCTATCCTTGTTCAGGAATCTCTGAGGCTTGAATTCGTTGGGTGCATCCCATATATCTGGGTCGTGATGAAGGGACCATAGATTGATCAGCACTGTGCTATCCTTTGGAATGTGATATCCCTGCAAAGTGGTGTCCACTACGCTTTTGTGGAATACAACTGGGGCACCCGACAGACGTAGAGTCTCGGTCATGGTCGCTTCCAAATGTGGCAAATACTTCTTGTCTTTGAGTTCTGGTAAACGATTTGGTCCTATGACGTCGTCAAGCTCTTGATGCAGCATGTCTTGAATCTTTGGGTTGTGAATAAGGTGCAACAGCGCCCAACAAACAGAACTTGCAGTGGTCTCCAGTCCAGCAAGAAAAATTTTGCTCATGGTCAAGATAACGTGTTGATCTGTGAAGAATTCCTTAACTGAAGAGTCCTCCTCTTCAGCCTCTTTCTTTGCTTTCAAAAGTGTGTCTGTCAGATCTCGCGGCTCTTGCACTGGATTGGCCTTCACGTGTTCCCGATAAATCCTTCCAAATAAGTCATCTCTCTCTTCGCAGATCTTCTTAAACCTCTGAACTGACTTGAATGGAAAAAACCTCAACCATGGGATCGCATCAATAACGCTACCAGATCCAAACATGGCTATCATTCTGTTGTTGATTTCAATTACTTTAAAAAATTCGGGGTCCTCGAGCTCGTATCTTGAACCAAACACCATAGTGCAAATCACATTTGTTATTGCAAGTCGAACCTCTGTCGTGATGTCGTGAGGTTGTCCTTTTGAGGATTGCACTCGTTTCAAGAGCAGATAGACTTCCTCATTGATGATTGATCTCTGTTTCGGCAAGCTGCTGGTGTACATTTTAAGGGCGGAGACGACAATCTTGCGATGTATCCGCCATTGCGGAGAGTAATCTGCAAAGGCGATTGTCTGCGTTGCGTGAGTAAACGTCTATCGTGTGTGTCTTCGGCCTTCCAGCGAATTCGGCGGACTTGGTAACGAGAGCTTCTTTTAGAGCTTCTGAGCCGCCAACGACAATCGTCAACTGACTACCAAAATACAGCCGAAAAACTTTGCCATAATGTTTCTCCATTGCCGTAAGGGCTAGGTATGGTGACTGGACGGCCAATTTGTGTGCATTTCCAATAATAGGTAAAGGAAAAGGCCCGGGAGGTAGGTGCTTAGATGCAGAGAGGCGAGAAGCAATCATTGTAGCGAGAATTATTGCCAAAATAAACCACGCAAGTTCTTCAAACATGTTTAGCTTCGCCCTGTGAAATAGGTTTTATGTTAAAATATGATATGATGCGTTCCCCTTCAGGGAGAACAGCTTTAAATAACATAATTGCGGAGGGCGGGGGTGTCGGGAGGGGCCAAGCTTACAAGACCTATACGGGTATGTGTCTCCTTAGAGGTCATGATTTTGCGATTACTGATCTTGAACGGGGTATATGTATTGGAGACATGTTCTGGAAGGCGGTGTAAAATTTCAACCCCTGTTACCTTCAAACTGTAGAATTGGTTTGAATTCATGGGGAAACACAGCTGTATTACTTCACTTGTCGTGAGTCGAACAAGCAAGGAGCAAAAACCTTGCCAAAAGGGGATTTTGAAAATTACTACATTTTGCTAGATCCGGTATTGAGCAAATTGAATGAATGAAAGTTGATCATGTTGGTTCTCTTAGTATTTAACATAAACTACAGAGTTAATGCTCTTATCCCTCATATGTGTCCTTAGTGTTAGCGGTGCAATATTCCTTTGGACCCATCACATTTGCATTGCAACAATTACCACCATAATCACCCACGGCTTGCTTTCGTCTGGCCTTATAGCTCAGTCGGTGCAGCAACGGACGGTCAAATCCGGGGGTGTGCCATTTCTTGAGTTAGAGTTAATTCCTTAGAGTTAGAGTTAATCCCCAAAAGGGGATTTTGAAAATTACTGCATTTTGCTAGATCCGGTATTGAGCAAATTGAATGAATGAGTTGATCATGTTGGTTCTCTTAGTATTTAACGTAAACTACAGAGTTAATGCTCTTATCCATCATATGTGTCCTTAGTGTTAGCGGTGCAATATTCCTTTGGACCCATCACATTTGCATTGCAACAATTACCACCATAATCACCCACGGCTTGCTTTCGTCTGGCCTTATAGCTCAGTCGGTGCAGCAACGGACGGTCAAATCCGGGGGTGTGCCATTTCTTGGGTTTCGTAGCAATATAACATACACTATAGAGTTAATTCGTTGATCCACCATTGTCAAGCAAATTTCCTTTTGCTAAGCACTGGTTATCATTCTGAATGCAAGGCCGCTGCCTAACAGGAGCCCGGTAGCCTGTGTCGCCCAAGAAAATGCTCTGGGGCCGGTTGTTCGAAAGCCGATTAACGCTAATCCCCGATTAAAAATTAACCAAGGTTTTCAACTCTCTCATCAAAAATGTTTTAACGCTAATTTTGAGCTAACGGTAAAGAACAGTTTAAGTCAACACCGAGGCAACAGCCTTGAAAGGGGTTTACATTTGGAAGGCTTGGCGGCACATAACCCTCCCCCAAAAAACCTACTTGAGGCTCCCCCCCGGGGCACATAGTGAGCAAGGAACACGTGCGTGTAAACATGACCTGCTTACATTCCGGACAAGTGTTCGTTGCCCACTAATCACCCCGTGTGTGGTTTATCAATGTTTTGACTTGCCCTCTGATCTCTGAGGTTGAATTTTGAGTACCTTCAACAACAATTGCCAAATTCTTCTAACCATGGGGTCCTGTCCGAACAATTTTTTTTTTCTTTTTGCTTAACCATTGATAAGCTGAAAACGGTGGAAATGGTACAGTGGGTCTCAATAAATAACAGCCAAAAATTTGGATCTCGAAGGATATGAGGCTGTGGTCGCACTGGAGAGCTTAAGCATGATTGAAGGCCTATCAATCACGCTTCAACGAACGAATTTTTGAAATCGAGATTTAGCGAGCCACAAATGTGTTAAGCAAATATTTCATCATGGGCCTTTTCAAAGCTGTAATCACAAGACCACGCTTTGAGATATTTTGATCACGCTATGTCTATGACAGACGGGCGAATCTTATATTTCTTTCTGGTAAGCTATCTTACCTCGACGATGGCTGTAGAAATGAAAATTATTATTGTGTTTCGAGAAGCAATCGTGAAAGCGCGTTGTCGTCGCCTCAGAAGACCACGAATGCTATTGATGAGCTGGCCTGCGTAACAGGCGCAAGAGAAATATAGGGCGCGCGAGAGGAGACACAACTTTCACCCTTGCGTGTCTCCCTCCCTCGCGCTCCACGCTTTTTACGCGCCCTATATCTTTTTCAAGCGCCTGCCACGAGCAGACAACGCATGCTTCGTTCTGTTTCATTCTCGCTTGTCTACAATTCAGCGGCAGCAAAACGAGTAATGTGAGTATTTCCACGTCCTCGACGTTTGGTCATGGTACGTTAAAACACGAAACGGCAGTCGATCGGAAATAGGTTTTACGCGCTGCCTGATTGCGTGATATACGGAAAGTAAGACAAAACTGGGCCAATTCTTACAAAATGCCATACAAGAGAACCTAGTGTTAATGGCTTTGGCACGTGCTCGGACATTATTGGCTCAGATTTCGAGCTTTATGTAAAGGTCGAAGTAAATCCTACTCATTGAAATTTGCGGGGTTTTTGTATCAATTACATTGCCATATGTTGAGATCTCGAAATGTACACTTTTGGGGGTCGCACACGAATGTTACGCAATGTGCTACCACGAAAATACAACAGGTAGGTAAGCGGATCAAACATCTCTCCGAATATAAATGGCTCGTTTTAAAATTTGGTTTCAGTTGTGAGCGTTTGCAAGCAAGTTTTATTCATTGACTTCCAAATGTTGCATTTGGTTTAAGCCATTGTGGGTTTCTACTTAAGCATTTAACCCCTTATAGCAAAGAGCAAATTCTCGTATCTTTTCCCCATACTTTTCTTATGAAATACTGTGGAGAAGTTATTAAAATATCAAGAAAATTCGCCTTGGGTGATCATATTCTTAATTCTTATGACCTCAGGAGTTGAATAAGCATTGATATCACATGGAGAAATTCGATTTTGATCACTGTTAGGGTTTAAAGGGTTAAAACAAGGCAATACGTTGATTACTTATACTGCAGAAAACTGTTCCATTGAAAGTCGCTGCACCGTTGATAACACTGTATATTAACGCAAGATTACAAGTAAAGTTATGTTTGAAGAAGTTAGATGGTATACTTTTTGGCAATGATTGTATTTACAGTGATTGCTTAAATCCTGGTTATATCTACTCTGCAATCAAACAGTATCAATTATTGGAAGAGGAAACCAATTGCCCCAACGATTCACTGCATTTTTTTAATTGATGGCCTTTCGGACTCCTCTTCATGGCGGCCCGATTTGCGGGACGAATATATATGGGAAACATATATGGGAAATTTCAGCCTGGTTTCCGAGGTGAAAAAGTCGCGATTCTTCGAATTTTGACGTTCTCTTCCTTTGAACGTTCCCTGGGACAACGAATAATTTTCTTGCAAAAGGGTGGTATTTGTAGTTGATCAAGGCAATTTTCATCATAGTTACATCGCAAGAAGAACGTTTTTACCACCATATCTTTGTAAGTTAAAGTCTAAGACAACTCCAAGATTCTCTGAAGCACATGGGTTTCTGAGTAGTCTTGAGATCCACGCCAATTTTACAGTGCGACAAACTCAACCGGGGCCACCGAAAAAAACCAACACTTTGAAATTTCGCCGGACTCCTTTGTTGTAAACGTGACCTGTGAATGGCTGATCAATGTTGGGTGGCCCTGGTTGAGTTCGGTGCCCTGTAAGACTATAAACTTAATGTCAACATTGGGCACCCGCACCCCACCCCCATGATCTTTCTTAACTTTATCGGCTTTGTTTTTCGATGTAAAGTTATGTCGAGGAGTCTTTAGAATTGATGGAGAATTAAACCCAGTTTTAATATGGGTAAATTTGAGGTAACACACTTTCAGTTCTCTCGCCCAATGCAGCAACTAATAAGTATAGTACAGAAAAGTACTGCTCATTCTCCTTGGGTAAAGGTGTTTGGTCTACAGACACAAAGTTGAAAATGAGTATATGAAAATTCATACATCTGAACTACGAAGGAAAGAATGAATAAGTGCAGTTATGTACGCAACTTAAGCAGTTGCGAAAAGAAAGGCTTTTTTTCGCACCTGCATGCTTAAGTTGCTTATATAACCGGGATGACGATGATGATAATAATAATAATAATAATAATAATAATAATAATAATAATAATAATAATAACTACTGATATAGCGCTTATCCAGTTCTGTTCTAAGCGCTTTACAAAGATGAAAAGAATTCATATCTGTTTAAAATAATTCGTAATAAATATTTAAATTGTCACAATCGTCACTTACTAATATCTTCTCATCACCTCTTCGGGTATGTTACGAATTTCCAAAATGACCAGCTCCCAGTTGGCTTGATAGCTCAATTGGTAAAGCACTGCACCTGTTTCGCAGAGCTGAGAGGTCACGAGTTCGAATCCCGTTCAAGCCTGAATGTTTTTTTCTTTTCAGGGTTTCTTTTCGCAACTACTTAAGTTGCGTATATAACTGCGATGATCATTCACTTATACAGACACAAAAGCGAGATAATCATTGCATGATTAAGGCTAATTCAAGGTAAACTGATGATGATTTAGCAAGCTGTCGTGTCCTTTTCAGAATTTCCAGCCTTCAGAGTGACTGCGACTCGTTGAGGCGCCGTTTGGAAGAAAGCAACGAGAAACTAAGAAAGCAAGATGAAGCTTCTGTTAGATCAGAGGTAAGAAAATTGATGCTTTGGTTTCCCTGCCAAAGGCTCTGCATACAACAGCAACCTGTTGCGGTCAAGGCCTTGTTCACATTAGAGAGATTTAGAATCGTGTTTACGCCAAACGGCAAACGTGAGATTCGGTTTATGTTTACTTGAAAAAATGAGTGCATATAAGATGACAGTAGTGCAACATAATTCAGTCCTTTGATGCTAACGCAAAACTACTCGATTTGACAGAGAAACTGAAAACAGCAAGCGGCAAATAGACGGTAAATATGGTCACTTGGTCATTCCTGACGTTTGCCGTTCTTTGTAAGCGTCATTCTAAATCTCTCGATTACTGAATGCGCCTTGAAGAGTCTCCGTTTTCATCTCGCCTGAACCTTAGCGAAATATTTCCATCCACAGTTAACGTTTTCGTATCGTTTTCACCTGTCCTCACCAAAACGCTCGAAAACGATGAAAGCGACTCCTGGGATTGGGCATGTGTAGATGCTGGGGAGCAGGGATGGCACAGCGGTGAGAGCACTCGCCTCCCACCAATGTCGCCCGGGTTCGATTCCCGGTCTCGGCGTCATATCTGGCTTGAGTTTGTTGTTGGTTCTCGTCCCTGCTCCGAGGGTTTTTCTCTGGGTACTCCGGTTTTCCTCCCTCCACAAAAACTGACATTTCCAAATTCCAATTCGACCTGGAAACAGTGGATGGAAGAGCCACCCCGTGGAATCCACTAAAAATTCCCAATTCCTATGCTCGGAACCGATGTCGGGTGGCGCTGTTTACGTCACCGAGATCATCTTTGCACACTAAAAACGAAGTGTTTTCAAAACGATGCATTTTAAAAGTTTCCACTTTTGAATCCGTTTTCTTCGGCGTTTTTGGGTGTTTTAGTGTCGACGATAGGCGAAAACGTTTCCAAAAGTATGCGTTTTTAAACGAAAACACATTAGTATGGATAAGGCTCGTTTACACTAGTCGATTTTATAGGGCCGATTAGTAGGTACGATCGTAGTGCCAATTTACGCGTTAGCATTTGTCGGCGATTTCTTTTGTCGTCTTTGATTGGCTAGCAAAACGCGCCAATTTCTCAACCAATGAGGAGCCAAAACCAACCGTGCCTTGCTCGCATGCACGCGTTTTCCCGCGCTTGGCGCCAGTTACATGTATTTGCTTGGAATTCTGATTGGTTCATTGCGTTGTTTACGTCTGTTGTGATTGGTCAGTGCAATTACTCTGGTTTTGGTTTCACGATACTCAATTAAAAACCGCTTTAAAACATACTGCGTTCTTAATTTGATTTCACTTGTTCTCCTGTGTTTAGCACAAGTTTTTGCTCGCTCTTTTTTTGTTTGTTTGGTTGGTTGGTTGGTTCTTTGTTTTATTACGCTTGGCACTGATGTATGTTTTCCCGGGCTTTCTTGGCGCGGTCGATTGTTTTTTGCTGTTGTTTTAATATTTAACGATAGTTCTATTTCCTCTACAGGAGAAATTTAACTCTATGCTTGCTTCTGCGAGGGCGGATTTCGAGAAGGTGAGTTGAAAGTTGGGAGTTTATACAATAATCTTACTCCAGGGCATACAATCGCTTATTATTCGCAAAATGCATCATTAATTAGCTGTCTTCTTTTCCAAACAAACGCAGTATATCCTCCACTTAAAGAGATTGCCACATGCAACAGTAAACATTTTGCAACTTTTATTTTTCTTCGCAGAGTAAACACGTTATGACAGAGAAACAAGAAACTCTCTTGGAGACGATCAACAAACTTAAATCTGATGTTGATAAAGGAAAAGAAAAAAGTGCGCAACAGAAAGCTCACATCCGAGATTTACAACAGGTTTGTTTATTGAGCGTCCGGTTACTTGCTGTTTCTGTTTGTTTGTTTGTTTGTTTGTTTGTTCTGTGTCAAATAGTGTCGTGCCTGTGTTTCTCATTCGATAGTTGTTGATCTGTTTTAGGAACTTAACGAGACATCCAAGAAACTTGTGCAGTCTGAAACATCTTTGGAGATGCAAATAAAGGTATGTATTTTGCGCCTCATAGGCGCTGTTACACTGGGCAATTTTTTCTTGCAAATTGCCTCGCAATTTGGTTCCGACATAAATTGCATGAATCGATGCTTAGTGTAACATGCCCTGAGATGAACATGTGTAGCAATTTTTTTTTGTTGCCCCAATCGTTGCTAGAAGTAGAAGTCGGTTCCACTTCGTGCAACCGGACTGCAACAGAAACTTTGCGAGCCATGTTGATTGCTCATTTCAGGGCATGTTACACAAGGCAACGATTCGGGCAACTTGTGTCGCAATGGCGCAAAGAAAATTGCGAGACAAGTTGCAAGAAAAAATTCCCTAGTGTAACAGCGCCTTATATAATTCTTGGATTTCTCAGCAACTAGATTAAGATTCAGCTACAATTTTCTCTATTTCCGCTTACCTCCGCTCCCCCAGGCCACATGACGTTGAACCATTTTCCATTCTTCTCTGACGCTGTTCTCATATTTTCCCCTGCTAGCATAGTAAAGGGGGAGTATCACGGGAATTTGGTGTGATATCAAAACTCCAAAACGTTTTTAATCAACAGAAACCTAAAAGTATTGCTCAAATTTGTTGTAAATTATCACCCCAGTGTACTCAGACTATCGATGAGTGCTCTGGCCACAGATGGACTGGGGGAGATTGGATTGCAACTTGAAAAAATTTAGTCTTAAGTTCTCGCGTTTTCGTTTCCAAAATGCACTAGAGCAGGTTATGGGTTATTCCTTTCAAGAATACAGTTGATTTATTTTTTCTAAATGTTCTAGAATTATTTTGTGACTAAGTGAAGCTGTTGTCGCACCATTTTCACGATAAAAGTTCAAAATCCCGTGGTACTTACCCAGGTGTTCTGCAGTTATTTTTAGCGTTGAAAATTAATTCTCTTTCGTTTTTGTCCAGCTTCGTGAAGAGTTGGAGGATGAGCGATCTCGTCTGAGAAACCAGTTAATTAACTTGGAGAATGCAGTGAGTCCTTTTCTTGTATACATCCTAATTTTGAAAATGATGTATTATTCAGTAAGTGACACAGGCATACTCGGAAAAAAAATCTGAGTGCTCCTATCAGGAGTCGAACCTAAGACCTAGTTCGGACGCTTAGCCACTGTCCCACAGGAGACTCGTGGGAGCTAAGGCCATTAAACTAGGTTCATGGGACAAACATCCTGCATACTGCTAGGATTGGAATGTCAATGTGTGGCATTTGCACAGTGGAAATAATGTGATGGAATACCTTCCGAAGGTGAAATTCCTATAAAATTCCTATGGAAATCCTAATTTTTACATTGATTTGAGACAATCTTGACAGAGAACAAACACAAATACTTAAAATAATAAGATATAAAGGCAGAGAGTAAGATGTGTGAGTATTTTTCAACGAAAGTTTTTTTTTTTTTAAGTGTATATGACAGGGGTCCAGTGTTTTCGACTTCCATTCACGAATAAAATCCATTTTCGTCTCCTTTTCACGGCTTCCGATCTTGTATCACTGTAGAAGGGAATTTGGTGGATGTAAATCCCCTTTTTCTCGTCTTTCTTGTCGCTACAGCCGTACACAAGACAAAGCAGCACCATGTTTTCTTCCTTCGCACAAGAAAAACACTGAAACCCGCGAAAGCAGCTTTCTTGTATTGACGTCACAGGCCCACTATCCCCAGTTTTCCGCTTTGCGCGGTTTTGTACACAACCGGAAGTGAAATTTCACGTCTTTGACCGCCTCAAATGAGGGGAAGAAAAATCGATAGCGAGTTTATTTTTTCGATTTTCGTACGAGAAGGACATAAATATTCGATCAAGCAAATAAAAAAAATCTGTCATATACACTTTAAGAACTTTCGTTGAAAGCGAATGTAACATTGAAAGAGTGATTTCTTTTTCATCAACAAACAAAGCTTACGCGAAACACTTATTCGCTTACGGTTGTTCGAATTTTGCAAAGATGGTTGTTTGGTTTACTCCTCTAGTACTTCCTCTGAAAAATCCAGTTTGTTTGTTTGTTTGTTTGTTTGTTTTTGTTCTTGTTTTTGTTTTGTTTGGTTTTTTTTTTTTTTTTTTTTTTTATTGTTCCAGGATATATTTGTAGTCTATTTTATCCTTATTCTATCCTTTTTCTTTGAGCAAAAAAGCCAAAAAAACATATTTGTATGGATGTAAACATTTGAAATAATTTTTCAGATTTGTTAACTTTTACCCTACTAGTGCACAAAATCTAGAATAATTCATCTCTGCCTGCAGATGGCTAGGATGGAAATGGATTACAACTTGCAAAAAATTGGCCAATTTTTCAAGTTCCTTCTGAGTATTTTAGAAAAATGCTTTTAAACCAATTGTAGTTTATTCTTCCTCGGAGAAATCATTTCATATTTTTCTCCAGGTGCTCTAAGAGTAATTTCATGTTAGAAAAGAGGTTCTTAGTCAAATATTTGAGCAGAAAAATCTCCATGACAATGCCCCAGTGACGCCGCTATTTCCCCTTATCTTTGTAGGTAGCAACAGTGGAGGCCACAAGGGGGGAGGTGACAGCCAATGCTATGAAACTTGAAGAAGAACTGGAGCATACGAAACGAGTCCATGGGGAGACCACTGAGCGGCTGGTCTCGAGGAGTGCGGACGTTGAATCCGTGACAAGGTCACTGGTAAGTATAATTTTCTTTCAGGAGTGGAGTGGGGAAGGGTAGTGTGGATAGGGATAGAGTTGGGTTAGTGTGCAGTGGGGTAGGGTGGTGTGCCACTTTGTCAGTCAGTACGTGAAACCAACATAATAGTTCTCGAACGTTTGGTAAACAGAGAACTAAGTGAAAAAAGCTTCAGTTGACAAGGAACACTATTTTTGTGCTTAGCACCGATCTACAGTGTTTATGGCTAAGCACTGATTTGAAAACGGTTAGCTTTCATTTATTGTGATGGGTAACTCTAATACAAACACGTTAAAAATTACAATCCTCGGCAGCGTAATCCTCCTTGGTGCAGTAGTTTGAATAGAAGAAATTGGGCAAACGATTCGGTTCAAGGGGTACGCTATCCTGATTTTTTTCCTTTTTTTACTCTTAAGTTTGAAATACGATAAAGTTCGTGTAATTTTAAGTGAAAGACAAAAGTCAGTTTGAGATGTCTTGATAAACAATTGTTAACTGTGCCGTGCTAAACATTTTCTCTATCTCTTGTGGACACTTAAACACGAGATTTAGTGAATTGGGAAGATGGGGATTATTGGTTGGGGGCTTGGGAGGAGGGGTGGAATTACTTGCATAAAAAGATAGGCAAAGGATCCATAGGATTTAAAAAAAGAAATAAATAATAATGCATTGTATACTGCAAATAAATCATCGGAGATTCTCGGAATGGCCTCCTCCCTGCCGCTAAATATTTAAATATTTTAATAACCAATCTTATCACAACATTTTGACGAGCCTCTTTCAAATCTAATAGGTTAATAATAAACTACGTTTTTTAACGTGGCTAAAATGTTGTCTAATCCATAATGTTATCACCCGCTTCCTTTCTCGCAGTCCCATGAAGAGGAAGATGAAGAACCGGTAAATAAACTCATAAAATAACTCATAGCGTTTCAAAAACTCATTAATAATTCATAAGCCCATTGACCTATCAAATGGCCGATAAAACATCACGTGCAGTGGTTTTAAAACCCAATAGAACCTCCTCCTTATTAGTATGCGGTGTTTAATGTTTTTCTCGCATGCTAATTTCCAACGTTCACAAAACTAAAGCATCATTGTTATGAACTCTCTTGCAACACCCTTTTCCAGGAATGTTTTTGAAGCCGTTCAAAAAACTCGCAGCACGTGTTTTATCGGGTCTAAAACCACTCGGCGAAATCCCGATAAAACACTGCTGCTCGTGTTTTAAACATTACGTAACCTTCACTTCGTGATGATTATTTCGTTTGTTAAACAATGCGCGCTAAAATGGTAACCTTCAAGTCAAAGAGACTAAAGGTCGGTTTATACTCAAGGGTCTGTGGGCCCGACAATTTCCGCAGAGCACGAATCGTTTTGACACCCGATTTACGGCCGATTGGTGACTGATTTGCGACCTAAACGGCATTGTGAGTTAAATTATCCTAACAAGAATAAACAAAATAATCAAATTAAGCTGCGATTAACCTTTATTGCAGTCAAACTCTAACCTTAATAAAAGAGTTATCACTTAGTTGACTCTAAAACAATCAACCAATGCTGCTCTAAAACAATGTTTGATTAACCATACAAAAATTTCGATCTTCAAAGACCTATCACCCTCTTCTGAATAAATGTTCCTTAACGCTAATTCACACGTAACGTTTAATAGGACCGATTTGGCCCAATTTGACAAAGAAATTGGACGAAAAGCGGACGAAAATTGGTCCGATTTATAAAACTCTGTGGTATTGCTACAGATTTTTATTTTTTAATCACGCTGATCTCATCCGTACTACACCAACATAAAAAGAAATCGGCCGACAAATTGTAGCGTGTAAATTGGCCCATACGGTTGAACCTTTTAATCTGGCCGGTAGCTCGGCACGTATAAAATAAGCCTTTACATCTAACAGAAAATCCCTTCCACCTGCAGTTGCAAAAGAGATAGCTCCCAATAGTCCTTTTATAATTTTTCCTCTTTATACGCAAATAATACACCTACAAGTTTTGCCACCGACTGTGGCGCTGGTTTACGTGTAATTTCTCTTTTTTCTTTCATTCGGTTTGTTCAAAACGTTTTCCCTCGCATATTACGGCGTTTGTTGAGTCAATTGCCGCAAACTTCGGAGCATTTTAATTATCATTTGTGTAGGACTATTATATTAAACAGGGTACTTTGCCAACTGTTTTGATGCCAGATGTTATATTTCCTATGATAATAGCTCGCGGAGTTCATGGTTCAAATCCCGTTCAAGCCTGAATTTTTTTCAGTTTTTTTGCAGCAGTCTGGGTGCGAAGATAATTGCGAAAATCTATTCTTCTATATAATATAAACTCCTTCGAAAATAAACTTATTCCAGATAGCAGCGTATGTACAGTAACGAAGCTGACCCTTTATTTTCACTCCTAAAATTTACAAAAGTTGAAATTAAAAAATATCTATCTTGTAAATTCTAAAAACAAACAGCGCGGTTGGAAACACCTGCAGAAAAACTTTCATTTGAATGGTCATACCCGAAGTTTTGATCCACGGGCTAAAAATCAGGTTTGGTGCGGAAATGAAAGGGGTATAATTTTCTACAATTTTGTTTATTATAACAAGCTAGCATCTTATTATTTCTCTCTTTAAAAGTGTAAAAATACAGGATTTACATTGTCGCAAGTTATTCCCCGCAGCTGAGAAATTCGTCGCTCTGACGCAAGGCTAACTCTCGAAACGTCAGCACTCGAATCTCTTTACGGTGAACAATTTACCTTTAGTTGTCAACTCTGCTCATAAACCAAACATTACACAAATTCATCAATTTGATTTGCCTCGCAAGGAATCATATCATTTTCTTGAAAAAAAAAAACAAGCTTTTATTCACAATTCAGCAAGCTTACAAACTCATGGATATACATATTAACTGATTCATATCACATTTAACATTGCAGTGGAGCAGAAGACACAAAAACCGAGCTTAGTTTACCGGTTTGCGTATTTTCTGCGCAAATTTGTAAAGAGCATCTTTATTGTCGTTATCAATCTTTAGCGATCATATGGAAACACAGTTTTTTGCGATCGAGCATGTGAACAATTATCCTTTGAGGTCATACGCTATCGAAAACACAGTTCTTTGGGATCGAGCAAGTGAACAATCTCCTGTGATCCTTTGAGATACTGAAACACAGTTCTTTGCGGTCATTTGCAGTCGAGGAACTGAACATATTTCTGCGATCCTTGGAAATCAAATCGGGAAAAAAGTCCCTATTCACTCCTTCACTATAAGAGTCTTCCGTGGCTCAGTGGTACAGTATTACATTTTACAACCACTTATCCGTAAGGTAATGGATTCGATGCCTGTAGGGGACCCGGAATTTCCTTTTTTCGAGTAAGACCTTGACGTTTAGAATTGTTATCCATTCACTCATTCAGCGAAATAATGCTGTCGAAAGAAAAACCTCTTTTCTCTATTCAATTGAGCAACTTCCCTACCAGTTTGATAATGGCTAATAGCCTTGTAGTCGATGACCACTTACAGAGCGCACTTGCTTGTACCCTGAGGCACTAACGCCAGGGGGATGTTTAGCTGTAAATATTTTCATTTCAACTGTTAGGGTTGTCACAAATAAAAATGCTCTTCTATTAGATAAAACGACTTAAACAAAAAATATTAAATACAAGACGTAAACGGAAAGAGTAGGAGTTGTTTTGTTAAAATGGAATTTCATTCTTTGCCAGTGAAAACAAGAAAGTATGTCATTACGTTTTACGGGCTTTCAAATGTAGGTCTTTCTTTTTCAAATCTCTGTTTGCAAAACTGTCTACAAAAGGATGTGACATGTTTGAAAGTAGTGTAGGCTTTATTATTGTAATTTAATGTTTAATGACGGTCATATATGCCGTTTATGACGCTTTTTAGAGTGTATAATTGCAGATACATAAACTAACTGACATTAATGTGATTGCGATATGCTAAAGCGATTGTCAGTTTCCATCACCGTCTGCTCTATGACATCAACTTCACTTATATAAGAGCTATACCTTCTGAAAGCCATCTTCACAAGCGCCAATTTGTCGCCAGATCACAGAACGACGAAAATTTCTACCGACGTGCTGTTAAATCAAGGATTTTTTGTTGGAAATCTGTGGATTTCAGGAAAATGTATCACAATAATTTGGTACACGCCAAGGTTTCTAATTTCTATTGTGTTTTAAAGATCGTTGTTAGCTGGAAAATGTATAATTCATGGTTGGAGATTAAGGAAACTTATTTAGGCATAAATCTTCTCACCAAAGTCAGTCGAAATCTAAGTCAAGAGTATCTGGTACTATCGTTTGAGTCTGGATAAAAATTATAAAGTGTGGGCTTTCAAATGAAAGCTGAAATTTAGTTTGGCTTAATTTGATTTTGAAGATCTGTACGTTCCCGTGAAGTGGCAGGAAACCATTATTACCAAGGTTTCAGTTAATGATGACGTGAAAAGAAAAAGTATTGTAAGACAGGCTGATACACTTTCAAATGGGGAATTCTGTCATGGAATAATGCTAAGGTGGTATTGTTTAACGTTGCTAACTTTTGTGCGACTGGTCTCGCGTTGATTTGCCAGAAGAGGTCCTATACACTTTTGCGTTCGTAAATGATGTTAAATGTAACTGCGAGGTTTATTACGCTGCCTAGCGTGGTTCTCGGGGTGAAATACAAACACAAATGAAAGCTACGGAACAGGCCTTCTGTGTCCTGTTGTACAGTGTTTAAGGGTATGCTCAAGAAGTTGGTTCTAACATTTAGTCTGTGGGGATCCTAAAGTGTGACCATTCAAATGAAACCTACTGGGCAGTACTTTCCCGTGGTGCTGTTTTTTTATGCTCTACAAGGCGGTTCTAAGTTTTGAGTCTGTGGATGAAATCCTTAAGTGCGACCATTCAAGTGAAAGCTACTGAGCAGTACTTTCCTGTTGTGCTGTTTATTATGCTGTATAAGGTGGTTCTAACTTTTGAGTCTGTGGTTGAAATCCTAACGTGTGACCATTTAAATGAAAAAGCTACTGAGCAGTACTTTCCTGGATGTTGTTTATTTCGCTTTATAATGAGGTGGATCTAACTTCTGAGTCTCTTGATGAAATCCTAAAGTGTGACCATTTCAATGAAAGCTACGTAGCAGTACTTTCCTGACTGAGGTACTGTTCTTTTATCGACATTTTGCAACATAGATTTCACTTAAGTATTTTCTTTTCGTCTTTTCTAGGCGCAGCTCGAGCAAATGGTTACAAGACTCAAAGTCGAGAAAGCTCAGGTTGAAGCGTCACTCAGAGAAGAGGAGGCCAAGTGTGGTTTATTGTTGAAGGAAGTCAAAGATTCAAACGAGGTGAGTGTTTTGTGCCAAGCGATTCAGGTCTTGTTCAGACGCCCTGCTTCTCATGCGCTGTACCAAGTACATTTTATTAGAGACGTTTAGATTCTTCTACGAGTTCGAATACGAAAAAGAGATTTCACTTAAAGCTCTTAGCGAAGTACTTACCGATTTGCCAATTTACCAAATTTATTCGTCTCCATCGATGAGATGATTCTTGCGAATTGTCAGCAGTCAAAGGATTTAAAAATAGATAACAATAATAAATAACCTGCTGAAAATTTACAAAACTGAAACAAGGGCAGTAAAAGCTGCATGTTATGGACCAGGACGTTAGCTACATTCTCTGGAAGAGATATATCCCAGGAAGCATCATGTAACTCTTTCAGAGCGACGAACTTGACGAAGTTTTTTTGAATGGTGATAGCTAAGCCTTTTTTGGTTCCAAAAAGACAAGATCACCTATGTTTTGAGGACTTGTTTTCGCCACTACGCCGTTCTCACAAAAACTCGTAGTAAAATGACGACGGCTATCTGGTTTTCCCGCCAAAATTACACTGGTTCACGCCTGCGTGCTCTTTGCCTACAGGAGAAACTCGTAGGCGTACTAGAATCAAAGGTCTCTATTATTAAAACTTGTATCATTGATAAAATGCAAATTCCAGCATTTTGATTGGCTTAGCGGCCATGGGATACCAGCCATCACATGCCCGAGAACTAACGCCTATATTAAGGGGAAGTATCATAGGGTTTTTTACACCTTTTGTTTAAAATGGTGAAATAAGACCTTCACTTTGCTACAAAATAATTCTAGAACAACGAGAGGAGAGAAATCAACTCATTCTTGACAGGAACAACTTCTACTCTGCTCTAGCGCATTTCGGAAACAAAAATACGAAAACTTGAAAAACATTAGCCTAACATTTTTCAAGTTTCAATCCATTCCGACCTTCCCTGTCTCTGGCCAGAGGCACTAATCAACAGTTTTGTTGCTCTGGGGTGATAATTTATAACAAAACTAGACACTTGTTTTTTTTGTCTCTGTTGTCAGACAAACATTTTTGGGTTTTGAAATTTTTTGTGTCACTTTGAATAGCCAAAAGCCATATCCGTATGGTTGTAAACTTTCAAATAATGGTTCAGTGTTGTTTCACAATAACCTTACTAGTGCACAGGAACTAGTATCAATCATCTTTGGCTGCTGATGGCTAGGATGGAAATAGATTACAACTTGATAAAATAGGCCATTTTTTCCGAGTGCCTTCTGAGTGTTTTCGAAAAATCGCTAAAAACTGAAAATAGTTTATTCATTCTCGGAGAAGTCATCTCACATTTTGTTTACAGCGCTGTAAGAGACATTTCATGTTAGAAAAGAGGTTGTTAGTCAAATATTTGAGCAGCTTTGACCAACATACAGCACAGTCTCCGTGACGCTGCTCCTTTGAGTTGCCTTCTGGTCGTTATAAGTCGTCATGACAATATTTCTTGGTCAGTGTTTTTGTTGAAACAATTATTCCACTCGCGCTTGTTGGATATTGGATAACAAACAACCAACTCGGCGCTGCGGGCCTCGTTGACTACATGTATCTATTATTCTCGCATATAACACGCGCTTGAGGAACAATTCGGTGTTCACTGTATACAGTCGAACCTGTATTAAAGGGGAAGTATCATGTGGTTTTTGGTATCTTTTGTAAAAAATGATGAAATAATACCTTCAATCAGCTGCCAAATAATTCTAGATTGACGAGAGGAAAGAAATCAACTCAATTCTTGAAAGGAACAACTCGTGATCTGTTCTAGCGCACTTTGTGAACTTGAAAAACATTACACTAACATTTTTCAAGTTCAATCCATGCCGGCCTACTTGACAATTATGTTTTCGTTGTTTCAGCTGACAGACAAACATTTTGGGGTTTTGAAATGACAGTAAATTTGCGTGATACTTCCCTTTTAAACGGCGCCATATTAAGCGGTCAGTTGTCAAAGTCCCAAAAATTAGGTCCCTAAACTGTACTTTGATCTCTATTAAGCGGTGACCTCAAATAAGCGGCCGCGGTCACCCTTTACTTAGTCCCAACAAGCTGTTTCTATTGTATTGACCCACTTTAAACGGTCGCTTTGTAAAACGAAACCACTCAAATATAATACGAAATAGCCTGCCAGTGTAATTGAATTTCTAACGACCTGCAGTACTGACTGTAGGATCATCCCGCTTGGCGTTGATGTTTTATTAGTCCATTTTTATACTATTTTCTCCTTTGTCATACCATTTTATTGTTGCAGTTTCTTAACCGAGTAAGCGATGATTTTGTGGGCGCTTTCGTCCATAAACTGTACACTAAGCGATGAAGTCTACAATTCTTAGTCTACACGATTTTACCAGCAGATTTTTATTTCGTTATGAAATCACTTCCGTGTTTCATTGCAAACTCGTGATGTCACTTCTTTTCAAATTTGCTCGTTACGCTCCATGTTGCAATTGTGTATTCGCCACTTTTCGTAAATTATTTACGTCAACTGGAGGAAAAGAGTATTAAACGCAATTGCCGTGTGTTTAAAAAAACTTGAAATGCTTTGATCTAAAATTCAGAATTAAATGTTTCAATAAAATGTGAGCAGACTATTTGAATTACATATATTCAATTTTGCTTGATTTATCAAGTGTAAGAAAATTGAAATTCATGGCCTAAAATTTCAATCGTCTGGAAATGCATGGTAAATTACAGTTAACATCATTTCTGAAGATTGTCTTTTACTTTGAAATCGTTTTGCTTTGTACACAACCTCATTTATTAATACTGAAAAATTGTTTCGGTAGCTGTTTTCAGTCGCGGTTTTTAATCGTAAATTATGCATCTCAACTGTCGCTCGTTCTATTCAAAACCAATAATGTAGCTTCATTTCCCTAATTAATATTATCACCGGTGTTTTCTTTGTTGCACGCTAATGATTAAAAGCATTTTGCGACGCGAAAATAATCTCTTTCTGTTTCAAAATGTGGTAGAGAAAACTTCGCTTTCTCAGAATACGAAAGTGATATGAAAATTTCAATTTTGTCTGAGTGGATTTGACCTGAGATTGCCATTGAATTATGTCTGACATAGCCGAGGAAAAAGGGAAAATTCCTGAAAAGTTCGACGACAATGTTGTTCTGTTCCTTTGTCGAGGACAGAATCGCAGAAAAGTTCGTTTCGGAAAACGCGACACCGTACCGAAATTCAAACTTGAGGTTTTGTATGATAATTGTTTAGCCATGTTTCCCTGTTGCTTTTAATTTAAGTTGTTGAGATTAATTTCTAACTGCTGTCTGCTCTCCTCTCGCTATGGCCCATTTGTTTTCGTGTCGGACATTCGGTTTGAATAACGCTGGTTCGAACCTTGTCGCAGACATTTTGTTGAATCTTAAAACAGCTCGCTCTACATTGTTGCTCGAAGTAGGCTTAACCCGGCTAATCTAGTATTACCACTTTCCATTCAGTTTGGAAGGCTAATCATTGTGGACTTACATTTAATCGTCTTTTCACCCACAGGCGAGACAGAGTCTGGAAAAGTTGCTCTCCAATGTGAAGGGAGATTCCATAGAGCTGGAAAATAAACTACAGGTATGCTGAATAGATCATTGCCGTAAGTCTCGGCATTATGGAACATGTTGGTAATGGCAGCCAGTTTCTTGTTTTCCGTGAGCTTAAGCCCAATTTACTCGCAACAGTTCATTCGCGTCTTATTGTAATACCACAATTTGCGGTTGGCGTTACATTTTTAAACACGGAATTAAACGAAACACGGAGTTCATGAATATATTCCCCAGCAAAACTGGAAAGGTCCGTAGCGATCTGCTTCAACATCTAGGAAATGTACAAGTTTGAATTTTACCATTTTGTAAACGTGACGATTTAAAACGTGACATAACGCGTGGACAACTTTTAACGCAACATTTTGTTGTAGCAACACGTTGCAAGTGTTTGAAAATTGGTCAATGTTAATGAGTTGTTTCTGCAACGAAGTGCTTTGTTTAAAATCATCCGCGCTGTCTTGTAACACAATTACAGCTTGTTAGGTTAAAAATCGTTCCGTTTAACATCACCTTAAATAGTAATTTGCATGATAAATAACAAGGGGCTTATTCTATGGCCATTGTGGGTCGTGTCGCAGCTCTAAGTTTTAACAAGGTTAGTGGAAAGAACAATTCTGTTCGTAGCCAATATTATGTTACTGTAACAGTGTGCAGTTCCCGTCTAAATGAATTCTTAACTATTTATTTATTTATTTATTTATTTATTTATTTATTTATTTATTTATTTTTATTATTTTTATTTTCTTTTTTGTAGTCGGCGTCACTTAGTCGAACGCAGCATGAAAGAGAGGCGGAAGAACACAAGGAATTATGGGAAGCCGAAGTACGGTCGAGAACGAAGTTGGGAGCTAAGGTAAGAACAAACTTTTTACGAAACAAATTAAGCCGCAATTTCGCAAACAAGTTCTTTTTTGCACTAGCCGACACGACTTTTTGACAAATTGTGGTTACTTTTTCATGTCACGCTTACGCCAAATAGAGGAACCTCTTAGTATAACAAAAGTATGCTACGCTGCACCCTACTACACCGTGGATACGGAGTATATAGTGTGCACAGGAGTAAAAAAGGAGGATTGTTTATGGCTACAAGGTATCATCAAGGAAGCATTAGTCTATTTGGCGTAAGTGAACATGAAAAGGTTACCCAAATTGCCGACTCCACAAGGGACGCTGAAATGGCCTTGTGACCCCTTTTGCTTCAATGTTGAAACTTGTGTGTTTTGATTTCCCGATAATAGAGAAATTTAGAATTATGTTTACGCCAAACGGCATAAATGACGCTGTTTTTAGTTTCTCATAAAATCGAGCAGTTTTACGTTAGGATCAAAGGCCAGAATTGCTTTGCATTATTCCCTTCTATGTACTCATTTTTTCAAGAAAACATCAACGTGAATCTTACGTTTGCCATTTGCCGTTAACGCGTTTCTAAATCTCTTTAATAATAAGAAATGTGCGTCAACAATTTCAGGGTGACTAGATGTCTTACTAGGACGGCTTTTACAAGAAGAAAGCTATTTTCCTCGTATTCATTCCTTTTTCTGCTCCAAGTTGTTTATCTTATAATATGGGCAACAGAGTGTGCACGCATAACTGGCCTCCTTTTTATTCTCTCAGATTGCGGAAATGGAGAGAAGATTGGCGGACGCAAAAGCAGAGATAGAAGAGGTAATGAATAAATAATAATAAATAAATAAATAATAATAAATGGGGATTCAACTGGCTTCCACAAATTGGCTCTTTAATCCACTCATAGGGTGCGTTTCTTTGGGAAAATCCAAATCCGGATTTTTGATCCAAGATCACTCGGATCATGGTGTATCAAAGGAATCGACGAATTCACTCTGGGTAAGGATTCGTCGGTTCCTTTGATGCACCATGATCTGAGTGATCTTGGATCAAAAATCCGGATTCGGATTTTCCCAAAGAAATGCACCTTTAGTGTTTCCAGGTCTAATTAGAATTTGTTTTTTGGTGGGAGGAAAACCGGAGTACCCGGAGAAAAATCGTCGGAGCAAGGACGAGAACAAACAACAAACTCAACCCACATATGCCGTCAACACCGGGTATCGAACCCGGGCGACATTGGTGACAGGCTAGTGTTCTCACCACTGCGCCATCCCATCGTTTGCTCATTTGCTGTTTTTTGTTGCAATACAGGAAAAACGGAAAACTAGAAAAGCTTTGGAGATGAAGAAAGTACTGGAGGCGAAGTTGGAGGCCAGCGACCAAAGGTTGGAGATTTTGCCTCGTTTTGTTTGAGCTTTTTTTTTTAAACAGGAATATTAACGATTGCAGGTCAAAAAAATTAATTCTTTTTTTTTTGAATTTTGACTCTTTTTTCTCAGAACAAGTCAACATCAAAAAGAAGTCGTCGCCCTCAAAACACAGCTTAAGTCTTACAAACGGCGATTTAAGGTAAGGGTGACAATTATTTGACCAGCTCCCAGTTGGCTTGATAGCTCATTTGGTAGAGCACTTCACCGGCATCGCAGAGGTCATGGGTTCGAATTCCGTTCAGGCCTGAACCTTTTTTCAGGCTTTCTTTTCGCAACTTCTTAAGTTGCTTAAATAACTGCGAGGGTCTTTCTTCTATTTAATATTTTATCGTTAATTGCGTTTTTTCTTTTGGAAAGCCAGTGCAATAATTAATTTAGCTTTGTTGGAAAGAGTGGCAATTTCTATCTGCTTGTATCAATGCCTTTTTTCTCTCCTTTACTCAAACCTCGAGTTACCTTTAGTACGTTTTCCTGTTCCTACATGTATTTAGATTTTGAGACCCCCAATAGCTTTGGGCTTTGCGCCTTTTTGGTCTGGAAATGGGTAACAATTTATTGTTCAAGTCTGCACGGTTTGCAACGTCTTACATGGTTGGTCGAGAGGACAAAAGAACGAACAGTAGAACAATGCTGCGCCTCCCAACCCTAAAAAAACAGTGCAACTGCAGGTTATCAGGGTCCAGTGAAAATAGAACTTTTGAAAGGGGAAGATTTACTGATCTGAAGATGTGTATCGATTTAGGGCTCTGGGGCCAGGTTCACTAAGGCCTTCTAATTTAAGATGGATCCTAACTATTCTTTCTGGCTCCAGTTGTTCAAAGAGTGGATAAATTTATCCACTGGATAGGTGGCTATCCGGCTGATGAAATGTGTGCACGATTTTCCCGATAGCCCCATAATTTGTGAACAGAGTAGAAGCATATGTCAAATTTAGGTATGGGATTGTGTGGAAAACTTGCCAAAAGCATTAGTTGAAGTACGCCTGGTCCGCTGGATAGTGACTTATCCAGTGGATAAAGTTATTCGCTCTTTGATAACTGGAGTCTGAACGATAGCTTATTGTTATAATGACAGTAGACTTTCGTTCAAAGTCTATGGTCAATTCTTAAGATAATGGATATTCCCACATGGATATGAAAATAAGTAGAGAAGATTGCATGTTTCAGTTAGAACAATTTTGAACCTGATCTAAAGCAAAAACTTAAAAAAAACTAGATTTTTGGCAAGCTTCTGTTGCCTTCGTTAGATTGCATATTTTGGTCTGAAAGTGGGTTAGCGAAGTTTTTTGACGGGTACGCGTAATGTGATTCTAATGACTTTTCACATTGTGGATGAAACTTGGTGTGCACTTCGCAAAAAAAAAAAAAGAAAGATTAATGTTGGGGTATTTTTTTTAATATTTTAGGAGTATGAAAGCTCAGAAAGCAGGATCCCTGCTCTTCGTGTTGAATTCGAGAAGGAACGCGCCGCCATGGAGTCGCATATAACTTCGCTACGAAGACAGGTTCGTTTGTTCGTCAACATCCGTTAAGTAATTTTTTTCTTTACTATGAAGTGGTCAAAACGTTTACTGTTAAAGCTCTATAAGCTTTATGTGCTTTTCGTTTGGAGGTTAGAGTTTATAATAAGCCTCCCTCCCTCTGTCCCTCCCTCCTCCTTCCTGTGCACTCTTTCCTTTTCATGTTAGAAATACTTCAAACCCCAGGTGAGTACCAATGTGAAAATACCACTCAGTACTGGAAATCATGGTCTTTAAAGCTTTTCGTGGTAAGACATTTTGATTACGTTACACAATCCGTTGGTTAATGTTTTCATTAGTGTTCTGTTTTATCTAGATGTATGGTAGAATTTTGGAAGAGCTGATTTCAGTTTTGCTCAAAAAGTCATGATTTGAAATACCCCACGCCCAGCCTTTTGAGGCTCAAAAACGAATACATCCCCGGGGGGAGAGGGGGGGGCGTAACAGACCTGTCACGGTATTTATGTTTTTGTTTGTTTCATAGCTGGATAATATGAGCGAGAGACTTCATCAGGAAGCGGAAAGTCGTTCTCGGGTAGAGCTTACGAACAAGCAACAACAGCAAGGTAGTTCAATAGGCCACTGTTATAAGTTAAGTTCTTCTACAAATCTAGGGAATGACGAACTGTTGTAGACTTATCATACAAGCAAGTAAGCCACTTTGTCGGGTTTCCCCCAAAGATTGGCTGATACCAGTTTGTTGCGTGTCTATTTATGAGTACTATTTTCCTCAGTACGTTTGTCTATCGATTTCCCGTAAAGATTACAACTGCTAGGCGCCCACTCATATGCTGTGCCCTGGAAGGTCTAAGTTTGAAGGCTCCAAGAAATTTTGCATTCTCTTTTTGTTCATTTACTTTATTTATTTATTTATTTATTTATTTATTTATTTATTTATTTATTTATTTATTTATTTATTTATTTATTTATTTATTTATTTATTTACTTTATGTCAGTAATAGTTATCGTTCAAACTGAAGTAACAGTTGAATTTGTCCATTTTCTCCTTTAATTTCCTGTTTCACTTCTTTAGAGCTGGCTGCAACCAAAGCGGAAGAAAAGGTGAGTTCTTTCTATCGTTTGGCATCGTTTTGCTATCTTGTATCACAAGCGTGAAAAGTAAGTAGTTGCACATGGAAACAAAAAGTTGAGGTACTGTTTGTTTTGATGTTTGCAGCGTCTTCTGTTTGATAAAGAACGTCTGGAGCAAATCAACAGGCAATTAGAGGAAGAGGTCAGCAGGCTGAAGGTAAGTTTCTTGAATTGTTTCTTTAGTTTCAGTATTGACTGACTGACTGACTGACCGACCGACCGACTGACTGGTTGGCTGGTTGACTGACTGACTGACTGACTGACTGACTGACTGACTGACTGACTGACTGACTGACTGACTGACTGACTGACTGACTGACTGACTGACTGACTGGTTGGTTGGTTGGTTGGTTGGTTGGTTGATTGCGGACTAGTTCTCGGATGGACCCTATTGCTTGATTATGTCTCCGTGGATAAACACTATAACATCACGTGATCACTTTAAACCAATCAGACTTTCAGAAATCAGAAAATATAGTGGTGAACTAATTCCTCAGCTAAGCAATCGTCTGTAACTAAATTAAAAAAGAAGATAGATTCACTATAAAGAACGCAGTGCTTAAAATGAGCGGTATTAGTCTGGTCTATTTTAACTTTTCACCCGTTTCAGGCTTTCTACGAGAGCAATTTTGTGGAGAAGGGAGAACTGGAAACTTACAAACAGGAACTCGAAGCTAAGGTTTGTGAACGCTGTGTTAGACCTTACTGAAAGTGAAATCGTATGTAAAGTGAAAAAGTTGCACCTTTGCCATTTGAAATAGAGTACATCGGTGTTAATACATGTTTGGCCTATCGGGGTTTTACAGTATAAGGTTTGTGATTAACCTCTGTGTTGTCTTTCAATAGTCCCGCTTTGAACTGAATCGTAAACTAGAGGAAGTGAACGCCCATTTGGAAGAACAGGTAAGCGAGACAGCAAGGAATCATTAGTCATTCCTACCTCAGTTCCCTTTTCCATATAATTAAAGGGTTTGGGCCAGTTATTTAAACAGAGTCTTTTAAGTGAGGAAGCCTGACTTGTCACAAGCCTCGTGGTTTCTTTCAGGTTTTCTCGCCATTTATTTTCTTACATCAATTTTCTTCATTTTTTCCATCTGTAAATGTAGTATATGGCAAAATAAATATTGTATTGTATTGTATAGTCTAACTTAGGCCGCGGCTTATTAAAGGCAATTAGTAGGCCTCCAAATCTGTTTATAAGTGGTTTATTTTAAGTAGATAAATAGTTTTTTAGTCAGGGATACAAGCCTTCTTGCTACCGTCAGCAGCAGACAATGTTTAGGTATGAGTGTTGCAAAATTGAAAATGGCTTGGAACGTGGTGTTGTTAAACACCGTCCAAACTGTCTTTTAATAGCTGACCCTGTATGTTTAACGTCAAATACGTTTCTACTAAAGCAAAGAAAAGAAAAGAAATGTGTGTATATATTTGTATAATTTGTATGTTCCATAATTGTTTGTTTGTTTGTTTTTGTCGGTAGTTTAAACAAGAAGTTCTGCTTTAAAAAGACAAGTCCCTCCTTCCTTTCACACCTATGTGATAGGTGTGGGTGTGAAATGAAAATCTAGTCACTGTTTAGTCGTGGCAAGTTGTTGATTCAAGCATCCTCTGAAAAAATCAAAATCTCAAAATCTCGTATCACCACAGAAATATCGGACATCAGTTTGCAATTCGGTTAACGAAGTTTATTCCCAAAACTAAATAAGCCAATTTTATCAGTAAGGGTCGTAGAAAAAGACGCATGTTGTTTGTCACTTGTTTACTCTCTGATGGTTGATTGACAAGTGAGAGTGCGAATGGCCAGGCCAGGCCCTTATAGTTCCTTTTTAAATATGTTTTTGAGCTTCTCAACGTTTGCAAGGTTCTCGACGACAACCCTATTTTCTCGCTTTGCCTTCCTCTTTGCATCACAGCGGGAGAGGCTAAATCGCGTTTGTGTCTGATTTGTGCATGGTGCGTTGTGCCACCCACCCACCCACACACGCACACATATTACTCAATCCTTATCACAGCTAGCCTTGTAAGCTTTATATCATTTTTTCTCTCTCTTTGTTTGTACACAGGCTATTGCCCGAGAAAAACTCGACAAAATTCGTGAAGCGAACGAATCGAATACGAGAAAGGAATTAGAGATGACCATATCAGACCTAAAGGTTAGTTGCGCGTTTTTGTGGGGAATATTTCTGGTATGTAAACGGAGACCGAAAATAAGTGGTGTAGATTGCGTGCGTTGGGAATCGCTAACGGTTTGAAAAGTAAATTTTAATTTCACCTTTCCCATTTCTTATAGTTTTTTCATGGCGGCTATGTTGGAGGGACCAAACAATAAGATTTATCATTCGATGCATTTTTCTTCCTTTTCATTGGCCGAGAGCAAACCACGTGACCTGTAAATAACTGCCTACAAATAATGGTCTGCGCATGCGCAATACTGTTCAACTCTGTTTTGCTGCAAATAATATTCTGGTCATGCGTAATTAAAACCATGCTCTTGTGTGAAAATAGCAGATCTCTTCCCTGAACTGTCAGAGAAACCAATAATGAAAAACAAACACGGTGATTGAATGATAAAACAATTATTGAACTCGATTATCGCAAAAATATCGTGATTTGTCAGTGTCTCGCAGATCAAACACGATATTTTGCTCAACCTCGTCCAATAATTGTTAAATATTTGCATAAAAGTAAAATTTATTTCCCAAAGGAAAATCATTCTATTGTTTCGCTCCTCCAAAATGGCGGTCATGAAAACACTCTATATAGTGGAGGCACGTCGGACTTTTGGTCGGGAGGTCGCTGAGGGTCGCTGGTTTGAGGGTTGGTTGTTCTTAAACACGAAACCTTACTCCAGAGTATTCAATTGTACACACTGTTGCAGTTAGCTGGCGGGTAACCCTTCGATGGGTTATCATCTCATCCAGGGGGGAGTAGCAATGCTCCTAGCTGTTCATGCTACAGAAACCGGGTTAAATTCCGACCGTTTGGGCCACTTAAAGTGGCCCTAACCCTTCAATTTCTTTTCTTTTGGTAGATTTCCATTTCTGTGAAGAACTCATTTTCGAAATTTTTTTTCAGAAATATTGGATCCTTTTTTTTTTACGAGCGCTTAAAGTTACTGAAATTTTTGAATTTTTGCGCCCTTTAAGCCCCGCTGGACAAATTTTTGTCTCGTGGGCTCATTAGGAACGAGCCAATGGGAAGCGACACTTTCTTCGCTGTGACGTAAGAAAAGGCCTCGGATCGTTATCAGAAGGAATCTTATGCATGCTGATTCCTTTCTCTACATTTCGAGAGTTGTTCCATCCAGAAACCACACATTTTCCAACCATTTTCTCTGTTTACAATTGAAGCATTACCGCGAATCTTCGGATATTTTTGCACGATGTCCTTTTCTTACGTCACGCTCCATATTTGGCCGAGTGGGGGACTAATGCGAACGATGGGTGAAAATATCGACAAGACTGCCTTCACTTCTAGCGCTTGTAAAAACAAAAGGATTCAATATTTCTCAAAAATTTTTTCGAAAATGAGTTCTTGAAAGATATGGAAATCTACCAAAAGAAAACAAATTGAAGGGTTATTAGGGGCACTTTAAGCTCGAAATGCCACTTTAACAGTTTTTCTTGCAAGATTCGCAACTTACTTTACTTTCGAGAACATATTACGAATTTCGTATGTTGTTAAGTCACTGTAAGGCAGTCTAGTTGACATTGACGACACTTGTTTACTGTTCATTAGGCCGGCATGGCTAAAATGCGCGCAGGAATCCATGAGAGCCAAACGCAGAAAGAGACGCTCGACGCTGAAGCCAAACGATACAAGGTGAGACGTGTTATCAGTTATCTTGTGTGATCTTTAATTTGTTGCAGAAAAATTTTCCACAGCTACACTCGACGATTCACCTCACTAGAATTTTCGAAATGTCCAGCGGCCTTTTTCCATATTTCACTGAAAAATATGCTTTTTCGTATTGCTTGAGCTATGGCGATACATAAACAGTGACACTGCCAAAACCAGGCGAGGGCTTGTGAGCAAAATAAGAAATTCTTAATACGTTCTCTCAGCTCGTTCGGTTACACCTGCCTTGGCATCATTTGTCTTGTTGAAATAACAAGCAGGAGTTGAAATGCACCGCATCGGTGGTTGGAAAGCCGTCAGGCGCACTTTGGTTTGGTGGATTCGCCGCGCTTCAATAATTAGCAAACTGCGTTATTGCAGCAAGCTAGAATGACTGTCACATTAATAAAGTTATTATTAACAAAAGAGAAAGAGGGAGATTGTGTCACCCAGAGCATCTTTCACATTCCCGTCGCAAGACACAACTCGCCTAAAAGTGACCGTCCCAAAACGCAACTACCCTAAGGCAGTGAAAGCTATGTTGTCTCTTGCAGTTTTCCCTTATGTATAGCAGACCCTATCTACTTGTTCTACCAATCAATTCCTTTGCTGAGATATGGACAATTTTACAACAACTGTCCAAATTCCCGCGCACTGATTGGCTCGTAGCTATTGTCTATAAGAGTACAGACAATAAAAATGACGTCAGATGTAACGCGCGCGCTTTCTCAACGAAAAAAATTGCCAATTCCGCTCGTACTTTTGCCATGTTATTGTAAAAAACAAATCGACGGCAGTTTTCTATGGTCTATACTCTTATAGACCATAAAATGACGCCATAACATGTCCAAAACTTGGCAGTGAAACCACTCGCCTGCGGCTCGTGGTTCCACTTGAGTTTTGAACATTTTTTGACGTCATTTTATGGTCTATAAGAGTATAGACCATAGAAAACTGCCGTCGATTTGTTAATTAGACACAGCTAACTGTCGGTCTGATTGATGTTTCCGTATTACTGAGGTCGAGATGAATCAGTTTTGGTCTCTTTTTGGACCAAACGCATTATCGCTGTCGAGGTGTTCATAAAATCCTGTAAATTCCCGATCTAGTGTTGTGTGAGGGGAGGAAAAAGAAATTCTTATTGTACAAGTAGGCAACCTTGCTCGGAAACTAAAATGTTTTATTTAATTCACTTTGATTTTAGGACATGTACGAGAGTGAGTTGAAATCTAGAGACAAACTGGCCAACCGCTTGTACAAAGCGAACGAGAAGATGGCGGAATCACAGGCTTTACTAAAGTGAGTCAAGGAAAATCAAAGAGCGATGTCTTCATATAACGCGTAGGAAAGTTCTTCGCCAAACCTACGTGAGGTTTAGTTAGGCTCAGTAACCTAGCCTTTGAGTGGAAGCGATGCTGGAGCTTACCTTGTAAACCTCAGTGCTTTTCAGTTGTAAATGCAAACTAGTTAGCATAAGAACAACCGGATCTACATATGAATAGCAGCGAGGTTTGTATCAACACATAGTCAACTCCAGCTTGGCACACAACTGTAACGTGGAATATTTCTACTTCCCTGGAGTCTTCAAGGTGGTGGGAGTCTACTGTAGCTCCACCATGCTACGAAACCTGAGTGAAACGAACTTTGATAGCTATTGTTAGTATAATTTTTAAACGCTGAAAGACATGAACATCAAAATAATGCGGGTACAGTTTGTTCAAAATAATCCATTTTACGGTTGTGTACTTAGTGACCTGGGCTTTGATTGGAAGCAACTCTGGAATTGACTTTATTATATACAAACCTCAGGGTTTTTCCCTTGTAAATCTGTTAAAGGGGAAGTATCACGAGGATTTTGACCTTTTGTGGTCAAAATGGTGCGACAACACCTTCACTTTATAGTTACAAAATAATTCTAGAACACAGAGAAAGAGAAATCATCTGAGTTCTTGAAAAAGACAACTCATGACCTGCTCTAGTGCATTTTGGAAACGAAAATGCAACAACGTGAAAACAGTTAGCCTAACATTTTTCAAGTTGAATTCCATTCTAACACAGTCCATCTGTGGGCAGAGACACTCATTGATAGTCTCTGTACACTGGGGTTACAATCTACAACAAATTTGAGCAATACTTTTAGCTTTTTGTTGACAAAAAAAAACGTTTTAGAGTTTTTGATGTAACACCAAATTCCCGTGGTACTTCCTCATATGAAAAGTGCCGGGGTTAGTATCAAAACAAAGTCGACATCCTGCCTCGTTTCCACGCAAAGGCCAGGTCACTAAGCCCACGACCATGAAATGGGTACTACTCTACCAGTCTCCTCAAAATAGTATGACCGATGGCCAGGACGACCTTGGATTGCAACTTGAGAAATTATCTCTTGTTTAAGCTATTGAATTCCCATGTACCGGTTAATGGTTTCATTACTTTAGCTAAAATTGCTTAATATCTTCCAGTGGGCGTTTTAGCAAGATATCATTTGCAAGAAAAGGCACTTTTAATTTTAGTAAAGTTTTGGCCCAGATACGAAAAATACCCATGACAGAGCCCCGATCCGATCTCGTGGAAAGAGGTGCACCATGTGCAACTTTACCAAGGTTTTTTTTTTCCTTATATTCATGTTTGAGAAGTTCATGTAAATCAACATTGCCTTCCCATGAACCAAGTTTAATGGCCTTAGCCCACACGAGTCTCCTGTAGCTCAGTGGTAGAGCATCTGAACTAGTAATCGGAAGGTCTTCGGTTGGACTCCTGATAGGAGCACTCACATTTCCTCAATTTTTCCTTGTATGCCTGTGTCACGCACTAAATAATACATCATTCTCAACATTGGCTTTGTTTTGTCCACAGTCTTGAAAGGTCGCGGAGAAATTTTGAAGGATTACAGCGCAGCTCGTCTCCGCACCCGTACGGTTCTGATACATTAGGTGGAATATTAAATGGGTCACCTGCGACCAGTCCTGATAGAATGTACTCCAAGGTAAGAATGATGGTGATTACGTGCCGTGAAACACGCTACATTGGACCAAGATAGTCCCTACTTTTTTTTTTTTTTTTTTTTTTTTTTTTTTTTTTTTTTTTTTTTTATGGTGGAGTTTCTTTAGATTTAAGTAGGCATAGCTTTAAGCCAATTTTTCTTTGCACAGGGAGATGGACAGTTAATGAAGGCTGTGGAGAATGAACTTAACAAAAGTATAAAACGCCATTTGGACAGTGGTTAGTAAAATTCTCCTTTAAAACTGAACGTTTGTTTTCGTTACGGAGACCATAATCACACCCCCGTAAAGGCTTTATAAACATTCGCATTAATGCCTTCGATTTCATCCTTTCAGCTCCTGTGACGTCAGATCTCGATCTCAAGCCGAGCCTGCTAAGTGATGGGGACAGCGGTTTGTATGGTCCCTTAACCGCCTCGTCTAAGCAGTACATGTCCCTTTTAAGGAAAAACTACTTCGTTTAAAGAACATATTGTGTAGCCATCAATCCAGCGCGTGTTTCTGTATAGTTGACTGTAATTGTTTTTTTCAGTGTGAAACAAAATTGCCTTAAAGGCGTTAAAGACAATTTCTTCATATTGCAATTTGTAGATATTCAATTTGAACCACATACTTTGCATTATAAAAAAATTTCTCTCGAAAAACGATAATTTATATTTCCTTTTTTCGCCGAAAACAGACTTTTATACCGATTTCTGAAAGAAAAAGCTTATGAAGGTGTGTAGTATTTGTACTATTATTGTATTACAATTGTATGAAATAGCAAGCCAGTGGATTACTATGTTCGAAATTCAAATGTATTTATTTCGCTTCTGGTGTGCTTGCCTTCTTACATTTATTTTGTACATGAATCCAAGGCGACCCATGTTTTACTCAATTAAAAAATATATTTTGCTAGAATGTTGTTTGTTTATCAATTACTTCAACTTAAAGGGGAGGTATTCAAGCGAATTTGATGTCATTTCAAAACCCAAAAAGTCTTTAAACTGAAACAAAAAAATAATTGTCTACTTTTATTATAAATTATCACCCAAGTGCAAAAAACAAACTGTCCATTAGTCCAGAGACAGAGTAAGGCTAAGTCGGACGTCGAGGGGAATATTCACCAATATTTACTGAGCCTGAGGGGAATAATTGTTTTAGTGTAATTACTCAGGGCCCAGTTGTTCGAAGGCCGATTGAAGCTAAGCCATGATTAAAAGTTAACCGAGGTCTACATCTCGCTCATTAAAAGCGGTTTTTGAAATCTAATTTCAAGCTAATGTTAAAGACAAATCTAAAGTCGAAACTGAGGGACAAAATCTTTGGAAGAATCTTTGATGACAAGTCATTAAATTCGACTCAAAGTTCACGTTAATCCGGGATTAGTTTGATCGAGCCTTGAACAACTGGGCCCAGGTGATTATCAGAGAAAAGCAAGAATTGTCCGAAAAATGTCGATTTTGTTTGTTTGTTTGTTTGTTTGTTTGTTTGTTTGTTTGATTGTCAAATTATCACGCGTCAATGAACAGAGACGCGCAGTCTGCCGATCACATGCTCAATCGATAAACTGCACAGGCAAGCAGTATTCTTTAAAGCCTGGTTTCCATATGATCTTAATGGTCTGCGATCGGTCTGCGTCATGTCGCAGACACAACAGACACATCTCCCAATTTGCGATCACAGCGACAGCAGACAAGCGTACCCTTGGTGCCAAAAAGGCGCCAGGCATTTTTCTCAAGTCTGATTGGGCAATACATGACACGTTTCAACGCAAACAATAGTGTGTCCCCGATAGGCCGCAGATCGTCCCAGACAAACGTTTCCATTAAAAATTGTCTTAGTTGGAAGCGTCTTAATGGTCCGGAAAGTAGAAGTAGATTCTACTTTCCCGATCACCCCGACCGTGTGTCGCAGACGCCGGGGACAAATGTTTTCATATGTCTGCAACGTGACGCAGACCGATCGCAAACCCTTACTAGATCATATGGAAACCAGGCTTAACTGCCGCTTCATTGAGACGAGACATTGACTTCTGTGAATCAATGTTGGGTTTCTCCGACACGTTTAGCAAAAGAGATGGAGATGAACCAGGCTGTTTGGTGTAAAACTCGAGCCGGGATCACAAGTGTTAGCGATAGCACTTTGTCGCACAATTTCTTAATTGTTAACATGATGGCTTCGTCGGTAACTAACGGACGTTTATAAATTGCCCTCGGAGAAAAGCTGCTTCAGGTAGGAATTAAGTCCTTTATTGGCTTCACTAAAAAAGTACACGGTTGCCGCAGATAAACTTTTTTTGTTGTGAGACGCTGATTTTAGATGGTGGTTGAGGGCCGCTCGAACCGACAACAGATTATAAGAGCCATCGTCTTTTCTCCTCACTGAAACGTAAAATTTAGAAGACATTTATTCATCTTGTTTACTTTCATGCTTTCAAATTCTGTCTTAAATTCGTTTTGTTTATGAAAATCTTGCGCGAATTTAACTTCATTTGTTTACTTCATTTTAAGCCATCGACATCGACAACACGCAATTTACAGGGATTTTTTTTTTTACATTATGAAGATTTTCATATCTTGCCTTCGAAAAGTGTCACCTTGGACTTTGCTGCATCTTAAGTGCCTTTCAGAGTTGCACTTTCTTTCGTCCTATTTACTTCTTCCTCAGAAACATCAACAAATCGCTAGATATCACCTCGCGCGGGGTGACGAAAATATCCATAGTCTATAGTATTAGGACGAAAAATAGGCCAGAATCCACAGTGTATAGTATTAGAAAAAAATTAGGCCAAAATTCATACTCTAAAGCATTAGGATAAAAATTAGGAGAAAATCAATAGTGTTTAGCATTGGGATGAAAATTAGGCTAAAATCCTTTGTCTATAGTAAAACGATCAAAATTAGTAAATAGTATTACGATGAAAGTTAGAAAAAATTAACAATATGACACCGCTGGGACTCATTTTTAAGTGCAAATAACGCCCTGACAAAGAATTTTCTCTTTAAATGCCACCCTGACTTCATCTTTTGTGGACTATTTCTTTGTCCCTGGTCCCTTGGGAGGCCTAAAAAGTGTCTCAGGGGACGTGTTCCGATACACTGATTAGATTAGAAGCTTTTAAAAGAATATTTGTATTTCGTCCAAAAATCGACATTTTTCCAAGGGGTAGGTCCAGGTTTTTTGGTCAAAAATGACCAAATTCTGCAGTCGGCATTTTTCACTTGTTTATGTCCCTAGGGATCTCGACTCCCTTGAGAATCATTTTTAAGTGCAAATAACAACCTGACAAGGAATTTTCTTTTGACTCTCAAAATGACTTCATATTTTGTGGCCTATTTCTTTGTCGCTGGACCCTTAGCAGTCTTAAAAACTTTCTCAGGGGATGTTTTCCGACACACTGATTTGATTGGAAGCTTCTAAAAGAATATTTGTATTTCGTCCAAACATCGACTTTTTTCCAAAGGGTAAGTCCAATGTTTTTGCTCAAAATGACCAAATTTTAAGTCAGAATTTTTCACTTTTTTGTGTCTCAAGGGATTTCGGTGTGTCATAAAACCCTCTTGGGAATCATTTTTAAGTGTAACGCCCTGACAAAGAATTTTCTGTTAACTCTCGCCATGACTTCATGTTTTGTAGGCTATTTCTTTGTCCCTGGTCCCTTTGGACCTGTTCCCGGTGCATTGTAAATGAAACCAGAAGCAGTTGTTTTCGTACCTGGGTTAATACCGCATTTTTATCCCTCCGAAATACAAGAAAGTTGGCTTCAAGTGACATTAGTCTCTTACAGTATTTTTAGTACGAGTTGCGTCAAGATATCTGCACAGCCCCATGCATAATTATCTATACATTTGGCACACACTCTGTTCTCACGCTCGTCGTGTTAGTGTGACAGTTGTGCATGGAAAAATTATGTATGGGGCTGTGCGGAAATATTTCCCGAATTGCTTAGATATTGTTTCTGATAAAATATTGGAGTTAAAAATTTTATTTGTTTCATCAAGATCCTTCCTTCGAAAATAAAAAACCGAAATCTACACGTCAAAATACGGGGAAAGAGTTCTGCGGTATAGATCGCGGTTAAATTTTTATTTTCGTTTTTATTTATTCATTTATTTATTTATTTATTTATTTATTTATTTGCGTGTGTGTGTGTTTGGCTGTGTATGATAAATTGATTAATATAAAACGTAAAACAACGGAAATGAGCATGACCGAACCACAACACATTCGTCATACTCGCAGATAAATCCTCGACAAGTGACATAAATCGTTTCAAAAATAAACAGAGGCGGTTCTTTACTCACGGCTTTTTCCTGCGAGGCGCTGTGAAAGCTAGCTTGAAACATGTCAAGTTTAACCAGCCTTCGATTGAGTTGTATACATCTCCCGTAATGGCGGACGACTCGTGTGGAATGGAAACCGGGTTACGTAAATAAACAAACCTCTTTAATGCAAATGTATTACAAATCATGTGTTCACTCGCGAACGATAAAAGTCCACGAGCTGCTATGTTGCATCAACGGCTATGCGATGAGAATCGAAGGAAAAAAGTTTGAATTCGAAGATACCATTGTTTGGGTTTTTGTGATGCATTCTTCGGTTGAAATGGTTACAAAAAGGCTGTATTTGCAAATTGGCGCCCAAAAAAAGGCGCGCTTTTTCAGTTTAATGTATTTCTGTGAGTCATTATGCATAAATCGTATCTCGCATAATTATGTCATTCCGCAATTCTTATTTTGCATAATTATGCCATTCCGCACGTCTTTCCACATTCCATTCCACAAACTCATTCCTCCTTTTACCCTCACCGCTTTTTTCCAAGGGGTAGGTCCAGGGTTTTTGGTCAAAACTGACAAAATTTTGAGCTCGGGATTTTTCACTTGTTTATGTCTCTAGGGATCTCGGCGTGTAAAAAAATCTCCCTTGGGAAACATTTTTAAGTGCAAATAATGCCGTGACAAAAAATGTTTTGTTTAACTCTCACCCTGACCTCATCTTTTGTGGGATATTTCTTTGTTTAACTCTCACCCTGACTTCATCTTTTGTGGGATACTTATTTGTCCCTTGTCCCTTGGGAGGCCTAAAAAGTGTCTCAGGGGACGTTATCGGACACACTGATTCGATTGGCCAAGTGGCTATCTGAAATGGCCTGGAGTTTGGTTTCCGAATCGTTATACATAAATTTTCAAGATTGAGTACATTCAAGTCAGAGCGAACTCCAAAATTAATCGAGGTTTTTATATAAAAACCACTCCTCCTCCTTGTCTGTTTCTATCACGACGAACCATTTTTAAGTGCAAATGACCGGTGAGGGTAAAAGGAGGAAAGAGTTTGCGGAATGGTATGTGGAATGGCGTGCGGAATGGCATAATTATGCGAAATACGATTTACGTGGGAAATAAATTAACTTAAGAGCGCGTCATGTTTTCGCGCCAATTTTATAAGAGCAGCAGTTTTTTTGATGCTGTGGACTCTTGCTAAATATTAACAACAATTCGAGGATTTGATCGTCTGATTGTTGATTTGGAAGAAGTGAGGGTAAAGAAAGCAATGAAAACTGTTTATAGTTTTCGGGTTCGGCCCGGGTTCGATTCCCGGTCTCGGTGTCATATGTGGGTTGAGTTTGTTGTTGGTTCTCGTCCCTGCTCCGAGGGTTTTTCTCCGGGTACTCCGCTTTTGCTCCCTCCACAATAACCAACATTTCCAAATTCCAATTCGACCTGGAAACAGTGGAGAGAAGAGCCACTCCGTGGATTCCACTGAAATTCCTATTTATTTTTTTATTTTTTTATTTTCGCATTCAAGGAACTTTGAGTAACTCCGTAGTAAATTAAATTTCATATTCACTTTACTCCATGCGACTTCGGTTGACAAAAATAACGTGGCAGCGTGAAGTCTTCTCAGGACAAAGATTGATCCTTTACCGAGGGAAAATAATAAACATTTTTTTCTTTTTTTTTTTTTAACCCTCGGTAAAAGATCAATTCTCATACCCTGTATGCTCGATGATTCATTTATCATGAGCGGGAAAATGAACAACAATTTGACCAAAATGCATTTGTGATAAGAATAGTTTCACAACCTTTCAAACAAACAGTGTCGATAATTAGACATCATACTTGTCATCTGCTTTTTTGCTCTAGGGCTTTTCGCTTTTAAATCTCCTTTTAGGTTGGGACGTCTGGCACTGAAAGACCTTCATTAAAGACGGATATGTTTAGTTCGATAACGCGTAACTGAACTATAGCTACCTGAATCGCCGTATTAAATAGCTAGGTGCTAGCTCAGCAGCTCAACAGTTACAGTGACTTGCGTACTCGTCGCTCGACGAAAATGTAAGGTGAGAAAAAGTAGAACATATTTTTCCCATGAGTTGTACAAATTGTAACCGTCAAAGAGTCTGATAAAATGACCGAGTTTAAATTTAAAATTTCTCACATGATAGTTTTGGCCTTGGACTGATGTTATTTCTCCAGTCTGGTGTTGCTTTTTGTCTAGGCTACTCGCTGCCACGTTCTTTTTGTCAACTAGAAATTTAATTTATTCTTAGTTCCTTGAATGCGAAACTTCATCGATTCCTTCACTGTCACTTCCTAACCAGCGATCAGACATGTTCTATCCCAGGCGTATATTTTCTAATCTTCGATCTGTTGTTTGGTTGTTTAATAGTCCGCAACATCGAAAAAACTGCTGCCCTTATAAAATTGGCGCGAAAACAGGATGCGCTCTTCAGTTAATTTATTCCCCGCATAAATCGTATTTCGCACAATTATGCCATTCCACATACCATTCCTCAAACTCTTTCCGCCTTTTACCCTCACCGGCAAATAACGCCCTAATAAAGAATTTTCTTTTACTTCCCGCCATGACTTCATGTTTTGTAGGCTATTTCTTTGTCCCTGGTCCCGTTGGGAGGCCTAAAAACTGTCTCAGGGGACGTTTTCGGACACACTGATTGGATTGGAAGCTTTAAAAAGAATATTTGTATTTCGTCCAAAAAATCGACTTTTTTCCAAAGGGTAGTTTAAGGTTTTTTGGTCAAAAATGACCAAATTTTGTAGTCGGAATTTTTCACTTGTTTACGTCCCTAGGGATCTCGGCGTGTCGTAAAACTCCCTTGGGAGACATTTTTAAGTGCAAATAATGCCGTGACAAAGAATGTTTTGTTTAACTCTCACCCTGACTTCATCTTTTGTGGGATATTTCTTTGTCCGTGGTCCCTTGCGAGGCCTAAAACGTGTCTCATGGACGTTTTCGGACACACTGGTTCGATTGGAAGCTTTTAAAAGAATACTTGTATTTCGTCCAAAAATCCACTTTTTTCCAAGGGGTAGTTCCAGGATTTTTGTTCAAAAATGACCACCTTTTGGAGTCGGAATTTTTTACTTGTTTCTGTCTCTAGGGATCTCGGTGTATCCGAAAACCCTCACCGCAATCATGTTTAAGTGTAAATAACGCCCTGACAAAGAATATTCTGTTTAACTCTCACCCTCACGTCAACTTTTGTGGGCTATTTCTTTGTTCCTGGTTCCTTGCAAAGCCTAAAAATTGTCCCAGGGGACGTTTTCGGAAACAATGATTCAATTGGAAGCTTCTAAAAGAATATTTGTATTTCGTCCAAAAATCAACTTTTTTCCAAAGGGTAAGTCCAATGTTTTTACTCAAAAATGACCAAATTTTGAAGTCGGAATTTTTCACTTGTTTATGTCTCTAGGGACCTCGGCGTGTCGTTAAACTCCCTTGGGAATCATTTTTAAGTGAAAATAACGCCGTGACAAAGAATATTCTGTTTGACTCTAACCTGACTTCATCTTTTGTGGGATATTTCTTTGCCCCTGGTCCCTTGGGAGGCCTAAAAAGTGTCTCAGGGGATGTTTTCCGACACACCAATTCGGTTGGAAGCTTTTAAAAGAATATTTGTATTTCGTCCAAAAATCGACTTTTTTCCAAATGGTAAGTCCGGGGTTTTTGCTCAAAAATGACCAAATTTTGAAGTCGGCATTTTTCACCTTTTTATGTCCCTAGGGATCTCGGCGTGTCGTGAAACTCCCTTGCGAATCATTTTTAAGAGCAAATAACGTCCTGACTAAGAACTTTCTTTGTAACTCTCATTCTGACTTTATCTTTTGTGGCCTATTTCTTTGTCCCTGGTCCCTTGGGAGTCCTAAAAACGTTCTCAGGGGATGTTTTCGGACACACTGATTCGATTGGAAGCTTTTAAAGGAATAGTTGTATTTTGTTAAAAAATCAACTTTTTTCCAAGGGGTAAGTCCAAGGTTTTGTTGAAAATAAGCAAATTTTGAAGTCGGCATTTTTTTACTTGTTTCTGTCTCTAGGGATCTCGGTGTGTCCCAAAACCCTCTCGGGAATCTTTTTTAAGTGTAAATAACGCTCTGTCAAAGAATATTCTGTTTAACTCTCACCTTCACTTCATCTTTTGTAGGCTATTTCTTTGTTCCTGGTTCCTTGGGAGGCCCAAAAGTTGTCCCAGAGGACGTGTTCGGAAACAATGATTCAATTGGAAGCTTTTAAAAGAATATTTGTATTTCGTCCAAAAAACGACCTTTTTCCAAAGGGTAAGTCCAGGGTTTTTGGTCAAAAATGACCAAATTTTGAAATCGTAATTTTTCACTTGTTTATGTCCCTAGGGATCTCGGTGTGTCGTAAAACCCTCTTGGGAGTCATTTTTAAGTGCAAATAACGCCCTGACAAAGAATTTTCTGTTAACTCTCGCCATGACTTCATATTTCTTTGTCCTGGATCTCTTTGGGAGGCCTAAAAACTGTCTCAGGGGACGTTTTCGGACACACTGATTCGATTGGAAGCTTCAAAACGAATATTTGTATTTCGTCCAAAAACTCGACTTTTTTCCAAGAGATAGTTCCAGGGTTTTTGGTCAAAACCGACCAAAATATTGAAGTCGGAATTTTTCACTTGTTTATGCCGCTAGGGATCTTGGCGTGTCGAAAAACTCCCTTGAGAATCATTTTTAAACGCAAATAACACCCTGACAAAGACTTTTCTGTTTAACTCTCACCCTGACTTCATCTTTTGTGGGCTATTTCTTTGTCCCTGGTCCCTTTATTGGGTGACCTAATAAGTGTCTGAGGGGACGTTTTCTGATTGGATTGGAAGCTTTTAAAAGAATATTTCGCCTCAAAATCCAATTTTTTTCGAGGGGTAAGTCCAGGGTATTTGGTCAAAAATGACCAAATTTTGAAGTCGGCATCTTTCAATTGTTTATGTCCCTAGGGATCTTGGGGTGTCGTAAAACGCCCTTGGAAATCATTTCTAAGTGCAAATAACGCTCTTACAAAGAATTTTCTTTTTAAGGTACCCTTGTAAGGAAGGGGGAAGATCCAACTTTTTAAATCCTATAGACCCATTCGGCTAACGCAATGTTGTACCCAATTCAGATCCCCCGGGGTTAAGATTCTTTGTTTATTGCATTTGCATTATAATGTAGCATTCACATTTAAATGATATGGAAATACTTAGAACAAAACATTTTATGCCCAAAGGATTTGAATTGGGTACAACATTGCGTTAGCCGAATGGGTCTATTGCTTTCCAGACAAGGGATAGATTAGTCTCCCTCTTTCATACCATAAGAAACTCAAATTTTAACAAGCAAGAAAGTTTTCTATCAGCCAAATCAATTTTATTTAATACTCCAATGAAATAGAAAATAGCTTAACTTTTTTCAAAGGCACCGAGGCATGTTCATATAGATTGGTCTAGGGTCCAAGCGAATACAGACGGGTGATAACCTTCAGGAAAAGACCAACATTTTCGTTTACTATTCTCAGTCGCGTAAAATCAGATATAAATGAATAAACCTTAACATCTAAAACCATGCTAATTTAAATTTAAAACTCATTCTAATGTTCTTCACAATGTCATTGCTTTTTTTTTCTGTTTGCCATGTTATTCTTGTTTTTATAGACATAACTTAATTACGTCATCCTGCTTGATATTATTTAATTCATTCGACCTTGCATCAACTACTTTATGGTAAACTAACTAAAGACAGTTGCGACTGTTGAATGGTGCCCAATGTAAAATTAAACTACTCTTTTTCTTATTTATACCCAGTTGTGCAAATAGTTATATTGTACGAGGACAGTGGATTGTGTAACATCCATAAACCAACGTCTTACCTTTCACTATCAACTGTTGAAAGAACGATTATAGACATTATAACTTAAATCAAGCTGTTCATTATAGACAAGTGTTTCAATGATTTTTGTACCTGGATCGTGTTTGAAACATTTTCACTTGGAACCTCTGGAAATCTTCATGCATTAGAATGTAATTGCTTGTTATAGCATTAGCTAGTGTTAGTATCAGTTCAGCGTTATAACTATACTGCATTAATAAAGAAGAATCCAAACATTCCAAGTTCATTGAATGGTCTGTACAGCCAAAATTCTATAAAACTTGAAAAACAATTTTTTTTTGTCAAGAATTATTCGAAAACAGCTTGATTTAAAACTACTGTACAAATATCTAATTTTCCATAATTTTATTTGGATATCTAACTTTAAAAGAAGCTCAAAATCGATGACATGGAATTTTCACATAAGTGTCCCAATAAGAGAAAGTGGGAAGAAATTTTAAGACAAAAAATTGCTTAGCTCCACTTATTATAGTTACATGTATTAGATGTTTTAGACTAGAAAATCGCGGTAGGTTTTTGAAGTAGTCAAAATACAAACATCTAGTTAAAATATAAGGTGTTACAACCTCCAAAACATGCAGTAAGTTATTTACTATCTATCATATTTAAAACTTAAATTGTGTGGTGAGTGAAAAAGAATTCATAAAGTACAACAGAATGAGCATGCATGGTAGAAAGCAGTCTTTATTCCGACAATACTGCAAAATTAAAAGACTTCACAAATACTGTGGCAGTTACTTTCACTTGCTTCGTGTGTTATTCCATCAGCACTGGATAATAAAGTTTGTTGCTCCATAATCTGCTTCAGACATGTTAAGAAAAATCACTACCGGCCAGTATACAGGATGATTTAACTTAACTCTTGAAATAGAAATTACACAGATCAAGCCAATATTATTCTTAAACCCTTTAAGCCCAAATACTGACAAGCATGCATGCAATTTCTCCTCACAGTAACACAACTTGATCAAGCATTCAGCTTATGAGAAAAAAGAATGATCATGAGACAAAAGATCTTGATGTTTTGACAAATTCTCCTAATTAGTTCCATAAGAAACATTAGGATAACAGTAAGAAGAATCTGTATGTTAACATTGGGGCTTAAAGGGTTGATTAACGCGCTGTTGTTTACCTTTGTTTTCTTTTGATTCTTAAGTTTGTACAAATAGAATTTCATTTTACCGATAGTCGTAACATAATATCTTTCCTAAATCACTCCTTTACAAATCATTCAAACACAAAAAGATTTAAAGCATACCTTAGAATTGGGGAAATCTCTGTCAGCGATAACCTATTTAATAGCAAATATCAAGCCATACTAGATTGAACGAACCGACATCAAATACGCTTGTATGAAATTGAAAGATTACATAATTAGCCTTTAGTAGCAATTTACTTAATTTGGAAGAAAACAATGCTAGAATTTTCCTAAACATTATGGTAAACAACACACTCAAAAACATGTTTCGAGCTTGAGTTCAGGAAAATGTTCGGGCTGGTCTTTGGTAGGGGGATGTGAATGAGCCTGTGATAAAATATGAAAACAAAATATAATATTCCCCACCCCTTTGACGCTGTTAAAGCTTTTCAAAAGACACCGCTGGGGAGGGGAGGTAAAGTCAATTGAAGGGGTGCAGTGCAGAAAGACCCTAATATAGCATTATTAGATACATGACCAGTATATGAAGCAGCTAGGATCTCTTTGCACTCTCAGCCTTCAATTGCATCAGTTACGGAATATGTTTGTTTCAATTGTTTTGAAAGAAGAGGCCACCCACTTTGACAAAACGAATAAACTACTCTACGATATATGTGCATTTTCAACACAACTGGGTCATCCCAGTACCTTGCTTAGGGTAATCAACATGAAAGTTTTAAATTAAATATGACCTCATGAACTTAAATTGAAGAATTTGCCCTTCAGTTATCATAACCTCATGTTCAGATAATAGTCCATGATGAGAACATTTCCCTGAGCTCTAGGCACTGAATACAGCTTTGAGTGCATGTAAAAAATAATTAATTGCGCGGCCAGTTCTATTTTGTTTGCCAATCAAGTTTCATTGGTGTTTACTTTGCACGACTGTCAGGCTAATTATGCAATCGCTAAAATTAATAGACATGTTTTCAATTCTTATTTTTCCGCAGCGGTTTATATAGGCACCCACAGAAGAGATTGCTTACTGAAAATTTTTCATAGAATTCGTATAAATGTGAAGGGAATTTAAGCTTAAATGAAGCCCTAGAAACAGTCTTAGCTGCTACAAAAATGGTAGGACTGACAGAGATTTCCACGGGCAAAAATTTATAATCAATAAAATATATCGATAATTAAGCGCCAAATAACTAACGCCTTCACTCCCAAACTCAAATCTTCAATCGCTTAATTAAGTTTTTCTTACTTGCCTGTAAACAAAATCGTTAAGTGTCACCATGCAAGCGATGTGGTTCTAACTTCCGAGTCTGTGCATAAAATACTCATGCTAGTGGAACCACTCAAATAAATGCTATTGAGCAGTCATATGGTACTGATGGTGCGGTCGAAACTTTTATCGAATGGTTTGCGATTTAGCCCACTTTTAAGCTTGGGCTGTCTTGGAAGTGAAGGCGTTAATCATCTACATTATTAGTCGTACAAGTTCTTGTTCCTTGAAGTCTTTCTCGGCTAATTCAAGTCCTTCATATAATTACCATGAATTGCCCATTCAAGAAGCAGCAATTCTGATCAGTCCTCGGCTGCGTAATATCCTTCTTCTCAAACTGTCAGAACTGTTATTTTGAAGTGGATATCTTGTGTACTGTTGATGAGTCTGGAACAAAATAGTCCTGGAAAGAGAAAAACAATCGTATTTAATAGATTTCTAACTAACAGCTGTATAATTTCTTTTTCGTTATTAAGATTTTATCCGATAACCGCTGTTTACTGTCGCGCAGGTACCGCAATTGTCATTGAGTAAATCTCTTTGAAGCCTGACACTGGAGGCTTAACAGTCTTGATCTGAACCAGTACGTCAAGTTTTTTCGGGTCGATCACCAGCTAGTATTCAGTCAAAACACGATATAGTGATGTTTTACTGTCCGATGTTCTCATAAATAACAATTCTTATAACTAAAAAAGGATTAAAAATAAAACTAAATGAGATGTAGGTCCAAGAAAATATAACTTGTACCTCTGAGGTGAAGAATGTGGCATCCAAAGTTTTGCCCCACTCGTTTCAATCCCGAAAAATCTTTCGGTCTCGTTGCTTTTTATCGAGCCCCAATGCGACAATCTTTATTTAGAGAAACAGGCTACGCTTGCAGCCAAAATACAAATGTTACCCCAGTCATTTAACAATTATCACATTGGCTATGATGATGTGACATGGGTGCAGCATACCCGCCCGTCGCATTCCTTACCTGTTATACTGTAGCGTAAAGCCGGGATATGTAATGGTAGACAACTCTCGCTGGTGTTGATTTGCCCTCCAATCGTATGGGCAGTCATCAGTTGATCATTTTCTGGTGCAGGTTGGAGGGACGCAAGACCGGATGTGGAATTTTATCCTGTCAACTGTGGTCAAAGAAAAGCCAGAACGTAAGTTAATGTTGTGTCGTTAGTTTTGTCATATGCATGCCAAGGCAAAAACAGTAAAGGTTGTCCTTTTTCAAACCCTTATATTACAATATTTTAACATTGTTAAAAGCAAAAATAGGCATTTATCAGCCTTCAATTCATAAAACGTATGCAAGCCTCCAGAAAATAGTGTTCCCACCGTAGACCATTTTTTGTTGCCGGACGAACTTCGATTTATCCAATCAGGTGAAACGACAACATGTAAATAGCCTTTTGCGCCCAATTGCATCCTTGAATTTGATACGTCCCGAAATAAACCCCCTAAACTATCTTTGAACGAATGTTTCAGTTTAGAATACAGTACATGAAGTGTAATTCACCGAGCACCATAAATTGAGTCCATTAATGCGATTTCATTTTGAAACAGCGTTGCAGTCGCACTCGTACCATGGTAGTCATTGGTTCAGACCTCCTGTTCATAGTTAAGCTTTTTTCGGCGAATTAAACATTTTAGCTGGATAGGTCATATTTTGGATCGATCGCCATACACCTCTCCATCAGACTGTGGTACAGAGTTATTTTGTTGTCAGATATTATCTTAATAATTTCTCAGACGCAAAATAAGATAAAGGATAACAAATAAAGCTAAGACCATAAGAGGTTCAACAACAGCTATCACTCTAGTTTGCCCCACCCAAACCAATTCCGAAAAGGCTTTGGTTCTCGCTAAAAAACGTCTCACAAGTTTTTATGGAACCTTGATACGACAATCAGCATTTACAGAGATAGTCTAGTGTATAGGCCATTCACAAAATATTTCTCCAGATATTTTCCCATTATCACGTCTATGTTGATATGATACGGGTACAACATAACCCGCCTATCTCATTATTCTTACCTGCCAGAGTGAAAAGCCAGGTTTATGTAATAGATGGAGCACTCGATGTTTATTAGTCTCCCAATCACGTGGGCTGTCATGGCGTCTTCCCAATGTAAGGACACGTCTAGGGACACTGGATCGGTTGAGCAATTCTGTCTTAATCATCTGTTGTCAAACGTAAGTCAGAACATACGGTTTTGTCATTAGCTTTGTCCTTTACCAAGGCACTATGAAATAAATTATAGACGACACGACTTATCCTTACGGCAATAAAAAAAGGACACAAACAAAAAAAGTTGGATTTATATATTGAATACATGTATACATATTTTGTTTCAGTTTATATATCCAGCTTTTTTTTTTTTGTTTTTTTTTTGTTTGTTTGTTTGTTTTTTTTACTCCAGGATTAGGTCTTGTCGTCTATAATTTCTCATCTTAATTATTTTACTGTTTTACTGATCAAGGTCTGTCATCCGGCATCTCTCAACGTCTTGTCGCTGTTGTTTTGCTAAATTTAGAGTTTTGAACAAAAATAAAGGCTTGCTTTTCGAGACAAATTGTCCAATCGGGTGAAACGATAACATGGCTGCTAAACGCTGAATTTCATTAAACCTGCGCTCAATTACATCCTTCATTTTGTTTTCCAAATGCTGAGGAATTAGAAATTAAACAGCGTTATTATTTTTTTATAAGACAAATTTGAGCAAGGCCTTACTTTTCTGAGAGCAGTGATGAAAGTGAGGTAAGCGATGACGACGATTACTTATATTAACTGTCCGACAAATTTTAAAATTATTCACCTGATAAACCAACATCTATACACGAGCTTCCTCGGCGGGTCCTTTGTAGCTCCTCTGTGGGTCCTTAAGGGTTACTCTGTGGGTCCTTGGTGGGCCCGTTGTGTGTCCTCGTCGGGGCCTTTGCGGGTCCTAGGTGGGTACTCTGTGGGTCCTCCGAGGGTCCGACGCGGAAACCTCGTTCCCAAGGTCTCTCTTTTTCCCGCCCCCAAGAGCGGGAAGAAGAGAGACCCTGGGAACGAGGTTGCCTAGGCGGGTCCTCTGTGGGTCCTCGGTAGGTATGCTGCAGGTCCCTTGGAGATTCTCTGCGCCTGTGAAGCAGGTCCTACCTAATTTGGCACTCTGTGGGTCCTCTGTCGCTCCTCATCGCGTATTCTATGGGTCCTGTGGGTTATTACAACATTTGTCAAGATGCCCTTCAAAGAAGCCGAGAAAGTACCCCACGCACGATTATTCAGGGGCTGAAATCTCAATGAAGCTTCAGCCGAGATTTTTATCCTTTCTTTCTTTACAACTACCGATAGAGTATATCAACCATAATCAGGAGCCGAAAGGGCTTCTGTCATAATAGCCAAAACAAAATGCATTTCAGTCACAGTGCCAAAAATTTCGAATCGTTTGTTTACAACTAACCTCTGGCAAGACTGGAGAAGGACTAATGTGACGGCCCTGACATCTGGGAATTCTGGCATCATCATCATCATCATCATCATCATCGTCGTCGTCGTCGTCGTCGTCGTCGTCGTTGTCGTCCTCATCGTCATCAACAGACGCATAGCATTTTCATTATCGCCATATCCATGTCCATCAAAAAATAGGGGAACGTCCTGGATACCTTAACACTGAAAGATACTTATAAAAAAACGTTTACTACAAATGAAAACAATCAGACATTTCATAAAGGTCAAGAATCTTTTTTTTGTTGAAGCGCGCCAGTAAATTTTGTTTTTGTTTAATTTTTTATGTTTATTTTCATAGGTTATTAATTTTTATATATTTTATATGTTTATTTGTTTATTTATTTATTTCATTTTTAGTGTTTTATTTTCTCTTTATATTTATCTCGTTATTTCAATTTAAGTACTTATTTTTATGTTTGGTGTTACGTCGCCGATATCATTTTATTGCGATTTCATGAATTGAGAAAAAATGAAAAAAGAAAAAAGGTATTTACCGCAAACGTAGACAAACCCTCAGTTTTCATCCTTGATGGTCTTTGCATCTGGAACGTTTTTGAAGTATTTTCGCCAGTAATAGAACATGATGGAGCTTGAAATCAATTCTGTTCATCTATCCCTTTTCCCGAACTCTTCATCTGCAGCTCGGCTGGCAGGTGGGCGTCTGGTACGTCACTTCCTTCCTGGAGCTAGAAGTACATGATAACTGTGTTCTTCTGTTTTGAAAAGAAACATTTTTAGACTAAATTAAAACGTAAGACCGGAAGAATGTTCATCGATATTTTACTTAAAGTTCTTCATAAGGCTTGCGAGAGCTCTTTATTACAGAGTTTAAGTGCCAGTTGAAATGGGGTTTTGCAATGGTGGTTGTAACTAGAGCTGGTCGCGATCGCTTACGAGAGCGGTCGCAAAGAGAGCTTCTACTGTATCACCAATTTATCAGTGTTTGAGAACAACAGAGTTACTCAAGTTGTAATTGTCCATAAGAAAGCATCTGTAATTGTCACTAAGGCCTTCACGTTTTCTTTCCATCCTCTTCAGTATTGAAAATTTAAGGTCAACACTCTTGCCATTATAGCAGAGATGGTGGGTTTGAGTCCCAATCAATTGACTCTCAATACTGTTGTTGGAATAGGTTTTGCCATTGTGTCACAAATTATGGGTTTGAATCCCGTATAAGTTGCAAATTTTCTTTATACCTTTGATAGAACTAGAGTATCTTCACCGTTACGGCAAAGATCACGAGTGTGAATCCCATTTAAGATTCTATTTTTTGTTTAGCTTGGTTTGCAAGTTTTGTTAAAGCAGTTTAATATTGTAGCAAATATCATGGCTGTAAATTCTATTGAAGCGTTTGTAGCTGCTTTAGAATAAATCACTTTCGCCGTTGACGCAACTGTCATCAATTTGAATAGCAAATTCTCGGAAATGGTCTATTCCATAAATCACAAATCAATTCATGATCAGACCTTTCCTTGCAACTGTTATTAAAATAAACTGTCTTTAACATCGTAGCAAAGATCTAGGGTCGAATCCCATTCAATTTTCGAATTTTGTGTCTGTCCTTTCCGATTGGCTGCAACGTTGGTCGAGTAAAACAAACACCACAAGCCTTAATCCCATTTTAAAACACTTAATTTTTTTCCGAAAGACACTAACCTGGGAAGCTTATCTCTTGTAAATCTCTCCGAGATGCCTTTCAGGAGCTCAGGCGTGGCTGTAATGACACCTTCAACGCTCTGCGTACCTAAACTCAGCAAAACGGAACAAGAAAGTTACTTTAACCAAGATTCCGTATAATCTAGGTATGTTACTTTGTTAACGTATTTTTGCCATTTTTGCAAAGATCCCGAACTTGGACTCCACTCCATTTGACTCTGAAAAGCTCCATCATTCCGAACGTTGTAACCGTTGATAGCTCATTTTGCCATCACAGCAAAGGTTATGGGTCTGAGTCTCATTGAAATGTCAAGGGTTTCTCCATGTTTTCACCACTACTGTTAATAGGCCTGTTTCGCGCTAGAGCAAAGGACCTGGGTGTGAATTCCGTTGAGTCTCAGCTTGTCCTTCCTGCCTTTCTTCCCAATTGCTGATAAAATATTTTCAGCATTGCAGCAAAGAACATGGGATTGAATCCCATTCAGTATAGTATTAAAAACGTTCTATCGTGATTATCTTTTCAACTGCATCAAATAATGAATGGTTTTGAATCGCAATTTCCATTTCAAGTTTTTCTTCATTCCTTTCAATTGTCTCTTCAACGTTCAAGTAATTTCATCGTTATAGAAAAGGCCATGGGTTTGAATTCCATACACATTTAATTATTCTTGATACATACACTGCACTTACCTGGCAAGGGAGTCTCCTTAGTATGCTGGGGAAGAATTTGTTGATGGCGTAAAGACATCTGGAAAGTCTTTTTCAACTACACTACAAGTTTCTCGCAAGGGTTAGTAAGCACATAGGAGGTTTATAAATTTTGTCCAATGGCAAAATTGGTCTAAACGATTTCTTTTCCTTTTAAGTAGTCTGGTGTTTTCTTTAGAACGTTGATAATGAAGGTTTACGATTGCTCCGTTGTTGCAGAAACCGTGGGTTTGAATTACAATCATGTCACCATTATCCTTCCATCCTTTATTTGCAACTTCTGATAAACGTTTTTCAACATCGCAGCAGAGGTAATGGATTTGAATCTCATTAAAGTCTCGTTAAATTTTTGGTTAATTCCTCGTTCTGAAATTTTAGGTACAATTCATGGCTCCCAATAAGTTTCGTCTTCAATCTAATGATTCTTTAAATTTTTCGGCACATTTCACCATTATAGCAATGGTAGTGGGTTTGAATCCCATTCAACACTACTATTCTCTGTCTTAACCAACTGACCTGAAAATCAAGGCTCTTGCAAGTCTCTTAGAATCCGGAGAGGATCTCAAACCTGTCTGCTATGTCTTCTGGTTACCTAGACACAAAACAACTTCCAATAAATTATATTTCTTTGACAACACTAATAGCAGGTAATATTTTTCTCACTAGCAATCCGTTCTTTGTAACTCCCTTGTGAGTCGACATCTTGGGTTTGAATCCCAATTTTTCTCCTTTATTTCTTTGTCACTTTTGATTTAGCCTTTTCAACCAATTTTAATTATGAGTTTGAATCTCATACAAGTCTCATTTTCTCTTCTTTCTGTCTCAGTTGTAGTAAAGTACTTGCGCCAATGAAGAAAACATTGGGGGTTTGAATCCCATTTTAGTGTCACATTTTTCGTCAGGTCTTTCTCTGAAACTATCGAAGAAACATCCCACATTATAGCAAAGGATAATAGTTTCGAATCCCATTTCACTCCATTCACGTTTTCCATTGCATTCTCTTAACTCTCTCGATACAGTACTTTCGCTATAGTAGCAAAGTTCATGGGTTGGAACCATTAAGGTCTCAGACAGACGTTTCTGCAGTCTTTCCTTTGAAACTGTTGGTAGAGAATGTCTTCCGATCATAGCAAAGGTTCATGAGTTTGAATCCCATGGAACCTACTTTGTTTCATAATATACTGACCTTGCAAGCTTTACGTTGTGGCACTTCTCTCCAAGATGCTGCTGAAGGACTTCCAACATATGGCTACAATGACCTTTCGGCGAAACTTTCTGCACATCTGAAAGGAATACTCTTCAAGACGTATGTAAGTATAAACTAAAATGCCAGGAAGCCATGCGCTGTACCGAAGCGACTGATTTGCTCAGGCAAATGCGTTTAAATCGCATCCAAGCCCATGAAATTTGATATAGTAACTTTGCTTTATTTGCAGCTGTTGTTAAAGTATATTCATTAGCTTATTTAAGCTCCAACTTTTCAGAAAAAGCATTTTTTGCTGTTGTAGCTAGCATACAACACACGCTTGAATCTCGTTAACTTTACGTCTTCATTCTTTTGCTTAAGCCTTTCGTTTGCAACCGTTGTTAGAGTATTTTGGTCATTACAGGCATAAGCCATAAACTTGAATCCTTGAGCAAACTTTGTTTCAGTCCCGTCTTTGCAACTCTTGAAAAGAGTACTTCGAACATTGAACCAAACGTTCAGCGATGGAATCTCACTGCTTTCAGGTATTTCTTCAGTTCTAGCTTTGTAACTTTTCGTAGAATACATTCACCGTTCATAGCAAAAGTTCAAGGGTTTGAACCCCATTTATCGCCCAATTTCGTTTCTTCAGATACTAACCTCGCAAACTACTGCTTCTGGCAATTCTGTCTAAGATCCCGCTGAAATGGTTCCGCATTTTGGCTGCAAAGACATCTCAATATCTAAAATACAATGCAAGACGTATGTAGGTGTATTGAATCACAGATGCAAATCGGCTGAAGTTATACAATAGCTTTGCATGTATGGGCTTTTTCCTTTCATTTTCTTTCAGAGAAAGGAGTTCGTATTCTTGTAAAAGTTGCATCTGAATATAATGCATGTACTATTGCAGAGTATGTTCACTACTAGGATGTAGATGATACAACCGGCCCTTCTTTCTTTGCAATTATTCATCGTTATTATCCATCAAATATTTTCGCTCGCGCGCGATTGGTCTAAACGCCTCACGTGACCGAATATACCCCAGCTAAAACTGGGGAATATCCGATGATATTCCCCAAGTGATATTCCCCAATTTCAAAAACTTCAACGCGCGTCTTGTTTACAATCAAAATTAATGTCAAGATGGGGGAACGGTTTGCTTTTGTAACAGAAGGAGAGATAAACCTGCTGGTCGATAAAGCAGTATCAGAAAACAACATACGCTCTAAACGTTTTTGTCGGTAAACTGTTCTTAAACGAAATGTTCAAATACTCAAGCTCGTTGCTACATGTTGCGAAAAATATTTGAAGGATAATAACCACAACACCCTCCATTGGCTTTAAAAATATGCTCAGATGTTTGTCCTTGGACATTATCTGTTCTTAGAAGCTCACAGTTTTCCTCGAGCTTCCCTCTCGGAAAACTGTTCGCTTCTCGGAACAGATAATGTCTGCGGACAAATATCTGAGCATATTTTCGCGCCAAATGGAGGCTATTGCTTATTTATAGCAAAGATCATGGGTTTGAATCCCTGGCAAGGACAAGTTAACATTTTTTCTAAGCTTTATTCGCGCGAGTAACACTTTTCCTTCCGTTGGCATTAACGCTAAAAATTTAGGTAACACCTTAACGGAAGCCACACAAATACGTTAAGTCGCACAAATTTTGTTTTTACAATAACTGTCAAAATTCCCACGCGATTATTGGCCCATAGCTGTGTACGTTAAGAGTACAGATGATTAAAATGACGTCAGATGTAACACAGGCACCTTCTCAACGGAAGATAAAGGCAATTCCGCTAGTACGTTTTCTAACCTCTTGTAGAACATTTCGACGGCAGTTTTGTATGGTCTATACTCTTATAGACCGTAATATGACGAAATAAAAGGTTCAAAACTTGGCAGTGAAACAGCTCGTCTCCGGCTCGTGGTTCCACTTGAGTTTTGAACATTTTACGACGACATTTTATGGTCCATAACAGTATAGACCATAGAAAGCTGCCGTTGATTTGTTAATAGTGGTAATTGAACTAACTGGAGTGTAATTTGGTTGGAAATCATACTTGTGAAATTAAATTACCACTTCATTACAACTATTTTGAAATCAAACAGTTTTGTCAATTTTACTGTTTTATTTTAATTTTTTCTTTCATTTTCATTTTGATGGGCTAAAAAACTGATTCGATTTAGAGCAAGAAATAGTGCGATTTCTGAATAATTCGCATTGTTGAGAGCCATCAGATCGCAAGGGTCACCAGTGATTTCAAAATAGGTATAATAAAATAGATAACCATTTGTTCATTTTACTTACACTCAAGGTCTCTCTCTTGTCATGTCTTTCCTGGATAATGCCTGCCCGTGATGAATTGGCGGTCTCTCCTTGATCTGGGAACTGAAACACACCAAAGCCAAACCAAAATAACTCGTAATAAAACTCGTTTTTCTTACCTTTAATGCTTGTACTCTCAGCGCTCGACAGAATCACTGGGAACGTACGCATGCGCGTTTCTACAGAAACACGCCCAAAAATTCCGCGATTTACGTACGCGTTTCTTCAGGAACGCGCCCAAGAAATTCCGCGATTTACGTACGCGTTTCTTCAGGAACTCGCCCAAAAAATTCCGCGATTTACGTACGCGTTTCTTCAGGAACGCGCCCAAAAATTCCTCGATACGCGTGCACGTTTCTTCAGGGACGCGCCCAAAAATTCCGCGATTCACGTGCGCGTTTCTTCAGGAACGCGCCCAAACATTCCTCGATACGCGTGCAAGTTTCTTCAGGAACGCGCCCAAAAACTCCTCGATACGCGTGCACGTTTCTTAAGGAACGCGCCCAAAAATTCCTCGATACGCGTGCGCGTTTCTTCAGGAACGGGCCCAAAAATTCCTTTATACGCATGCACGTTTCTTCAGGAACGCGCCCAAAAATTCCTCGACATGTGTGCATTTCTTCAGGAACGCGCCCAAAAATTCTGCGAGACACGTGCACGTTTCTTCAGGAACGCGCCCAAAAACTCCACGAAACGCACGCCAGTTTCTTGAGAGGACACGTCCGAAAAATTCCGTATAACGCGTGCGGGTATCTTGCAACGACGAGCCCGAAAATAGAAGTATACTTGAGAAAAAAGCCTTTGAAGAAAAAATATGTCCCTGAAAAAAATCCAGGTTAGTCTTCTAGTTGTTACCTTCAAATTTATCTTTTTTATCAGAAACCACGCTAACAGCTTTTTCTTTCAGTAGCGTTTTATTATACTCGGTAGAGCTTTGTTACAATTTTATTGTTCCTGAAATAGAAACCATCAGCAGTCAGTATAGTTGAGTTGAGCTAATGTTTTAGAATAAAGAGACGGACAAAAAAGATTTTAATTTATTTATTTCATTTTTCAGTTACACGATTTACTTAATTGTACAGGGGTAGGACGCGCTCCTTAATAATTTTGCTTCTAGAGAAACCAAGGGGTGTCCATACGTCCATAAAACTTGACGCCTCGAATGAAACACCCCAGGGTACTCCAGAAGAATACGCAGGTATCGATGTTAACGGCTTGATATCGAGACCTTGTCGATATCAAGCGCTTCCACGAAAACCGATTTCGAACCGAATGCCGAATCGAAGGCCGAACAAAAATCGAAAAGCCGAAATCGAAAACCGAAGCGGCCGCATGTTACGTTGCACTTGGAGATAACGCCTATTCCAAGTTTCGATACCCGCCTCTTGCTCTTACGATACACGACGCGAATCGCGAGTGTAAAACAAAGATATGAGAACAGATTGAACGACTACTTGAAAGTGGCGTTACCTTCCCGTGTCACGCAACAAGCATTCTCGCGCGCGTACTCCACATACCTGGTGGCCACAAGTGTAACTTCGGGCTGATTGGCATAGTGCAACTTTTGTTTCCGACTATCGAAGACAACTATCACGAGTTGTCATTTTTAAATTTAACTTTAAACTTCCTAACACTTTTTCTTACGACTGCGAACGATTTTACGAGGCGGAGCTTCATTGGCCTATGCTCGAGTGAAAAGCAAAGGTTGCACTATGTAAATCCACCCCACCTCACATGGGTTGCTGTGTCATCGTCCTCTGTCCTCTGTCCAGGGGAAGTGGCTCTTTCAAAGGTCACGTGTCCCAGTCGCATCTGAGAAGGTTGTGGTCGGCTTTCAGTAGAGCAGGTGGTGAATTGGAGATGATCCCGAAGTTGGAGTACGGCCGGCCAATTACATTAATTTATACTGACTGTTTTAACAAACATTGTCAAATGAAGCTTCATTGACGCAACGCACATAGAAAGGTGAAATAAGGAATAAAAAGAAACGAAAGCTAAACTGCTCTTCTTCAGTAGCAAACTCAATTTTCATTTTCATTCGGGCACATTATAGTTCTACGATTCTAGACTGTCTATACTAATGTCCGGCTGTCTGGCCCATGTCACACTTATAGTTGCTTTTCATGAAGCTTGAAAGTCAATGTTAGTTGAAACAGTTTTAATTCTTCCTACCGTCTGCTCTGCCTTCTCTTCTGCCTTATCCGAGTATAACAGGTGATTTGCATTGAGACATCATTTGCCTCTTAATTAATTAATTTCCAGTATCCGTTAATTAATTCTAATATATAATTTTTATCTCCGTCCAGATCTTCCTTCGCTCCTACCAATCTCATCATCACTGTTCATTTTGTCAACATCAAAGAAATTTTTACTTAAAATATATGCCCGTTTTTGAAGAGGAGCCAAATGACTTCTCAATGCAAATAACCCGTTATTCAGTCAGTCGCTTCTTCTTCTGCTGCTGCTGGCCTGTTCCTGGTTCGTCGTCTTCTTTCATCGCCGCATGTGCAGCTCCTCGTCTACTTACACTAACTGTATTAACTTTCTACAATGATCGACGATCTTTGTTCTTCTTTCTTCGGCCGGCCTCTTCCTCTGCAGTACCACGTATGGATGCGCGCCCTCTGTTGGTCCGGACCATTCACAGGCCGCTTGACGTCCCATAAGAGCTTTCAACGGTATAAAACTGCTGACAACCCCTATAGCATGCAGCAACCGTTCTCCGGAAGCTCTCTTTGTGGAGAAGACTACTTACGCCTACAATTTGTAGACGATCTGCGCCTGCGCGGTGCAATGCAGGGCTTCCTAACAAGAAATTCCTCCCACGAGGCAAGATTAACAAGAAGACGTTTCTGTCGGTCTAAATGCCAACGCTGCCATAGCGAGAAAATTCTCCCATTAGTCTGTCACTCGCTGATGAAGCTAACTTGAAGAGCTATCTATCATATTGATGTCGATCCTAGCAATGATTCGGCGTCGTAGAATGGTCTCGAAGGCTGCGTACGCTTACAATTTGTAAACGATCTAACTTAGGGTGTGTGTATTGTCCCTTGAAACCCTGTAAGTAACCTGCGATAAGGCGTTCTCTCTTTACGGGAGGGAAACGTCTAATCGTAGATTTACTTTTTGCATGCGAGGCACTAAAGTTCTACGAGCTCATCTACCTCGCAAACTTGGGAGCTATGTAAAAAAATCTTTTGTCTTCTGTTTCAAGCTTAGCCAATTCTTTCTGTTGTTCAGGGGTTAAAGCTGACCCAAAATTGCGAGGCTAAACTAACTATCTCACTGTAACCAGAGAAGCCATTCAAGTTGTACTGGTAATGGCCAAATCAGGCCACCCTACAACAGTTGAATTGCCTGGGTCTCTAGTTTTCTAAGGTACGTGTTGTAATAAAATATATCTGGTTGAACCTTACGGAATAAAGCTTCACTTTCACAGCGCTGTTTCAACTGTCAAGTGAAACGTAAGAGATTTATTAAATTTCGCGCAACTAAGCGGGAGAATCCGGTGAGACGACGATAACGATGACGGCGAAGATGAAAAAACGACGAAGCATATACGAAGAAAAGTCGGAAAAAGGCGAAGTGAAGCCGAACTAAAATCGACAAAAAAGCCGAAAGCCGAAAACCTAGAACCCAACCCAGGGGTAGGAAAAAAACCTCGACCAACCCAGGGACCCACTCATTTACAATTACGTTAAGCCGAACAAGAAGCCCATGGACTTCAGGCCGAAGGTGTGTGGATGATGTGTTTTGCAAGGTTCATCCAGAGCTCTATGTTACCCCCAATTCCCACCCCAACAAGTAATTTACTGACCAGATTGTTGAGTCGTTCTTTAGAAGGATGCGGGGATGGGAAAGGCGGAGCTGGCTGGTAGGACACATCGTTGAAGGCAGTGGTCTGAAATGGACACAAATTAGTGGTACTGTGGCTCGAGTGGCTGGACCATGGGTGACCTGTGGCTGAGGCGTTGGACAGTGGAACTCTACATTCGCGACAGAGAACTCGGGAATACAGGGAAAACTGCAAATATAAGGAAAAATAGTCATCAGCAAATACACCCTATAAATGGCAGACGCTTAACAGAAGGATCTGACAATTGAGAAAAATATTAGTTTTCATGAGAATGATGTATCATTCAGTGAGTGACACAGGCATACTCGGAAAAAGGAAATCCGAGTGCTCCTATCAGGAGTCAAGCCTAAGACCTTCCGATTACTAGTTCGGATGCTCTACCACTGAGCTACAGGAGACTCGTGGGGGCTAAGGCCATTAAACTACGGTTCATAAGAAACACATTTTTGAGAGCTCGATCTAATCCAGTCGTAATAAAACCCTGGGTCGCATAAACAAAACTTACTTTCCCACCATGGTGATTAGTCCCCCCTCTCCTTCCTGATTCTTTGGTCTCTCATAATTATTTAATCTCGTCTTATCATCAGAAAATCGCTCATTGTGTCCTCCACAGAATACATTGGTCACGTGTCCATTGAAGCGTTGCATTTTGTCACGGCACCATAATTTATTAAAATATTCTATTGATTTTTAAGCTCAAGAACGAGGTAAGAAGGGCTAATTTGAAAACCAACAAAAGAATATTAAAATGGCAGCCATTTTGGAATAAGGTCTATTGTCATACTAACCTTCTTCCAAAAACGGCGAGCGTGAATAGAGTTTGAGTTTTGCAAAATGTATACATAGTTGAAGTACGGGGGCTGTGCGGAAATCTTTCCCAAACTAATTGAACTCGATAAAATTTTGCTAAAATAGACGAGGAAAGTGAAATGCCACAGAAAACTCGCAAGAACGACGAATTAAACATGAAAAAACTGTGCTAAAACAAAAAAAAAACTTTGTTGCCAAGCTGAAGTCACAAAACGTACATAAAAAGATTTTCACGTCAAAATGTGCCCGAGGGAAAAAAATAATAAACAGCTACTGAAATTCTTGGCTTCCCAGAATGAAAGTTGTAGAGATATACAATCGACTGAAAAAAAACGTTGTCATAACTATGAACTACAAGATCTAACAGCTTCTGGGTAACGTTCGACGTATGAGCTTATCTGCATTCTTCTGGGCTCTAGAAGATACATGCACGTGTGGAATTCAAGGCTTAAAATTGGCATATTTCTCGAAGAAAAGAGAAAAGTACGAAATATGCCCATGTAATTAGATTATGCACCTCATAATTCCATCAGCTAACATCGCTCACATTTTGAACGGGAGAACGGTTTTTCAATCGAGTGTATACGAAAAAGTTTAAGGGGGGACTTGACCTAAATTTGAAGAAAGAAAATCATTTATGAAACATCAACAGACAGTTGATGGACTAACTTGGTGTCCGTCTATTAATTATTAACTACAAATTCTAATTTTAAAACTTCACTAAATCTTCAATATTTCTCTTAATTTTACCAATCCTTCTAGAAAAACTATATCCTCCCAAATAGACCCAAAAATCACACCTAAAATGTGAACGAGATATTTCCATTAAAGCCATGTCAAGTGGCGAAAAAATGGCGTTTAGGTCAAGTCTCCCCTTAACTGAAGTGGCGTTCACCCCCACCCCACCCCTCCCCTCCCCTGGACACTCAAATGCTGATGAAAATCAATAAAAACTTGGTATGGTTCACGCAATGAATACTATACACATACCGGCTCACCACAAAATAGCAAATTCGAAAGGAATAAACTTTGAAATGGCGGAAAGTAAAACATTTTGTCCTCCAAGGAAAATGTACCATATGAGCCTCTAAAATACCATTTAATTACCACCTTCATGTTACAAAGTTGAACGAAAACCTTGACGACTGCTTGTAAATTTGCCCAGTAGCGCTACAAAATAGGCAACAATTGCATTACACAAGTTGGTAGAACTGCGCAAAATTGAAAATCCGACAAGCAAAAAAAAATGGACTTTCCCAAGTATAATTTGCAAGCTTAATCACTGCATTTATTAAAAATTGAAGTAGTGAGGCATGTTCTACTGGCGTACGTTTCTCAAATCCCCAAAAAAGACTTCGGACCCGAAAAATCATTTAACATACGCAAAATTCATTATCAAAAATTCAATTTTTGATAACTTTGAAAGCAAAAACATGTTGTGTTTTCCAAGATTAAGAAACGCATTGAGTTAGTTTGTACGGAAAATTAACCGGTAATCCGGCTGTAGGGAAGGGATAACAAAAATACCTTTCGTCCTGAAAGCTCAGTGTTCGCCGGGGAACTTTGTGAAATGCGCGCCTGATTGTAATAAGATTGTCCATAATTTTGTATTCCTTAACTCAGTTTTTTCCCCATTTCCTCTATCCTTTCAAATAAATTAAAACCAGGGCCTAATAACAAGATAACTTGAAAGACGTTCTTGAAATAAAATTGTAGTTGTTGTTGTCGTTCTTTGTAGTAATCACGGAAAGTTTTTTCTCTGATACTGTGGTATTCTTTGTTTCATTGTACACGCGTCTTCACGTTTGAAAAATATTGGCTGAATTTTAATTTGACAATCAAAGAAACGTTCGTAGAAAAACTGCCAAGTACATCACAATATTTATAAAAGTCAAATTTTATGTGAAGCGCGTTTAATTACTGATGAGAAATTGCACCCACGTGGCTCGTTCAACCAATATTCCTGGTTTAATTTCATTTCAAAAATTAATTAAAATATTACACAGAGCTGTTTCAAGGCCGAAGTAATGGAAATATAATAAGGCTGAATCAGTGTTTTAAATATTAAATTTTGTCATATTATTTTGGGAAAAAAAAGGAAAAGGCTTACCTTGATATCCTTGGCGTAAATCAACACCGTCCCTTGCAAACTTTGCTGATTCGATGTTTCAATGCCACGCGAATTCGTCGGCACAAGTTTCAGTGAAATCCGGTTCGACTTGGCTTCACTGGTTTCTACAGCCGTTTAGTTTGTTTTAAAGAGAAACTACACGTCAGTATCTGCTTGATAATGTGCAGACGTAAAGGCGTCCAGCAGAGAAAAGGCGAATTTTCTGAACTACTTCCATTAACTGCGGGCAAATGTGCATTACACAGTGAAACTGTAGCTTACCGACCTTTTGCCTGTGTTTAAATGTCTTCTTCAACTGCACCGATCAATGCGTTTGCAATTTGTTTCCTTTAGATAAGCTTATGAAGAAGGCAAATTCAACTCGCCATTTCACTTTCGTCTTGTTGCACGGAGCAGTTCCAACATGTCGCTCCTTCGTGTTACTCCGTCAACTGACTATGAATTTTGAACATGGCGCGAACGTGCCAACGTGATTAAAATCCTCTTGGCTGATTGGTTCATTTCAATCAAAAGCTTCTAATGAAAGCACTTCTAATGGGTCATTCCTCTGGGTTTTAATACAAGAACATTTTTGAAAAATATATGGCCATTGTGAGCTTTAAATTTGCTACGTACACCCGATCTAAATTTTGTTCTCGAAACTAAATACTTAGCATACAGTAACCAGTTTGGACATTTTTCCTAAAAAAGAATTTTTGGGGTTGACTGAAGCGGTTGGGGCGGAGAAGAAAATAGATGTGACCGAAACGATTATCTGCTCGACTTATTATTTTATTTTCAAATCGATTGCTTTGATAAATGTTGTGCAAAACCCTTGGTGTGACTGAACACACATTTTACACATATCCACTACAAGGCCTATAATTTCGACACGCATTTTATATTTCAAATCTTCACTTGTAACGATCTTTTTATGTTTCTCACTTTTCTTTTTCATTCAGCCCCCAAGGAACGTTTGTATTGCAAACCAAAATATTGTGCAAAAATTTGTTGTTTTTTTTTAACAAATATATTTCAGTTATTCTAGCCTTTGCTGTTTGTTCTATCAAGCTCGTTACCTCCGCCGTTGGGATCAGTCTGCCGTCAATATTTTGTACTAGAGAGCTTAAGCAACGACGGCGGCAACGGCAACGACAACGCCGCAAAACAATAGGTTTAATGAGCAAAAACAATCGCTGTGCACGTGCGTTTTCAGTTCATTTTGGTACATTTCTTTGCCGTCCTCTGTAAAGCAAAAACGTGAAATGGCCACATTTAAGGTTTTGTGGAGAACGTGAACGCACGACAGTAAATTTTTCATTTTCTTTCTTAACTTGTACGCCACTCCTACCAATTTGGTTCCTGGATAGTTCGCCATTTTTGTAAAAGTTGAGCGAGTTGAGATAATCGCGAAGTAGCACAAATGAAATAAAGTTATATTTTCAGGTGATGTTTTCGTTGCCGTTAATTTGGACCGGTCACAGGCTTGTCACGTGTCGATTAACAAGGCACATGTTTGAGCTTGAACATTGGACTAGCAAATAATGAGTCATAGTCAACGGAACCACGTGACAATCACTAGTGAACTATTTTCAAATTTGTTTGTTATTTTGCTATAGTAGCAAAAGAAAATTGCGAGGCAGGATGTACGCTCAGGGTTTCTTAGGTTAATTTTGTTCACATTATGTGATCTTGATTAGCAAATTTGTATTCAGTAGCTACAAATGCATTACTGAACGAAAGAGCCGTTGGCCAAATTTATGAGATATGATAAAAGGATAGCTGATAGAAGACGAGTCCCCCTGTGAGTTCTAAACTTCTCGATTCATGGTTATTTTCTGTCGCCCGGTTTCAACTGCCTTGTGCGCAAACCAAATTGTGAGCAAGCGTGCTAATACAGCCGCCTGCCATCACCCTAGCGGCAAGGAACGACAATTAATCCCGGAATTAATAGGTGACTACAGCGGCTCATTTCGGTGAAATAATTTTCTGTTCGCAAGGAATCACTATTACATTTCCTTCCGTTTTTTGTCACCTAAAACGTTAGCTAGCAACGTGTAAAATAATCCCATTTGTTTTCGAAGGTACTAAAAAAATATTTAAGAGAGCGAAAATCCGTAACAACACCTCGCAAAATCGGGGATCGTGGATCTGTTCCTAAAATTTTCTGTGACGACTTAAAAATTGCGCCAAAGAATTTGAACAGTTTCAATGACGACATTTTCAGTTTTTTCTTATTTATTCTCGTTGTGTGCACTCGTGTATTTCGCAGGCTAAAACACCAGCAACTGCACTAAAAACTGAAGGGCTTGTTTAAAAACCAGAGTAACTTTCATTGATCGTTTAGTCGTTTCGTGCAAACTTGCAATAACAAATAGAGTCGACAACCGACTTTCCAAGGTCAGTAACATTTGATATTGCAGTGCCTCACATCGGCATAACAAACACACGCACTAAAAATAGTCCTTGTTTATCAGAAAAAAAACACCATTATCGTTATTTCATGCAAGGTCAATAAGGAACGATAACTGTTCAAGGTGAATAACAATTAAATAACCTTTCAAAACCAATTTATACATTCGAGATTAAATTGAACTGATTGCAACTTGAAACGCACTGAAAATTGGTCTTGTTTTGAATTAAGAAACAAATTTCATTCATTTAAGTTTCATTTTGTACACGATGGCACAGGGTGAACAGCAACAATTGGAGGTTCAAGGTCAATGAGTGACATTTCCTTTAACCACGAGTTCGAGTTTTGGTGCCAATTCAACACATGTAAACAAGTTAGTTGTCACGGAAGCAGATATAATTTTCAATACTTTAATAACAACATGCTAAATATACAGTAGTGAAGGTCGTTTTCACCTGAAACGTCTACAAGTTTTGCATTATAAGGGCAGTAATTTATATTCAGTTTCGCACAGGCTTGATTGTCCATATTTATGTTCAAATCATCGAAACGTCGCAATACGTTAACTTATTTTTTTGTAATATTTTACTGAAGTGTGTTACTAGAAACCAACTTCCAAAAATAAATGTTTATTTAAAATGACTTCAAAGGTGAATGTACGGTGGAACCCCGAAACGATATTCCCGATTTAACGATCAACATGCTGTGTCCCGGCAAAAGTTATTTACAAATCGGGAGTTCGTTTACAACGATATTCCTATTTAAAGATATGATTTTGCTGTCCCCTTGCCTTATCGTAAAATCGAGGTTCCACTGTAGGTTTGATCTGATAAAGAGAAACTAAAAGAGATCAAATGAATCCCAAAAGAGACCACATGTTTACAACTTAGAAAAAGGTTGATTAAGACACGTTTCGTTGTGAAAGGTGAATAACAGTTGAAGGGGGGTTCAATATCTTTAATTACCCCTTGATACGAGTTTTGGAGCCAAGATAATGCCACTGTGTCTAGACTTTCAAAAAAGTCATCCGTCCGATTCGTCCGGGGCGCGGAACGACCTCTCTCCGGGCTTCGTCGCCTTCACAGTCTAAAAAAGCTCGCTCCGTTCGCCAAAATCGCGAGGTCGACTTGTAGCAAGTACACACTGTGCCATGCAAATTACGCAAGGTCAAACAAGGGGACTTTGTAAATATGTATCAGTCAATTGAACCCCCAGGCCCCCCGACCTCCGGGACATAGTGGGGATTTTAACATTGGCCCGCGGTGTTAAAACACCACTAATTTCCCCGTCCCCGGAGTCAAGTCGACTGTCAAAAGCCCCGCATAGGAGGGCATCAATACCGTACTTCAGAACCAAATAAAATACAAAAGATTTCGGTTTTGTTGGTAAAAATCGAGATTGTGACCGGCGTAACGTTTAGCGTGGTATCATAAGAATTTTCATCATTAAAATTCTTCAATTGTCGGAACATTGTAGATTTTGATTTGGTATCAAACCCGCACAGGTGGTTCAGCCAACGAAATCACTTCTTACCTCTGTGATTCCAGTTGAAGTCTTGCCTTGGGCTTGTTCGACCTGTGTATCCAATTTTCTTGGATAACGACACGAAACCGTTGCTAACGGGGCACTTAAGACGCGGAATACGGTAGACCATATTGAGTGACTAAATTCCAATCCGATCCTAGTACATGTACCCGTAACTCAAACGTCTCGTAAAATAAGCTCGATTTAATTATCTATCTAATTAAATTAAACTAAGTCACATACCCAGTAATGGAAACGTTTGTGACTGTTTTTATTTTAAATCACATAAACATTAGAAGGACAAGGACTCGGCTTAATGTTCCTTCGTGTTAAATCCCCGCTGATGTCCCCTCTTTAGGTCAAACCGACATTTTGTTAATTTCCCCGCCCTTCGGGGCCAACGCGTTGTTAAATGGGTTTTAAATCCCGACTATGGCCGCGTTTAATCCCCTCTATATCCCGGGGGTCGCGGGGAGCCGAGATTTCAATTCTGACTGGTGCATTTACAGAAGTCTCCCTGGCCTCGCAGACGCTCTTTTGGCTCGTCATGCAATCTTTCGTTGGGAAGAAAGATTGCGTGACAAGCCATGCAAAAGAGCGTCCGCGAGGGACTGCTAACTATATCAAAAGCAGTAAACTTACACTGTGTCTTATGCAACGAAGAGCGTTTTAATACCGTATAAAATTGCATTTTCGTGTGCGGAAAGTAATAAATTATATTATGAATGACGTTTACTGCAAACGTGAGGTATGACCACGTGACCATGTTTATTCTATATTTGTCGCTTGCTGTTTTCAGTTTCTCTATCAAATCGAGTAGTTTTGCGTTAGCATCAAAGGCCAGAATTAGTTTGCACTATTCTCATCTTTGCACTCTTTATTTTCAAGAAAACATAAACGCGAATGTCATGTTTGCCGTTTGCCGTAAACGCTATTCTTAATCTTTCTACTCTCATAACTCGTTTGTCTTTCTTCAGACTTCAGACTCTCTTCGGCGACGGACTTGAAACAAACGCCCATATGAACAGACATGACTCACAACATGAAAAAAAAAAATTTAAAAAAAATTCCCGAGGATCATTGTCCAAAAAAAGCCCTCGAATTTGATAAATCTAGCTAGCCAGCAAACTAAAAACTTGGCAAACGTTCAGTGAATGGAGTTTGGGCAGAGGGAAGGCAATGCTGTGTGGAAGCCGTCCCAAACTGTTCCAACGTCCAAATGGCCCAAACATCTCCGAGAAGAAAGAAGATGTTTAAACCAATTTAAATCTGTTTCAACTTGCTTTCAGCATTTTCAACACTGTTAACATTGTTGAAAGGCCTGTTCAAACGTTCTCACGATGTGAATAGGCTAAGTTATTTTTGTCGCTTAATGTCAGGCAATTCGCAAGAATCAGGGAGAGAGAGTAGGCTTGATCAGCGCCAGTTGCATTTGTTTTAACACGAAATGTTAAACGAATGTTGAAGCAATGTTAAATTGCTTAAAGGGACATTGTTGTCGGTCAAGGTATTTTAATAGATATATCTAAGTTTAGGTCAAAAAGTCGGATGATTCCCATAACATAACGTAGTGAACTTAAAAGACTACGGGACCTTCAACAGTTCAAGGTTGACGAAATTATGCTCAGTGATGATGGCTATCAATCTGACCGCGACATTTTGGACCACTGAGGTGGCTCTTACGTTATGTCGGAAAAAAGAAAGCAATTTCCAAGTACAATTTAATTGCGAAGGTAACGAATAGATACAGTTCAAGATCAAAGAACTTACAGTTGCCTTTTTTTCCGGCTACGACATGTTAGAGCAGGTAGCGTTTAATATGTCGTGTCGGCAAAACAAGAGGAAAAATCCTCGCTTACAATTTCATGGTCAAAAATGAAGAATAGGTACATTGACATTTCGAGGTCAAAGCTGAAATTACAAACGTTCTTGTCCTTCGAGAGGTTCAGGGAGCAGGCAGCGTTTGTCATGTCGGCCGAACAAGAAAGTAAAAATTCCTCGAGTGCAATTTCATATGGTCAAAAATAAAGAATAGGTACATGGACAGTTCAAAGTCAAAGAAATTACAAACGTTTTTCTATTTTTTTTTGTTACGTTTTAGAGGACAGGGCTTTCACGCGATATCGATGGCGAACGCGAAGGAAAGTCAACAAGGAAATGTCAGTTTGCGTTCCTTCAAAAGTCTGAAAGAAAAATCAATTCAAAATCAATAAGCTTTGGCTTAATGAACTAATAAATGGTTTGATTTATAGGAACAACGAACAAACGAAAAAGTCGTGAACCGAAAGAGATCGGGTTATTAAACTTCAAAACACTCAGCGTATTGAAACATTCTCCCTAGAAGTAGAAATTGCTTACTGTTCAAAAAACGTTTTGTTATATTTGACCGTCAGACGGCGTCTTAAGGTCAATAACAGTCGCCTTAGAGTCGTCGGGCTCGCAGCCAAAAAATCACCATGTCGTGCAAACAATACATGTGCATCGACCGATCTTCAACCATTCAAACACGTGCACGCTTGACACGTGCACGCTGGACACGTGCACGCTTGGCTGGGGGAAGTTACTGTAATCATCGAGTATACACGTGTTTTATAATTGTACCATTATCTTTAGACAAAGGCGTTTAAGAGCTAAATGGCCTATACTAAGAGTCTAATAGAGTGCAAACTTAATTCTTGTCTTTACTCGAAATGTATTGTTCTAAGTGAAAGGCGACCAAAATATCAGGGCTACAATTTCACAGTTCAGTCAAAATGTATCATCAGGGCCGGGGCATCAGGAGCTCCAAGCGGTAGTTTCGGTGAACTTCTGTAACTAGATCACCTGAATTGTGAAAAAAAAAAAAATAGTGTGTGGTTTGGCGTTTTGTCACTTAAACCTGTCCTTAGATTGGAAAATAAATTCCTTTTGTCTTGAAGGCACTTAACGAAATGTCATTAAGAGCGATAAAAAACCTGCTAGAATTTTAGGAAAGCCAACAGGGACAGAAATAGAGATTTGTCCAATAATTTTTTTCTGCGCTTAAAAACTCAGCTAAAGAATTCAACAGATCAGGTTGTGTTAAAGAACACAACTATCTCTTTTAAAGGTCGCAAAACGATCGTGGAAGACAGAAAATGATTTTTCAAGTATTTTAATTTCTTATTTGTGGTCATTTTTAATTGTGTATCTATATCCCCGAAATGCTTCTCAGTTTTGAACATTATAGTAAAACACAAACGTTTTCGGACGAGTGAACTTTCGAAGCATAAAATGTCGACATTTCCTCCGCCGGTCCCAGCACTGAAGACAAGCCTGGACAATTGTTCTGTCCGACCATTTTGGATAGCTTTTTTGACACATACTTTTTTACAGGTGAATTTGCAAACTACTGCAACCTTAAGCATTTTACGACAAGCAAGGATTTTAACTGAGACAGAGTGACTCGATTCGTTAGGCTAACAAATTTAAGACATTTTCTTGAAAACAATGACTGGGTTCTCAAACTTGAGTACATGTAGTTGAAGGGACATCGAAGTTTATAAATATACTTGCGCGCTAAGCGTTGAGTATTCATGTCCTTTTCCGGCGTCTGTGTTTGTCCTAAGTACGTCGTCTAGTTTGCTGCTATCAAACCAAACTGTCTACGTGGTAGAGACAACGTGTTAAATAACTTAACATAACTAGTATACGCTGGAACGTGTAAGAGTGTGTTTAATCCGAAATATCAATTAAGAACGGAACATCCGAAGTCATTGCCAAGTATCGTCCCGAAGTTGATCGTCCGAAAAATTATACGTCGAGGCAAACCATTACCATCTGGGTGGTATATATTATATACTGGCTCGCGCAATACACAATAAATACTGATGATTGCTACTGCTCATTTGCTTTCGAATGATAGGCAATCTGTTCAGCGTTTGGGAATATCCGAAATTAAAATCGTCCAAAATTTTTTGCAAGTTAATGTATGTCGCAGGCTGTGCGCAATGCCTTGGCTTGGTCCAAGTGATTCCTTTATTGCAGGGTCGGGTTGTTTGAAAGCCGATTAACGCTAATCCACGATTAAAATTTAGCCGAGGTTTTCATCTCACTCATTAAAAATTATTTTAAAGGCTCATTTTAGGCTAATGGTAAAGAAATGTCTGAGGCAAAACTAACGGACAACAATCTTTTGGACTAATCCTTACGGATTAGTAAATATACCCGAATCAAAGTTCATGTTAACCCAGTTAAACTTAATCGGGCTTTGATCAACTGGGTCCTGGTCTTTGATATTAGATGATTGTTTCATGTGGCCGTTAAATCAAAGCGTTAGCCTCGTCTCTTTTACTGATCCTGCTTCCTCTAAACGAGAGAGGATGAACATCATCCTCTATTGCTCTAAACTATTAGATGACATTGAATGAATTAACAAAAATTGGCAACAGTAAAACTGGACCACTTTTTAAGGGAGAGTGGATACACACATTTCCTTAACTGACATGACGATCTCCCCGAGTCAAACACATTGATCATTTCACAAAGTTAGAACATCACCGGGCATATCGGCTCCCCAGTCAAACTCCAAGGCGTTTCCGCCGAATGTTTTGTAAAATGGTACCCCTATATGTTGTGTTCTGGCGTGTTCACTTCCTTTGATTTGCCAGAGGGTGTGGTGGGGACAGGTGTCCATGCATGTCCACCTTCTGCATTCTTAGACTGGTCATGTTTTAATTCCGGACAGTTGAAGTGTACACGTCGGGCTTTCGTCTCATTCATTGGTATGAAATATAACATTACTGTACAAGGAACATAAAAAGTGCAAGGATTATCAGACGGATTACTCAGTTACACAGGTGAGATGCTCAAATTTAAAAACGTTTTGTTCACCAGCTGTTCTGTACCTTAATACAGTAGCTAGGCCAGAAGGGACCTTAACGCATTTTCAGTTCCACTATTTGGTAAAACGAGATTTGTTGATCTATTCTAACTTTTCTCGTAGCTGTTTCAATTCCGTGCTGCGGCTCTGTCATTTTTTGTTGCTGTTTTGTCGCTCTGTAAGATTTTGCCCCTTTCGTGGCGTTGGTTCAAAGTCGTGTCAGTTGTGCGAAGTTACCTTAAGTGCTGTCTTTTTCTCTCATAACTTAACTGGCATGCCGAAGTCCGCAGTTATGGTTTTAGTTGAATTGTAAGGCGCAGTTTAAATCATACAATTTATTTCGCGCTTTTTCATTAGTTATTTTCAGGATTTCACCATTTTCATCACCTTTAGGATTATATAGTGGTATAATGTGTGCGCTGTTACTAAGGTGGGAAAATCCCAGGGCATCCGAGATTGTGTAAATTCATCATTTTGACGAAGGGCCGTAATATTCCATCATTGTGCCAAATGGCCCGTTTACTTCAATTCATTGGCTGAAGGCCATGTACTACATGCGCAGCGCAAGACGTCCGGCGATTTCAACATTTAGTTGAGTAAGGTGTATTTCTTAACTGATACAATACAATTTAGGCGATGATCCACTATCCACAATTATCATATTGCCTTAACTTAGGCTTACTGATTGTAGTATCAAGCTCGGGCCTGTTCCTCATGGAAAGAAAACTCAGTTTTGTACGTGGTCTAATTAACTGATCAATGACCGTCACAAGCCAATGTTTCAGCACTATAACCGACATCTACAACCTGTTTTTGCAGTCAGTTCTTTCACGAGTCCGTGTGTGTCCTGGCAGGCCCCTTTCACTTTAATTCAATCATTGACTGAACAAGGATGAAGCCACGCAACATGCCGACGTCGCGTCGGGTACATTTTATTTCAATTAAATAACAATGGAATGTACGCTATATGAAGCTATTATTCACCATTTTTCATTACTCCAAAATTATGCTGCAATAGGAGGCTGTGTGTTAGTAGGGCACTTATGAGAATACACGACCAAAGACGGATCCAGAAAATCTAGAAAAAGGGGAGCGCCGAGAAACTGTGGCGAGAGCGCAAGCACCTCCCCACTCTTCCCTCCCCCTTCCCCACCCTTTATCGCAATGAAAAATTCATATTCGTGGAGATTAAGCTTTATAGCAATTCTGGGAGAAATTGTTACCAAAAGTTAAGGCTTTGGAAAACAGACTTTAAGGGGATATTTTTAAAACGATTGATTCGAAAGACTTTTAAATATACGAGGGAGGGGGGGGGGGGGCGAGAGGGGGCCGGCCCCCTCGCCTACCCCCTTACAGCCGCCCCGTGCAATGGTTTCCGTTCCTATGTTCCCCTCCCCTCCCCTGCCATCTCTTCTTCTCTCTTTTTTTCTTTCGCAAGCAAAGTTGCGAACCAACATTGAGAGGGCAGAGTGACGACTTCCGTGCCAATAAATACGTCTTGTGACCGAAGCTAATCCTATATTTATTTATGTATTTATTTATTTATTTATTTATTTATTTTTTTTTTTTTTTTAAAAAGTCAGTCGGTGTACGTGGTCTAATTAACTGATAAACTGATCAATGACCGTCACAAGGCCGGTGTGTTTTAGTAACCTAATCGACATCCTGGTTTGTGGTGAGTTCTCTCATGAATCACGAGCTTTACCCGTGAAGGCAATGGCGCACAAACAAGACCTTTGCGGCAAGATAAATGAAATAACAGTAACAACAAACTAACACTTTCCTTGTTTATAGCGTGAACATGTATTTTCATACAACAGGAATTAAGGTGTCCTTTTCAAAACAAAAAAAAGAAAAAAAAACAGTTCGTTGTAGAATTCAGCTATCTCAGCACGTTTCTCCGGTTTTAAACTCCGCAAGTTAGGAAGCACTAAGACACTTTCCGCCCAGCAACACGTACAAAAAATGAGGAATTTTTTCTTTTCAAAGGCCTTCAAAAAAATATTCCACGCAAAGTTTACTGTGATTCTGAACAGTTTAATTGATAAAATTACCTTTACAGCGCGCATCTTCTGATTGGTCGAAAGTCATGTATTTTTATGCCACTGTGGAAAAACGGTTATTTGTTTTTCCAAAACGCATCATTAGAGATTATATAGAGCCGAAATTCGATAGAATATTAGACAAAAATTGTCCCTATCGAAAACCTGTAATAAATGTAAAAAAAAATAACTTAATTCGCAAGCTGGAAAGCCCTTGAACCCCTTCCGACCAACTACACGTACCAAAATTAATAAGGAAGTTTTTCTTCTTAAAGACTTTCAAAAAATATGCTATGCAACCAGAAAGCTTTCCTGGCGTGTGTTTTCCTGTGTTTAATCGCTTCTTTCAGCTACGGAGAAGCCGTTTTGAGCTCTTTTCCTGTCCGCAGCAGTTGCCGGTCGGTCAACAGACGTGTTTTGGTTTGTCAGGAAGCCAATAACACGATAGCGCACCAGGGAAGCTTTATCCCTGACTTTGTTATAATTATTGGAGGTTTTCGAGGAAAATTGTTGTTATTTTTTTGCATGATTGAATATCTCTCCTATACAGACGGTTTGTGTTAAGCTTTGGTTACGTCTATTCAATCTTTTTATTGTCATGTTGTATAGGAAACAGCCACTTTTCCGAGTTTTTTTTCTGAATTACGTAATAGAGACAACTGAAGAGTTTACACCCACTTGCCTATGGTCCGCGTCACCACAACAGATCGTCGTTTATCTCAAACCCCAGCTCTTGTTCAAATAACTCTATCTTAACAGGGAAAATACAGGGTATAATAAACATTTATTCCACACTCGCGCTGACAGTTGCTTGAAATCCAGTTGCAAATAACTGTACTGAAATAGAAATGCCTTGAGCGTTTATTCCGTTGCAAGCAAAAGGGACGCTAAGTCTTTCTTCCCAGACAAGTACCGTAAAGTTCAGCACAACTCGTGTGAAAAAACTCAGAACTTCTCCCCTTTAGCTCAGTCATGTTCAGGTCTACGTACAGTTTTTCGATTTGTTCTCGCAGTCGTCAGCACATTACTTATGGAAAGTAATTAAAAAAGTGCGCGTTATTCAGCCAAATCGTGTGTCTCTTTCATAAGATTAGCGCTCACGTATATTGCATGTCCCGTGTGCTCGTAGGCTCGTGGCTTAAAAACAAAAAAGGGAAAAACAAAAACAAAACAAAAAGGCAACTGCGACATTAGATCTTTCCAAATCAACTGACTTCTCGCAGCTTAGTTTTCGGGTTTTGGACACACCTTTCGGCAGCCGTAAGTAAGCTGAAATACATGCATCAACCTGAACGCCCGTTTAGTTGTTTTCAATTGTAGAACATATGTACAGAGCGCAGAAGGACACAGTTGTGAGTTTACTTCCGATAAACAAAACAGACTCAGGTGGGATCAGGAGGAGTTTCTTTTTCATTGCAATGGCCAAAAGAAGCTAGGAAACAAAATAGCATTTGAGAGTGCACCTGTGATATTTTCATCAAGTTGTCTTCAATCAATGATATTTAATTTCATTAATTTTAAACCAAAGTGACTTTAGACTCGATTACCAGCCGCTCTTCGGGAAATGAGGAAAGCCGGACCCGAAGGAACGGCGAAAATCGAGCCTAACTGACTTCAAACTGACAAGCAAGGCTGACGGTAGCCTGCAAACAAGCTCTCTATCAACCGCGAGATGATTGGGGTCCGTCGATCCTCTAGCGGCTGACCTAATACAGGGGCACCCAACGGATCGTTTCGGTAAATTATCTGTTCGGAAGGCCCTTAATCCCCTACAATTTTCTAAAGGGAATTTTGACTTCGAACTTTCGTGATATGGGAAATTTAAGGCCTAGTGTTTTTGGATTGATAAAAATAATGTTTCGAGTACCGAAAAAAGGTCAGCTAAGATTTTCGGAAAGGAAATAAGACCTAAGGTTTTCGGGAAATGGACAAAAATGCCCTAGTGATTTCGAAAAGACTCAAGTTCCCCTAGAATGACCGAACACATAAAAATATTATAGCGCTGCCTAAAATGAAGCTATAGAGCTTTAAAGCCACTCCAGATCGCCTAAAATAACGTTTCAAAGGATCCGAGACAAAATTGTCGTTGGGTGCCCCTGCTAATGTAGAGCTTGCTCGCAGGCTAGCCTGACCGGCATTCATCATCACGTTTTTATTATCTGTTAATGACTTCACCTTTGCTTCACGGAGACAACAAATTTAACCTTATTAGATGAAAACTATATTTTAAGTGATATATAATACATTGATGGGAAAAATTCTAAGCTTGTAAATAAATTGGCTTCCTACAGATGTTGAACAGCACTCGCCGGTGATGTAGCTATGTAATAAATATAAGCTGATTCTAAGTTCTGACCCAGTCGATGAGATCCTAAAGTGAGATTATTCAAATGAAAGCTTTTGAGCAAAGCTTTCCGGTGCTGCTGTAATTAATACGCTGTACAAGGTGATTCTCCATGTGGCAGAACGCCGGTACTTAGAAATTGCCTAGAAGCTTTGTGCACTGAGTATAAAAATACTTGGAAGCAGTATTTTCCAATTCACGCACGGGCCGTTAAAAAATGAACTCCTGCATTGATCAGCAAATCAATGGCTACTGTGGAATAACATTTTATAATAGTGTCAGTTCCATGTATTTGCTGTAAATGATGACACAATTTTTATGTCTTGAAATTGAAGAAGTAAAACAAGTATTCGATTTCGTCAAAACTTGATCACAAATCCGCATGAACTCCGACATCTGCGCAGGTGTGATCGATCCTAGCTTTATAAAAAATTAAAAGAAATCGAAAACAGAACTCTGTTTTTAAAACAAATACCAACTTTTTTAGCCTGTCTCTCCCGTATTCCCGGAAAAACAGGAAACGAATGAGGCGTGTAACGTGTCAGATCATTTGGTGTCATCAACGGCGATTAGCTGGCTCGTGACCCTCAGACAAAGAAAGAGTCATAATATCTTATAACAGTACATACTGTACATGTCTATTCGCTGTTACTTGGCTTGCCGGACAAGGAGATCGAGCGCACGCAAAGTTGGCAAAGTGTTATTTGTTGTTGTGCGCCGAACACAGCAGTGTAATCCGCGGCGTAGCTGTGAACGCTAGTGAAGGCATTCTGCGTGAAGACCAGAGAATTGAAAAACATTAGAGAAAAAGGTAGGTATTAGTTAATTTTTCTTACAGTTTTGAAGTTAATTCAAACGTTTCTCTTTTTGCTACATCATTATTCAGGTAAGTTACATCATCAGCCATTCGTCATTAATTAAAGGGAAACTCGTCTAATTAAACTAAGTTTAGAAACGGTTAGCTATTATAAGCAGTGATGAGGGCGTACCAAATCAAACTTTTTCATTCAAACTAGTTCTAAGAGTTCTTTATTATAACTTGCTTCACCGAAAGTGACTGTCGCTGACACGGTTAAAATTAATAATCTTTAGAATATCCGGAAATGTTGCTCGAGGTGACCACGAAATGTCCTAATTATCTATAGTTTTCAAATTTTTCTCATCTAGATCCATGTACATGTTTTGAAAAGGCTAAAAATAACAATTAGTTAAATGAATGGAGTGCAACGCGGAGATCGAGAGTGGAGAGTGCTATTAAAGGTCATTTCAAAATCATGGTATCATCTGTGCAACTTCATTGTTTTATTCGATGTGACATTGCCAAAGTCCGATACAAAGTAACAAGTTGAACTTTCGACTCACTGGAATGAATAAAACAAAGGCAACACAAGCCAGTGAAAACAGATTTGTTCTTAGAGCGGTATTACAGCGACGCGACTAAATCTCCAATACACCTCTGATATATTTCACGAAAAGTTTTTTCCTCGAGGCAAGGTTCAGCGTCATACGGGAAGGTAGGTCACATCCGTTACATATGTCGTGTGTCATTCACAGCCAGACCCTCGCGTTGGGCAGTCTAATATAGCCCCAAGCGGGTCTGAATGGGCCAGGGATGTTCAATCATCAACTGACATCAGTTATTTCAGATTTACCAGCTATCGCTAACGAATTCAGCCTAGATTTTGGGATATCAGTTAAAGTACATATCGTCCGATTTCTCGGCTAGAGATCTACTCACTTCTCAGTTCATATTTGGCCGCTCAACCTACATGTTGTGCAAAAAAAATATGACTGAATGTACAGCTGAGGACGGTAATATATCAGTATATTTTCAATTATTTCTTCAAGCGCAGCCCAGCTGACTTTTTAGATAGGAATAAACTAACTTAAACTAGGTTAGTTTATTCCCTGAAACTGAGCAAGGCAGCGTGCTTGGCGAAAAATTGGAAAATATGCGGTGTAAAACGCAAACTGAACAGTCAGCTTTTCAATAATTCTTCATCACTAGGGCCTTTTCTGATTCATCCGCGCTGATTCTACAGTTTCAATGTACATTTGCGCAGCCTTTCAAAGGCCAAATCTTTAAATTCGTGCTAATTTTTTCACAAGAAACCCGTTGGGAAAAAAATGGAAATTGAAACAAAAATTCTTTTCTAGACTAAAATAACAGTTTACGTCAAGTGCACTTTTGGGGATTTAAAAGTTACAAAACATACCATTGTGTACGTACGTGATCATGACAACTTGAGCACTTTCTAGAAAAATGGGAATATTCGTGTCCCCCTAGCACGAGATTATCAGCGTAGCGTCGAAAAAGTTGTTTTCAATTTCTCAGTTTCCCCATTTTCAGAAAGAAGAAAGAGATCTTTACAATGAATTAATTGAAAGTTTGAGGAAGCGTGCAACACACAAGTTAACTTTTTGAGTCATTGGAGGTTTGGGAAAGCGCGCAACACGTCCTAAAGTTTTGACTCTTTGAAAGTTTAAGAAAGCGCGCAACAAACTTTAAAACTTTTTGAGAGTGCGTGTGGGTGAAACCGTAAAAGTGTGTCCATTCATAGGAAAGTAACTGAGAAGAACTATCCATTAGTTATTTCTCGGATGTACAGTTTAGGTTGCTTTAAAAAAAATGTTGGTGATCCGTTGAAAAGCCATCAGAGGCGAAATACTACTTGTATCTTTAGTCGAGTGTTTTAGCATCTGTAGTTACGTAACCATGTGTTCCACCAAAAAACTGTTTATAATTATCATCTGATTTTATTCATCAAATAAGTCCTCACTCTTGATAGCGTATTTTAAAATGCCTTGGAAAATTATAAAGAAAAAATAAAGTTCAAAGATGTAACGCGTAGCTGAATTATCTAGAGCGTTCTTAATTTAAAAAACAGCCAATGATTTGCCTTCAGTTACAACAGAAGCCATGGACTCCTGGTTACAGTGAATTTGTTCAAAGTCTTCATTATTATAAGGTTAAAGAAGTTTCTACTTCCTGGAAAAGTCGCAGTTTATTTTTGTCAACATACGCCACTGAAGCCGTTACATAATTTCTGGTAGATCATGCGCCGTCGAGTGACAGGCATGGGAAATCCTATGAGCGACACGTGATTTGCAAATGGCTCACTTCCCGATATAGCTCATAAATCCGTTTGTATTATATAATTTTTACAATTATTTCACGCGACTTGTCAGCTATGAGATCGGATAACACTCACTTTCCGAAATAGCTTATAAATCCGTTTGTATTATATAATTTTTACAATTATTGGTCATTAATCCACGCGACTTACCACGTTCCAAAATAAGAAAAAAAAATCCTTTATTTTATCTCTCGGTTAGTACGCGCGGTGTGATTGGTCAATTTTGCGCCCGGCATTTCACTGTACGGATGAAACACGAACAGCAGGGAATATTACTCATACACGTTTTAACCTTTCACTGGACGGCCCGCTAAATTTGAAAGTTGCCCCTTTCCCGCGCGCTCTATTAACCTCAGAGATATAATGGATATATATTTATGGCATAAATCAAATATTGGGTCCGTAATTTACAGTACGGACTTCGAACTCGGTTAGTAAGAGGTAGAAAATTCTCAAGCTTTCCAAATAAGGTAGTCCCATTTTGCGCATGACACCTGGTTTAAAAAACGCGCTGACCGCTGTTCAAGGAAAGCGCAGGCTCTTTTCAAGCTGAAATGGGTGTGTAGTTTACGTTTACGTAATAATCATAATTGTTTGTGTTATACATTATCAAAACAATTGTGATCTGGACTGTCCCCCCCCTACTATTTCGTTGACATTAAATTTGCTTTTAAAATTTCCGTCATCAGACAATCCTTTCATCCGAGCAAATTGTTAAACCAAGAAAAAACTTGAAGCCATAACTACATAAATGTATTTTGGGAGCTCGCAATACAGTGTATATTGCACTGTGCGGTTTAAACACGTAAACATCTTGTAACACTCACGAGTTATATTTCATTTTCTGCATTGAAATCACGAGAACTCCATGATCTGGGCCGTAAAAATAGGCTGAAACATAAACCGCAATTTTCAAGCAAGAGTATTCAGTTTTCGTTATCGGCGTTGGTTGTGTTCACGGGAAAATGATTATGTAACAAGCTGAAATGAAAACAACTGACTTCAGAAACGCCGAACACTGATCAACTTCAAAGGCGAAAGTGAAAGAAAGAAACAAATGAATGAGAACGACAGGTTATTTAATTTAATAATAAAAAATGACCTCCTTTTATGAAAACTACGGCATAAATTATGGGACAGTTTACGGCCGGCGCGGGGTAACAACTGCGCTGGCGACTCGGTGTGCAATATTTCACGGGACATGACTGTTCCTAGCTGTTGCTGTGTCATGACAGAACGAGGCAGAACAATGGTCACCTTGTTTAACACACCAGTCAAAACATTATTGTCATTATTAAATTTGTCACAGTAGGTTGAAAGCTGACGCTAAAATGACCGTAAAATTAATGCACCTTGTATTACACTCGATCGTTAGTTCGTTTTCAAGACGTGGCCTAAAGGGCTCTGACAATCGGACGGCGAAAATTAAGTGACGTTCCAATCCTCCTTTTAATTTCGAACCAAACTCTCGATGTGTTCGTTCAAACGAGTTATCAGCTCAAACAATGAAATCGTTCATTTCACAAGACACAACGAGCCATTGTTCCACACTTTGCTGTTGTTTTTCGGCCGTGCGAACAATTGTGTGAAGTTTCTTTGCAAAAAGAACAATGGGCTGCCATGGTTACTAAGTACCAAAATATTGCCGTACATCAGCTGATTTTATTTGTCTTCTCGCTACTGTTGTCAAAATATATTTACATGCTCTCTGAGCCTCGGATTTCCTTGCATAAAACACTCCGAACCGAGCTATACGTTGAGTTTATGTCAGCGACGCGAAATTACACAGCCGGCAGCTTACATAATTTTATGAAACCATAAGCGTTTCAAAAAACAAAATGTACATCTATGCGCTTCTGTATTTACATGGAGGATTCCTCTGGCGTAGAAATAGCATTTTCTAAAGTAATTGATCGATAAGAAATCTTCCGGTGTTTACGGAAGTTTATTTACCCCGGTGCAGGGTCTCGTATCATCGGCGATATCATCGCTTAGTCTTTCACCTTCTCGACAGTTAAGGCGACGATTTTGTCCGTTTCTTGTCACATGCATTCGTGCATTTGTCCTGTCCCCGATTCTGGCCAATAATCTTCCAATTTCCTTACATAACTCTTTAGTTTCTTGGGTCAGTTCACACGAGGGCCAAGCTTGCTCTCGGCTCTGTTTCCCGTTATCCGTTCGTTTATACTTTTGATGGTCCATTTGGGATGCGTATTACGTCCTCAAGGAGGCCTGTGGACATCAAACAGCGAAAAATGACCTTTAGAATGGGTGAAACCGAGAGCTTCTGCTTAGACATTATAATTTCAAAGTTCTTTTACTGAAAATAGAAAAGCTGTTACCGATTTGTCACCACTTCAAAAGACGAACCACTAAAATAAGCGGGTTCAAATTTTCTCTATCCCTACCCCCTTGTTCCTTGTTGATATTTTTTTTCTGGCGAAAGGACTAGCTGCCGACTTCATTTCCGATTTAGCTATCAAAATAAAAATTTGAAAGTAGATACGTCCGAGGACAACTTGGATTTGTTGTCGTCAAAATTTTCAACTTGTACATCAACGTTTTGGTAACGAGGGCTTCTAGTTTGCCACTTACCGGTAATTGTATAAAATAATCTTCTAAGATGCGCTCACTCTGTCAACAACTTGTTGCTCGAGTTTCGCCGTCGAAGCTTGCCCGACAAAGAAAACGGTCGAAATAGCTCACACTCGTCGAAACTCTTAGTAGATATTCCCAACCTTCCCTAAGGAAGGTTCAATTCATGGCAAGGCTGAAAAAATCAGCGGTCGCTCTGGTCGCAATTGATTTCTTTGTCCCTTTATCCAGCGATGCCAAAAAAAGTTCCCGCGAAAAAATATTAAACTGCGTATAAATTCACCTATTTTGATGCATTGCCAAAAATGAAAGTCGAGCTGTAGACGTTTGCAATATTTTTCCTATTTTTGTGATTTTTGATTGGCCAAAGAACAAAGTTGACAGTTATTGTATTGTCTTAAGAACAATAGCTCGCGCGTGTCATGTTTCTATTGTTTTTTAACCAATTAAGTTAGTGCTTTTGAAGGGCGAAGTGATGCCCACATGGACAATCTTTGAACCTCCAGTTTCAAAACAACCTGCCACGCCGTTTCCACGCTGATTCGTTTCGCCATAAATAAATATATCATCATCAATTATTCATGATTTAAAATGATTATTTTGAACTGGATTTGCATAAGTCTTGGTCAGCGTGTTGTGTTTGAGTCACAATTTCGTCTCTTTGATATACGTTCATTTCTTCGCCCTTTATGACTCGAGATCATTAGCCTGAAAGACGATTTTCTGCAGTAAAAATCTAAATCGGATTTCGATATGCAGAAGTGCAGCAGAAATAATAAAAATTGCATGTTTACTATTGATACGCATTTTTTTTACCTACTTTCGTTAACTCTTTAGAAACTACAGTAGATAACTTGCATCATCCGAACCACACATTGTGTTTTCTTTCACGTTTGTGGTTGGAAAATACGATGACTGAGCAAATAATTTTTTTGCTCCTGATTATCATTTTGTCGGCAATATATCTGCGAGTGACCTCATCTCGAAAATACTAACAGCAGAGTGTTTGACAGGTCATTAAAAATGACCAATCAAAACACAGGAGCGTGCAGCTTTTGACCAATCAGGAAAGAGCGCGGCGTGCCAAAGGATTTTTTCTGGCTACTTTACTTCGCCACTGCAGGGCTCGTTTGACGGTGATAGTTTTTTTAGTGCTTCTGCGCCAAGGCTTGCTTCTACTTTCTATCTTTCCTATGCTTTTTGCTTTCCAAATCGCTGTTTTCAAGTACAATGCAAAGTGTTTTGCAAATTGGTTAACTTCTGTAAGTATAGCATGTTTTGTAGATTCACGGGAGCACTTACTTTGTCGGGTATCACTACCTAGTGATCGTAAGTTGTGTTTGTGCGTCAGCGCGAAAAAATACGCGACCTTTAACGGTACCTTATTTTTCTTATGTTTTCTCTTCTTTAAGGGCATCTACATTCAACATTCTTCGATTAACCTGAGCTTGAAGGACTGAGAAAATCTGCCTGGCTTTAAAGAATTTTCGTGCGAACACTACTTTCACTTTTCAAACGATAAACCCAATATGGCCGGAGCGACAGCTGCGCTGAACAACGAAGGTCTTTCTCCTACTCTCAATACCTCCGAAATGTCAAGATACGACAAAGACATCATCGAAGAAGCATTTGCACTCACTCTGGACTATATTTCTTACCGACTAAGGAGCAAATTCGAGCAGAACAAACTCAGTGGATTACCTCGACAGTTCCTTATTCCACAGACGAAAAGCGCGTCGTCGAGTACTCTACGCAAACTGGCAACTCTCATGGAGGCCGAACACCCCGACTTGTTCGAATCACTGTGTACAACGTTAGGAATTACACCAGTTACAGCTTATCCTACGTTTGTTGGTGTGGCACAAGAGATTTTCCAAGCCGGAACAAATTGGGGCAGAATAGTGGCTTTGTTCACCTTTGGAGGTGTAGTAGCCCATCACTTCGTGGAAACGCAGCGACCAGAAATGGTTCAGCAAATCGTGCAATGGATTCTCTCGTTTATTGCCGATAACTTGCTAACATGGATCAGGGAAAATGATGGCTGGGTGAGTGTTAATTCTAACTTTTTTTTCAAATTCGTACTCGTTTGTTATTTATTTGATATTATTTTAAACATTTTTTGTTATTTTTCTCTTTATCCTTCCTACCAGCTGTACATCTACGTGTTGTAGTAATTTACTGAATGCAAATTTCAGTCTCTATTTACATTGGTTATGAGTCAGACACTCATTTATCTCCTCGAGTTTTCGTTTGTTTCCTTGTCTCGAAATACTGACGTGTGCCATTTTGATGCAAATTTAAGGCAAAATTCTCTGTCCGGAGACCAATTTTGAGGACATACATATGTAAACATGTGAAATGAAAATTTCTTTTAATCAGCAGGGTTCTTTTCCTACTTGTTGTTTTCTCGGCGTAAAGGGTGGTTGTTTTCGCGGACAAGTAAGATGTGCTTTGGGATACGAAAAGTACAATTTATATATTTGCTGTAATTTCCTTGCAAAAAAACATACGTGAAAAATCATGAAAATATATTTCCGGTTGACTAATGTGAATATTTTTTTTTTCAAGTATATTGCCCTGGGGGATTAATTTTCATTCATGCATTTTTGATCCCTCTCCAGCATTCCAGTATTCCTGTGCTTATGTAACAGTGCAGAATACTAAACACATTTCACAAACAGTTTTTGGTTTAAAATTATCTTAATATTTTTTCTTTTTGATGATCCTCAAAAAAAAAAAAAAGTTTTTCCCAACCTGTCTGGCTACTTCATAATTCAAGTACTCCCACTTTCATGTTGATCATAATAATGCGTCAATTGGAAACTCGGAATAAAATCGGAAAAAAATCTGAGTTCCAGATGGGATTTGAACCCACGACTATGAGTATTTTTCAAGTTTCCAATTGATGCAGAAACTTATCGTGTTGTTATTTCTACAAAAGACTCTTTGATCATGATTATATGCATACAATGTAAACTGCGTAATTTGTCAGACTGCTAGGGTTCAGAATAGAAAACAGAATAAATTAATTTAGTTGGCATTAATATTTTTTGGCATTTGAGAAAAATTCTAAAGAGTCGTATCATTTTTTTTTAATTTAGTAAATATAACCAGTTCTAGATTTAAGCAGCTATGTGTACTATAAAGGAAATTAGAATTTTTCTCATTTTCAGTGACCCACTGTCTGTTGACAGTTTTAAATCCAATACGGTACTGTTATTTTCATATGCTGCATAATTATACTTAAACCGTTTTTTGAAACCATGGGCAAAATGTCAAAATTTAACTGTGCATGCCAACCAACCTGTTATTTCTCATACTGGGATTACTGTGTCCCCATATCAAGCATGTGCAAACAAATTCTCACCAACTTTGGTCTTGAATGCAAGTAACATGTAGTCCTCCATTGCCATCAGAGAAATATGGGTTGCAGATTCATTCAGTGTTAATCAAAGATATTTTAATTAAGGCCATTTAATTGTCACCCTTTGGTTATTTGTTTCATTCAGGTGAAACATTTACTCAGCCAAGTTCAATATTAATTTTTCAAAATCTAACTTTATTCAAGGAGATTGAACTTATCCTTTGCTGAGGAATGATTCCATGTTTTGACACTAAGGGCATGTACGGTGTAGTTTAATCTACTGTAGTTTAAATATAAAAAATGTAGAGTATTTACCCCATGTCCTGTCTGCCCAATACAGTGTAAGTATTGTACCCAAATTGCATTTGCCATTAACAGTAGTGGAATTCCTAGAGTATTTACCATTTGCATGCAAAATCCAGACATTTTTGGTTGGAAATCAAATGAATCACAAAATTTATGGAAGTTTTGGGTGACCTGTGGAGGCACTCTTCTCTTCCCGTTTGGAATGTAATACCCAGAAATTCTCCACCTTTTCCCATTCCTCCTGTTTCTAGTCTCCTATCAAGGAGAATTGTGCAGCTTTTGCATATTGAAAGTGCCATTTCTTTTGGTTGGTTTCTGTTTTAGAAAACCATACCATTATTCAACAGTCAATACCCTTTATGTATGATACAGAAAACTAATTCATAGTAAAGTAAGCCATCATAGCCTTCATTTTTCGAGACATTTTTTCCCTGTAAACAAAATCTGGGCTATTTGATAAATAATTTATTGCTCATAAATGGGTTGAGCCTTGAACTGTTAGCTATACAATGTTTACTGTAGAGTGAATGTAAAATAAAATATTGCAAGCTGTAATTGCTAGATGTAGTTACTATTGTGGCTTTGGGTGGTCTACTATGTGCCAATAACATAATGTAAAAAAATTAATAAATTATTAATAAAAATTATTGGTCAGCACAATGTTTCTCACTTCTTGCAGGGTTCTTGTTAGGAGCTGGTAACTATCCCCGGAAATGTTACCGGCTGTCGTGAAAAAATGTGTCTGAAATTATTGAAACCACTTTTGAAATTCATAGTATTTTGTAAAACCTTGTTCTTGTTCTGCGAATTAATTTCCTTTCCATAAATAGTGTAACAGTATCCAGCAGATAATATCACATTGAAATCCATCGCCTGTAAAGAGATCACTCTTTTTTTGAGCATTGTCTTTCATGAAAGCAACCCTGACTTCACGTTCCGCCATGTTTCCCTTCTTTCTGCGGCCATCTCGCTCCCGTTATTCCCTGGGAAACATTAGCAACATGGCGTCCACCCACTGTTGCAAATTTATTACCTCCTTTTACAAATCTTAACAAGAACCCTGTCTTGGATTTATACAACTGTCTATGGTGCTACCATATGAACTATAGCTGTAGTGAAATGACAGATTGTTATTTTTTTCTGCAGGATGGCTTTGTTGCTCACTTTTCAGAATCCTCGCAATCGCAAACCATGTGGAAGAGCTTATTCACAGTGGGAAGCATTTGTGCAGCTGGCCTTACTCTTCTGGCTTTAAACAAGTGAAAATAATTGCAGTCATTCTTTTGTGCAGCTTGCTTCTCACTTTATTGTACCTGCATTGGGACCATTGATGAAATTTTTTTTCTCTTTTGCCCTTATTAATACTGTTTACCTCCCTTAAATTTCAGTAATGGTGAAAGGAAGTCGATTCAATGACATTTCTGTTTCCTGATTTATTTTTTTAATCCAAATACCAATAATTAGCAATAAAATTGTCTTCAGTTGGCCCTTGTACTGGTAGCCTCACCATTATCAAGTCATTAAAGTGAAAACGGTTGTTTCAAAATCACTGGGAAATTGTCTTGGGCTTAGAAAAAAATGACTTTTGCGTGCAAGGGAATTGCATTCTAAAATGCCAGAAAAATTCATTTTGAATGGCGGTCCGGTGTAGATACAAGACATGCATGTATCTTTGTAAAGATGTGCACGTTATGGTATATTTTTCTCAAGCTTCCTTCCAATATGAAAGAAGTGATGACATGGACTTTTGCAAGTGTTGTTCAAGGTACCATGCAGTTATTGGCATTCAGCTTTTTACTTTTAGAAAGTCTGCCAGCTAATAGCTTTGTGCTTAGTTTGAACAATGGAAGGGAAATTTCATGTTGAAAACCTTGTTTTGCAATATTTGCATTACACTTCAAACCCTTGAGCCATTAAATGCTGTCATGCTTGTCAGAGCAGCCGTCCCTCTTAAAGTTGTTGGCTAAGGAAGCCGAGGATGTCCAGCATGCAAATCACAGCATGCAAAACTGCAATCTTGCTTGAATTTCATCTCGCCGCTGCTTGTAGTTGACAATTGCAACCAATTTGCCATCAAACATTGACTGGAGAGTACTTGATTCATGAATATGGGGGCAGATTGTATGATACATTGTACATGTTGGACGTTTGCAGATAATTGTGTGAAATTAGATGGACTATTGCAGGATGTATAAAGAAAGCACACCTTTTTGGTGTAAAAAGGTGATTTTGCTAACGAACATGTAGTGTTGGATGCAGTGCATCTCAGTTGGGCTCTTACTTTGTCACTTGTTAACAAAAATGTTTGTGAGTTTACCTTTCCTGGACTTGCATTATCCTATGCTTTCAGCTGCTGCCAACTTTGTCCAAGGACATTTTGCTGTGTGTAAGTGCGGCACTTGCTTGTTGTAAACAGGAGCATGAATCAGTGCATTTTTCTCTTTGCTGTGTTTTATAGGACAAGAAAGAGCCTACTAATGTGAGAGATTCCTGTCAGTATGCATTGTTCGGTTTCAGTTAATTGTACAGTATCTTGAGTTCAAAAGTATGTATTTGAGTGTTCATTTACAGGAAGTATCAGAGTTTTCACTACTGTCGGGTACTATTCGTTTAGACTGTACATGTGGGCAAAAGCAAGTTTCATAGGACGTCAAATGTCTCTATGAATGAGTAAAGAGAAAGTATAGAGTTACTGTCAGCAGAATTTGAGATACACCATGTGCTGTGCATTAAAATCGTGGTGCAGGTTACTCCTTGAATTAAAGAAAGGTACAAGTTTTCCTGTAGACACCTTGAAGGGTATAAAATTTTGATTGAGAAAGTGTCTTTCATGTGCTCTTAGAAACTGATTTCACTGTAAGCTTACAAATTGAAAGAAGTTCTTTGTTAGACCCAGTTTTTTTGAGAAGAGAAAGCTAATCTTCAAATTACTGTGGCCTCTTCGTGCCCACCTTGTCTCTGGAAGTGCCTGCCAATAAGGGTATTGCTAAAGTCTGTTACAACCTTTTGAAGAGATTGTCTTGAAGCCTTTCACGGCAGGGAGTACCCTTCTCCTAATTATGTATCTTGCTTAGCTGCATTCTATATAAACTCTTGCTGTCCACTCCTAGTCGTTTGCATGCCTGGACATGGTGTGGACTTTGACTGGATTGTAACACTGTCAAGACAGTCAATGAAGCAGCCTTTCTTGTAAAGGTTGCATTGGAGAAATGAAAATAAAAGTATTAAGCACAATTTGGTTTGTAATGTAGTTACTGATTAGCTATTGCGAACTTGGGTACAAAGGAATGACCAAAAAGGTGCCTTAATTAAGATCATCTGGCCGTTGAATGACAAATGGGGCCAGGGCCGCAGGTAACTAGTTTGTGAATTCCATCATTAGGGAGCTCAAGCACAGACATTCATGAACCATGGATGCCAACCAGAAGTCAAATGTTTCCTTGGTGTGGTTTTGCTCCTTACCACGGACAGGAAAAGCTCTTGTTGATGACTGTGGCTTGATGTTACAAACCCGATGACATGAAAACACTCCAAAAAGGGAAAAATTCAATTTCCGGTTGTCGTCTGTGGCTAAAAAACGTCTGTGCTTAAGTTCCCTTTTTTCACTTCAAAAGTGGGAATGTTTCTGTGAAGACATTCTCTGTGGAAGAAACAAGGCTCGATCCTTACTTGGTGTTTATCTGCTGGGTCACTGCAGTCTCATAAAGCTTTTGTTGCTTTTGTTCAGGGTTCAGGGGGTGAGGTTGGGGGTTAGACCATTATTCGGGGGGGGGGGGTGAGTGGTGTGCTCATTTTGTACCGATGATCAAATTTTCCTTGCCCACCCTTGCAGAATGGTTTTATTTTACGGCTCATCACAAAGGGTTTTTTTGGCCCACCACTCTGGCACTCCTCATTTCAGGTAATCGTAATAATACATTGAAGTATGAAAATAATATTATCAAGAATGGTAGGGCGTGCACTTCATTGACATCAGACAAACACTACATCCCTGACAACAAATGTTGAGAAACAAACGGAGAGAGAATAAAAAGCGCTGGGACCGGCACTAATAAAAGTTTCAGCATGACAAAAATTCTGAGGCTCAAGCCTGAATGGAAATGATTGTTTTAAGATTTTTGATTTGATTTTGGAAATACTTGTCCCACTGTAAGGTCTTCCTTGAAGAAGAGGTTCTTATCCTTGTAGCAAGAGCACTGTTAGTTATTTTTTATTTGATAAGTCTTTGGAGGGTGGCAAGCCAAACGCTGAAGATGGCTTTCTGGGGGAGGGGAGGGGCTATAATTGGGCAGTTCTAAAGATGAACACAAGTAAGAAAGTAAAAAATCCAGGATCAATCTAGAAGGCGACAGCTACCACCACAAGTCTAGACATTTAAACTACATTATTTTACTAGCACAGCTAATTAAATGATACATGTATCTTACCCTTCCCAGTTTCTCCCAAAAATTTTGATGGCTTTATGTGACCTTGTACAGTGAACACGGCCTCTACCACCCTACACTGTGATTACTCTGACTTTTTATCTTTGCAGAATGTCCAGTTCCATAAAAAATCCTTATATTCTAATCACACTGAAACGATTATAAAATATTTTGCAACTAATCTAAATAATCACAAAACACAGAATAGGAGCGGGCATCTTGTTTATTGATGCAAGGGAGCGTAAAGTGTTACAAAAAACAGCATTACAGTTTTACAAACTCAGAGGAAATTACAACAGTAAATAAAAAAAAAAAAACTAGGGTTGAAAGAGATGCCTCGAATGGCTCTTGCATAACTTAACAAACCTTAAACAGTGTACTAGCCCCTTGGGGCACCTTACAAGCACGCCTTAAATACTTCAGCAGTATTATGCCACCTAACATACATACTCTTGTGAAACTAACAAAACGTTACAAAATATATATACCCACCCCATAGAAAGTCATTGGAAATTCCTAGGGGAAAGGGGGGGGGGGGGGAGGGGGTCTTAAGAGTCAATATTTCAGACACAAAGTATGAAGCTAAACTGGAATTTCTTGGGGGAATGGGGGATGCAAAACAAAAACCTTTGGTGAAGGGGGGGGGGGGGGGTGGGGGGTATGTATATTTTATGGAACCGGCACATATGAACCCATGACCATTGTACAGTCTGCGTGAAGGCTGGGCCTTCAAGTGGAAGCGAAGTTGGAGTTTACTTTGTTTTGATACAAACCTCATTGCTTTTCATATGTAAATACAAACTAGTTAGCATGATAACATATGACAACATGATATGTTTTCATTCATATCAAAGCAGTGAGGTTTGTAACAAGCAAGGTCAACTCACAGATCCAGCCTCACTTTTACACAATGGCCAGGTCACTGAGTACACAACTGTTAAACTATAAAAAATGACATCAGAGATTAAATTATAATACACAAAAAAACAAAACAATCACTCCAATTCAAGCTGACTTTGCTGGCACCCCTGGTCTCCTGATCAATTCAGCCTCGCTCCAGAAAAACGTGGTTGTCCAGGGCCCTCTGTCTTCCTGCCACTAAAATAATTTATAAGAAGCTGGGCACCACAGCGTCAAGTAACAGGTCACTATGTGTCCACTAGTACTCAAATCCAAGATGGTGGCATGATGGCGAGCTGTTCCCCCGTTTAGTTGAAACTGTGAAATCTGTCTCATTTATTGAGCTTTAAAGACTGGAAAATGCAGAGAAGACTAGTGAAAAGTGAGAGTCCTATCGTTGAAAACTCCTTTCGCCGAAGGCAGTTGACGAGGAGATCCCATGCGGCCTTTACTTGGGTTTTTGTGAACGTTGTGCTTGCGGCGACTTTCTTCGCCGAATTGTAAGTAATTATGCGACTTTATACGGTTATGTCTTAATTAGCTTATTTTACACGGTTGATCAGTTTTAGAATTTCTTTTTTTTTAATAAAGCCGCCGGTAATAAAAAATTGTGCATGATACCGTGCCGAGGTTAATGACAAGCCAGCATGAACAGCACTGATGGTATCCGGTCAACTCGCCTACGTGCAAACTCGCCTACGAACAAACTCGCCTACAACTTGTCAGCTCGCCTACGTAGGCGACTTCTCTTCCTGACATAGGCGAGTTCACTCAAATAATGTATGCCTTTTAAATAACTTTATGTTCTATCTAACTCGTTCTTTAATCCATAAACCTAAACAAGCGTGCTATGTTCTAAATTCGCCTACGTAGGCGAGTTAACCAGTAGGCGTAGGCGAGTTGGCATAGGCGAGTTTGCACGTAGGCGAGTTGACCGGTATTCGCACTGATCAGAGCAAATCAAATGTGTTTTTATACTCTTAAAGCTTTGCTACGTCGAACTTTGAAACGTTTCGTAGTTCTTAGATCTTAGTTTTCTCCTCGCACTTCTGTTTAGTTTGTTTTTCACCTTATTACTAACTCTTAATGGTTCTTGTAATTTCCCTTTTATTTTGAACTTAACGTCAATTGTTTCATCAACAGTGAAACTTGTATGGCCACTTCTTATTGGGACGAACAAATAAAAGCTCAGTAACGTAGTTAATGCAATCCACAGCCTCTTTTATTCGGTGTGGGCAACAGAACGCACATGGATTGAGTTGGATTGAGTTCGCAATTTCTGTGAGTTTGATTGCCAACCAATCAAGCACAACTGAACAGTGGATTGAGTTTGATTGAGTGTAGAAATTGAACTGAATTGAACAAAGTCCCTGGTACATGTATAAGTTCGACTGCTGGTTCAGTTATTGAATGCAAACAGTGTTGCAACTGCATCTTCATAGACTCAAGTTTTTTACCATCAGAAACAAGCTTTCTTTCAATGCAAATACATGTACAGTGGACAATTGAAAGTTTAGTGATCGTCCATCTTTGAGAATTTCAAAATTACAGGCATAATCAAGATAGTTATCACTACTCAATGATTGAGTTGGATTAAGTGTGATTGAGATTCCATTTGATTTCCTTCAATTGCCTGCACTGGGCTTTTAGAAGTTACAAAGTGTCACTTTCTTTAGAAAATAAATTTGCACATTATGTCACCACCGATGACTTTACTGTATTTGAAATTTAAGGGAGTTTGTTAATTGAGAAAAGCAAGCACAAATTGGCAAAGATATATTTTTAATTTGCACTTGGTAACCAATTTTTTATGATAAATTATTTCACCTTCTATAACATACTGTCTGCATATGTGGATAGTTTTTTCTTCACATTGCATGTTCTTCACTTTTGTAAACTTCCATAATTTGTCACTTTTCCGTTAATCTGATTACTTTGGAAAATGACCAGGGCCCGGTTGTTCGAAAGCCGATTAACGCTAATCCACAATTAAAAGTTAAGCGAGGTTTTTATCTCGCTTGTTAGATATGTTTCTAAGAGCTAATTTTACGCTAACCGTAAAGAAAAGTCTAATTCAAAACTGAGGGACAAGAATCTTTTAGAAGAATCTTTCTTGGTTAGTAATTAAACTCGAATCAAAAATCACGTTAATCAAAATCTGAATAACTGGGCCCAGATCTTCATATACTTTAGGAAAGGTTTTGTTAATAAGCTAAATCTTTTGCAAACGTCAAGATTTTTACTTATGGACTTACTGCAGACCTTATAGAACATACTTTGGAGTGACCTTACCATGAATGGTATAGAATGCAGGTTTGCAGGATTTTTTTCTGCAGCTGTAGGGTTTTTTTTTGTGGGTATGCAACACGTTCCCTCCCCCACCAAGCGGAGGGAGTGTGTTGCTTGACAAGCCTAAAGGAAGACTGCGAAGAATACTACACTGTATACAGGACTGCATAGTTTTTTTTTCAGCAGGTGTGCAGGTTAATACTGCAGACGTGCAGATTGTTTCTGTGGGTGTGCAGGTGTTTTTTGCAGGTGTACAAGTTTTTCCTGCACACCTGCTGAAAATTTTCGGAAATACATGTACATTCTGTTTTTACGTGTAGATGTCACTTTGTGATATACTGTACGTGCACCTTAATATTAATTACGCGGATGGCCTGAGGGTAGACCGTGTCTAAAATTGGGCTGGATATCTTTTTTTTTTTCCTTCATGGTAGCTACAAATCTGCACATTAATTTATTCATTAAACCTGGATTGCCATTACATGCTGACGTCCGATCTCACCCCGCAGAAGAATAAATTCTGTGGGGTGAGATCAGACATAAGCATGTAAAGGCGCCACTGGCAGCTGTTATCTAAGTCCATAAATAATTTTTTTTTTTTATCTCACCCACCAACCCAACCAACACATTCAATGTGAAAGACAGATGAAATCAGAGGTAGAGATAGACCACCATACTCAGTGTCTGATCTAGAGCGCGCCATTGTGGGATTGGCGCAGTTTGAGCAAAAATGCCCCTTTCAAATTCGTTGCCTGGGTCATTTTGGCACACTTCAAATGTTGTGGATGCAAGGAATTTGTGATTTCTCCTTGTTCAAAATCTTTTGAAAGCAATATCCCATTTAAAGTTTAGGGAGAATGCAAAAAGGAGAACCCAAATGTAGAGAATCCTATTTGAGTCTGACATAAACAAAACGGCCGTCATACTCCAGGTCCCTGGAAACTAGTATAAATAATTACTATAGGGGGTTTAATTCATTGAAACCCATGTGTTTGTGAGGTGGTGACTGATCAAGCTGAACGAGGTCATGTCAAAACCAAGAAAGATTTCAGCATTTTTTGGCCAAGGTCAACCAGAAAAAAAAACACAGTAACCGATGAAGCTGAGCTTGGAAAAGATCAGGCAAGTGAACCAAAAGCTAAAGTTGCAAAGCGAAACTTTCAAGACACCTGGCTTGAAAAATACAAATGGTTGAAGTAAGATCCACCGAAGGGTATGTTCTGTTCGTGTTGCCAACAATCAGGTAAATCCAATCCTTTCACCAGTGGTTGCATAAACTATAGGACTTCAGCACTAGTTCGCCATATTGAAAGTCAGACCAGCAAAATGCTCTTCAAGAGATCGAAATGGCTGAAAATACATTTGTTAATGAATAAACTGACTTGCTCTTCTCTATAAACAGACTTTAATTAAGTTGTACTAACATTTATTTTGATGATAACAATACTGTACGAAAGTGATTCTATTTAGTGTCCCTTAAAAACCTGAAATGTCCCCCTGAAAATTGTTGACTGGACACATTGTCCCCCTCGATGGAAATCCTAGATCAGACACTGCATACTGGCGGCTACATCCCTTACTCTTTACAAATGGTAACTAGTAAAAGCACTATAGTGAAGAGCCTGTCCAAGGAGTTGTTCCTGTCTGGTTTTTCTGAAATTTATGTGTTGTGTACTTTTTTAGGATCTTTGGTTCTGTTGCAGAATATTTTGAAATTCAACACCCATTGATGTGGTTTGGTGGTAAGTAAAATACTGCTTATAGGAAGGGAGTGCTGTAAATGAAGTGCATGTACATGTGGTTGTAATAAATATATTGGATTGGTTTGATAAGTGTAGTATCAGGTCTTTTCTGGCAGTTAATAAATGTAAAATATAATCGCATATTTATGCAACATCAGCTCCAGTCCAAATCCTATTACAATTTGGGTACAATGGCATGTGCTGTCTAATAACTTGGTTATGACGTGTACACTGTCTTATTACAGTCAACCCAGGTCACGCGTGAACAGTATTTCCAAGAATGAAATGAACATTCGAATTTTTCTTTGTAATGTCCGATGTGTGAATGGAATGTTGGACATTTCTCTGGAAATCGTTCCGAAAAAGACGCATTAACTGAAAAAAAAGATTCAAAATACTTGGGAAACAATTGTTATTCTTGAAATATTCAATTTTGCAATGTAAAGAAAAATTCATAGCTTTATACCGTTAATAAGCTAGGGAAATTTTTTACGGGAACTCTGAAATCTCGTTGGCGATTTTCAAAACTGACATGTAAATTTCAAAACTCCGTTTAAATTTCAAAAATATCGTTCACGCGTGACCTGGGTTGACTGTAATGCTCAAATCATCATTGGCTGTCAATGGGCAATCAGATACAAGAATTTTGTTGCAGTTAGGATGAGGAGAATAATTTTGTTATTGGGGTTTATACGTATAGAGAAACCCCGCTTTACAGACACCTGCTTAATACCGACACCCACCATTATGGACAGTTTTCTTGGTCCTGCTCCATACATTTCCCTTAAAATTAACCCTCTTAATAAGGGCACCCCATAATACAGACACTTTTTCTCATCCCAACTGTGTCTGTAATAACAGAGTTTGACTGTATACAGAAACTTTGATCATACAGCTGTGCTGTAATTATTCCAATTAGAAATACTGTTCTTTTATACATATAAATCTGTGAGACGGACAATAAAGAATTTATCAATAGTTTTATTACATGTTATATAAGTTTGTATGAAAATTGTTGTGGCCAATGTTTCACCTTCACTGCTGGAACATAGCCAATATTTTAGGTTAAATTTTCTTGTCAGAATTTCTCTAAAAACCATGGAGAGCACAAGTTGAACTGTGTGGTCCCAGAAAATAATTATTATTCACTCATGTACACTGTACCTCCCCCAAGGAAGGTCATTAGTATTCTAAAGGGGCAGGGGATCTGTAATTGAAATTTCCAAGGTTGTAGGCAAAGGGATGGAAACCTTTTTTAAGAGGGTTGTGGATATTTTTGTCCAGAACAGCACAATACAATTGTACATTTACCTACTGTACTAAAATGCAATTTTGATTGTTTTTTAGTCTGCCTCCTTGCTTTATGGTTTACCTTTTGCTTCATTGTTGATCTGTACCATTACATGAGACCTGTTCTGGGACAAAACAGTGTTGTGCTGTCACCCGAGCAAAAGAAACTCCTTGGCATTCGACCAACAGGTACACTGTACATACAAAGCTGTTTATTGTGTGTATTACACATAGTACATTATTTGATTTCTTGAGGTAGTTTTTAAAATGTTAAATTGAGTTAATGGAAGCCATGTTTTCTTAGTGGATTGGGTCCAGTTTTCAAACTTTCAAACAAACTGAATCAGTGACATTGATTTAATATAAAACTAGCACTTGTCTAGGTTTCTAAGAGGATAATTTTCCTGTAATTAATTTCAAAATTTCCATGTCAGTGACTCTCGTGAAACGTGACCTTCATCTCTCAAGGCAAGACTCTCAAAACCTTTATCTCGAGACAAGTTGCGTCTCTTGACATTGAGAATCATGTCTCATGAGAAATGAGATGTGACTGGTTACTTACTTTCGAGCAGTACTGTAACAGTGAATAATTATTCATTTGTGTTAAAGACTTGACCTTACATGCAGCTTGGAGACCTGTCATTTATTTTGTGTTGTTTGTTGCTGACATTATTCAAGGGTAATTGCTAATGCACACAGTCACATGGAGCTGATGTGCAAACCAACTTCAATTTGGGAAGTAACCATGACAACCCAGACTATAGGCTTACCAGCAGCACCTGAGGGAATTTTTTGTTTCAAAACTGGTTTGGTAATACACCTTCAATGTATGGGCTGTCTCCTCAGGAGATGGGAGTTGTACATGTTTGTCTGCTATTAATGGCATTAACTTCTCACTTATTATTCTCCATTGCATTTTTCTTGATAATATTAATTCTTAAATTATCCATGGCCACAGATGCCCACATGATTTCTACTTGCTACACACATCCCATCAAAATTCAACACTTTTCTGTGCACAGTAAATTTAAATACTGCGCTATCTTCAACATCAGATCCAATGTGAGTCAATTTTGGATTGAGAATCTTTTATTAACTGCAGTGAGTCATGTTTCAAAAATGATACTTACATGACTTGTAGAATAACGAGGACATGACCAACAGGTTTTGTTTAATCAACAGATTCAGGGTTCAAGCTGGCTCCAGTACACACCCCAACCAGTCATGGAACATCTATATCTCCCACCATCGTCACAACATCATCGCCATCCATTAGTATGACGACAACCATCACTGGTACACCCCCAAGACTCCATGGAACACCTCCTCGTGTGAGTGCAGTGTCCACATTGTTCATAATAATTATATACATACATACATACATACATACATACATACATACATACATACATACATACATACATACATACATACATACATACATACATACATACATACATACATACATACATACATAGTTAATATTGAGAATAAGAATGATGAATTATTTTAGAAAGTGACACAGGCATACTCGGAAAAAAGAAATCTGAGTACTCCTATCAGGAGTCGAACCTAAGACCTTCCGATTACTAGTTCCGATGCTCTACCACTGAGCTACAGGAGACTCGTGGGAGCTAAGGCCATTAAACTAGGTTCATGGGACAAACATCCTGCATACTGCTAGGATTTGAATGTCAAACGTGTTGCATATGAAATAAATGTGATGGTACATTTCCAACCTTTTTTCGGAGTATGCCTGTGTCACTTTCTAGAAAAATTCATCCTTCCCCTTCACTCACCAGGCTGGAAATATTCCATCACATTTATTTCATAGTTAACATTATTTAAACATGCTAAATCAGCAGTCAAGCTAAACATATTTTTTAAAAATTCAGACCCTTTTTTGATCTCGCGTGCGAATCTGGGTAGATTTGAACATGCAAGACCTGGGCTTCATTTTCTTGTGAAAAAAGATAAAAATGTTATTCACTGGCCAAGGTCTGTCTGTATTGGGAAAAACTGTACCCTCTGTATTCAGTATGGCTCAAGGCCTGTACTCAATCTTTAATATTCTTTATCTTTAATTAGCATAATTGCCATTATCAAAGCTAATCCGGCAATGGAGCGGCCAGCGGACACACAATAGATTAAATTATACATGCAGAACATATAAAGAACTAGGTTACATTATTGATTCATAAAGTAATTCAAAAGCTTGGAGGTGTCTTGGATACTCCACTGATAAATTCCGAGTAAGAGCCAGACTTGAAGATGTCAGGTGGTAACGCATTCCATGCTGGGATCATTCTTACATAAAATGAGTGTTTGTAAGGGTCAACTGAAGAGGACGTTAGACTTATCTTAAAGTCATGACTCGTATGGCTGTACGCAGGCATAGAGATAAGCTCGTGGGGGAGGGAGATGTTAACGTGACCTCTGTGTATTTGATAAAACATGCCGATATCACATATGCTACGTCTTAATTGCAGTGAGGGCCAATTTAGGTCCGTGAGCATAGATGATACACTATTATAACGGCTATAATTGTTGTTAACAAACCGCGCTGCACGGCGCTGTACAGACTCAATGCAGTCAATCCCTTTCGTAATGTGTGGAGACCAGGCAACAGTGGCGTATTCAATAATCAGGCGCACTAAGGATAGATAGCAATGTTCTTTAACAGATCTGTCACATGATGAAAGTTCCTCTGAAGGATCCCTAGGACTCTCATGGCCTTCTTTTTGGCCTCAACACACTGCATTTGCCAGCTCAGCGTGCATGTTATGTAGACACCAAGATACTTTTGATAGCAAAGACAACATTCAGAGTTTTTCCTAATATGGACTGGTCTAGGCTCATAAATAACATAATTAATACAGTTGTCTGGAAAAGACTAGAAAAGGGGTATCCCTGTCAGTCCCCTCCCACTTCCCAGGCACAGAGTGCATGTTTTCATTTGATAATAATAATAGTATTATTATTAATAATAATCATGTTTTCAGTCAAACAGCAGCTCTCCTCGATCTCCCTTAACTGGTACTACGCCATCATTTTACAATGAAACTGTCTCAAGTCCGGAGTCTAGGTATGTTTTAAGTCTGATCAATTGAATTTAGAGTTGTTTTCAATTGAGTGTCAAAAGCACAGTAATTCACATTTGCTCTGGTTTTGCTTTACTCTGCTCCATGATTAATTTAAAAATCTTGTTTCCACTTTCTCAACTAATGAAAAGCAAGGCCAAAAGCAATAATTATTGCTGTGACTTGCCCGCATTTGTTTCTCTATCCAGGTGTGTTTCCTTTGAATTCTGATTGGTTCATGGCTCTGTTTGCATCTGTTAGCATAGATCAGAGTAATCGCTTTGGTTTGAGTTTTATGACAGTCAACTGAAACCGCTCTATTTACGATATTAAACATTTCAGAACAACGGCACAACGTTTGAGTTTAGAAGACATGTTTTGGATACTTCAGTATCCATCATCAGTTCAGCTATGTTTATTAATAATACAGTCATGTAATTTGTGACTATTATTTAAATTAGCAGACAACAAGGAAGTGCTAATTTCATATAGACACAAATTTTGTAAGCATCCTTGAACTGGCAATGGATACTGAAGTATCTGAAACTTACGTGTCTTCCAAATTCAAACGTCGTGTCCTTGTTTTGAAATGTTTAATATCTATTCTACTGCTACGAAAATTCGGTAAATTGTGAAATGCTCGTAGCATAGGTCTTCTAAAACTAGACTATAATGTAGGTAACGGGCGAAGAAAAATGATAGTAAGTAATAACATTGTGATTTTGAAAACAGTAGGTCGAAGAACAATGCTGGCTTAACATCTTGGGGAATGATGAAAATGTAATAAAATTGAAATTATTGTATTGTTTTGTATCGTATCAACTATCTATCATATCGTATCGTACTGTATCGTATCATATCGTATCGTACCGTGTCGTATCGTATTGCATTGTGTTGTGTTGTGTTGTGTGTCTGAAGCTCAGGGAAAAGTGATACAGTTAACAGGATCTAATTTCAACTTCAATGCGTACAATGTACAAAGATTAATATGTAATGTGTCTTTAAATTTTCAGGTCTCGGCATTCATCTCCTGGCAGATCCCCCTGTAAGTTTTCAAAAGTGTTAGATCATCAAAATCAAGTAAAAAGTGCATTGAGAAACATTCCGAATATGTTAAGCCTGGTAAATAAATGAGAATGATGTATTAACTAGTGAATGACACAGGCATGCTCGGAAAAAAAACTCTGAGTGCTCCTATCAGGAGTCGAACCTGTTGTAGTGATGTTGTAATGATATTTTTTATTGTTTTCATTAGTTCCATCTAGCGACTGTATGACAGATCTGAACTCACTCACTCAGTACTTTAGAGAGCAAGACGAAGAAGAGGAACGATTGCATAGAGGTGCTAAGTTACTTAATTTAAGGACGGTGCCTACTCTTTCTACTGCGCATACGTTCTGCGCATCTCGAGATACTCGGGTTTCTTATGGGTGGTACCTACTAATACAGGGATATTTTAAAACGATGCGGCGAAAGCAGAACTTAGCAAGTGCTCTTGGTATCCACAAAGAAAATTTGGGGTAGCCATACATTTTTCAGTGATAATAAACCTTCAATTTAGAAAAAAAATGCCATACATTGCTTTGTATTTCACTGCTTTTATGGATCATTGTTGCTTTATTATTATCTGAAAAATGCGTGGTTACCCCGATTTCCTTTTTGGATTCCAAGAGCCCTGACTAAAATCTGTTTTTCCCGCATAGTGATAAACCGCGCAAAAATACTTCTGTTTTAGTAGGCACTGTCCTTAATGATTTTTAAAACTGTCATTTTTACAGAATTGAAAGGAGATTGGGGGGGGGGGGGGGGATAGTAAGACAGGTTGACAAGACAAAGTTTATTCCTTAAGGTGGCCGAACATAGTTTGCGTGCGCTTTACAGATTCTGTTAGTGATGCTATTAAGCGCGCTAGGGTTGTGGTACGCAAATACGGCGGTCGATAAAGTGATCCCTCAATTTTACATGAAATGAATAATAAAGTTAAGTTGTGGTCCTAACAAAAAAATCATTCACCAAGACCTTTTGCATGCTTTTCGTCTTTGCCATGAAAGCCAATTAAAGCCACTCATGCGCATTTGGTTGTTTTCGTGGAAATGAACTGTTTTCTGAGGAACCGCTCATTAGAATTTCGTGACATTTGGCATGAAAATAGTTCCCTAAAAGCGTAACTCGCCTACAAAGAGAAATCTAAATCTAACAGAGGGTATCTTCACAAAACATTACAATGCAAAATCAATATTTACAGGAGATCTCTCTGTTAAAATTACATGAAAGCAGTGCAACCGTGTCAGTGTTTTGTGAGTTTTTCTGGATACAAAAAATGGAAAAAATCTAATGAGTAGATTTTCTAAAAATAAAGGAAACCTACTATTTATGGACGTTTAATAGTTCGCTGCGTTGCCATGGAAACGGCACTTAGTTCAACAAGACGTACAAAAATACATTCCTTCTTAGTTAGTCTTACACCATACCAATTTTGGGCGTCCAGAAGTACGTAGTTTCCAAATAACGTCTTCTAACCCCTATACACTAAAAAATTGTATTCGGCCACCTTAAGCCTCTAGGCTGTCACTGAATGTCTCGTTTAAATTTTGAGGCTCGTGTGGCACAGACCCACCCCACCCCAGCAAGTCGTGTAGCCTTTCAGCCCCACCCCTTGGAGTCTCATCAGAAACTGAAAATTCTACTGTTTCAATTACGCTTTCTGTAACCGTTTTCATCGAATACATGTGGACGGCAGGCAAAAACGATAAATAAAACTTTTACGTTTTGAAATGATAACGGGAAGGTGTGGACAGGCAAATACGATTCAAAAACACTTCGTGTGGAGAGAGAAATTTTCAAAAACTGGAAAAAAATTGGCTTTCAAATGCAAACGAATGCGTTTGGACGGGTTGTAAATTGGACTTTTCGATAATAATAATTCTAATGATGATGATGATGATGATGATGATGATGATGATGATGATCATAATAATATGATAATAATAATATGATTAATAATGTGATTATTATATGATGATTATATTCTATTTAACTCCTAGGCTCACAGGTTACGCTGTGCGCACTGTGCAGCTTTTTAACTTATTTTAGCATCCAGTTGAGAACTCTGCTATAATAACAACAACAATAATATTTATCGAGGGGGATCCTTAAGTCGTTAATTCTTCCTTTCTTTTCGCTTTAATTCCCGGCCAGTTTCATCACCAGATGCTCTGTCTATTGGAAGAAGTCAGTCATATTGGTCTGGATACAGATATGACTTTACGCCTCCTTTGAATGTGTACAGAATAGCAAGAAGGTAATGTACATTGTTTCAATTGAAACTATTTTGAATCAAATCTAAAACAATAAAATTAAGCTTATAAAAACTTTCTAAAATCTAAATTTACGGCAACCTTCTGCAGCCTTCGTCAGAGTTTTCCAAACTCTGTTCGGGAATAAGTACTGATTTCGGGCCATTCTGCCCGATGGAAACAGTGTCGTTTGTATAATGTACGGTTCTAATTAACCGCTTGTCCCCAGGGATGCTGCCATAGGTAAATAAACCTGCGAAAAATGTATATGCTCGTGAACGGAATTGTGGTCTTGGATGGAATGTAAAGTTTCCAGAAAAAGTTGTTCTTGCCTTTTGTTCACGTTTCTTTCTAGAATTTTGACGTAGACTGGGTGAATGTCGTGATCCGTTGTTTTGGCTTTGTGTCTAAATACGCCTTCATTATATCTTTTGTAAAGATTTGATTAACTGTCCTTGTGGCTTATTAATTTTTCTTCTAGTATCTCAGTGGAGGTTGGCTATGAGAGACGTGGCGTTTATTTGTTTTTGGCATAACATGTGCCCCTTTTTCGATGTACATGTAGTTCTCGGTGATAAAAATCGGATGAAACACTCTTCCTCGTTGTTTGATATATCACGTCAACTGAGTGCGAGAAACAAAAACCAATGTAATTACTCTGGCCAATCACAAAAGGTGCAAACAGCGTAATGAACCAATCAGAACTCGAAGCAAATACATGAGACCGGCGCCAAGCGCGGGAAAACTCGTACTTCTCATTGGTTTTGAAAGTGGCGCGAGTTTTGGTAACCAATCACAGAGCGGAGAAAGCAAAACCAATGCAAACACGAAATTACTTTCGACACTCAATTGAAAACCATTTTATTGGAGCCAAATCGTATAATGAATGATTATGTATGAGTCTTTCTCTTACATTGCAGGTCTCCTGATTTGAGTTCTTCTCGCGATGACGATGACACTGGGTACAACAGCACAAAAGCTGATGAGGTGATTTATTGATTCATTATTAATCGTGATTATTTTAGTTATTTTCAGAGTTATTTTTGTAGTAATCAAAATTTACAAACAGCGTTCCATAATTTTTAATTTCCTACATGTACCTGTCTTATGTTTGTCTAGTCTGCGATTAATTTTACTTGCCTTCTCTTTACATAGCGCTTTCATTTCACCACATACAGTTCTTTGAATAGACCCTTCTCCAAAATGGTGGCAACAGATTTGAATGAGTTAAAATTGAGCTTAATGAAAAACTGATACCAGCACTGGAAAGAGCACCTTTACTTTAGTAACCTTGCAAAGTTTCAGCATATAAGGTGTTATATCAGCTTAGGAAATGTAAGATGAAATTTGACAAATTTACAGACGTTTGTATGACTGGGGGACGGGGTATTACACCTGATAAGAAAAGTGCTCTTTCTTGTGCTGGTATACGTTTTTAATTTTAACTTATTTGAATTTTTGGCCGCCATTTTGGAGAAGAGTCCATTGCAAGAAAACTGCTTCCCATATTACATGGCCTTTACAGCAACTTAAAAAAGAGAAAAAGTCTGAATGTAACACCAACCTGGCTAGCTGAAGGAATTCTTCATACAGTGGCAAAGTTTGAGTGATGAAGCAACGCAACCACTTGCCTTGTCGGCCGAGGCGGCCTGCACCGTTTGCAACGTCTTGCATGGTTGGTCGAAAGGACAAAAAAACGAAGAACAGAACAATGTCCCAGCCCTAAAAAGCAATGCAGCTGCAGGTTATCGGGGTCCAGTGAAAATAGAGCTTTTGAAGAGTGCAGGTCTGCTGTGTTGGTTTCCCGTCCCCTTTTCTCCTTTCTCTCTTGTTTTTTAGCTCTGCAACACTACACAAACCTTTGGGCCATCTTTCACACACTGGTGTATGTAACACAAATTCTTACTTATTTATGGATTGTTGAATTCCCTAGATTTGGACGAAATTTTCTGTAACCAGAGCAGACTTGGACTATTGGACAGAAAACTGCAGAAAGGTAGGCTTGTTGGAAATGAGGTTTATGTTCAAATCTTTCATTAAAATATACTGTGCGACTCATGTATCGAGAGACACGATTCTTGTATTGAGCGAGACGATTCTTGAATCGAGAGACGCTTATTGTATTGAGAGGCGTGATTCTTGTATTGAGAAACGCGGTTCTTGTGTTAAGAAACTCAATTCTTGTATTGAGAAACGCGATTCTTGTGTTAACAAACGCGATTCTTTTGTTTAGAAACACGATTCTTGTGTTGAGAAACGCGATTCTTGAATTGAGAAACGCGATTCTTGTGTTGAGAAACACGATTCTTGTGTTAAGAAACACGATTCTTGTGTTGAGAGGCACAATTCTTGTATTAAGAAACGCAATTCTTGTGTTAAGAAACGCGATTTTTGTGTTGAGAAACGCGATTCTTGTATTGAGAGGCACGATTCTTGTGTTGAGAAACGCGATTCTTGTATTGAGAGGCGCGATTCTTGTATTGAGAGACGCGATTCTTGTGTTGAGAGACGCGATTCTTGTATTGAGAAACGCGATTCTTGTGTTAACAAACGCGATTCTTGTGTTTAGAAACACGATTCTTGTGTTGAGAAACGCGATTCTTGAATTGAGAAACGCGATTCTTGTGTTGAGAAACACGATTCTTGTGTTAAGAAACACGATTCTTGTGTTGAGAGGCACAATTCTTGTGTTAAGAAACACGATTCTTGTGTTGAGAGGCACAATTCTTGTATTAAGAAACGCAATTCTTGTGTTAAGAAACGCGATTTTTGTGTTGAGAAACGCGATTCTTGTGTTGAGAAACACGATTCTTGTGTAAGAAACACGATTCTTGTGTTGAGAGGCACAATTCTTGTATTAAGAAAAGCAATTCTTGTGTTAAGAAACGCGATTTTTGTGTTGAGAAACGCGATTCTTGTATTGAGAGGTACGATTCTTGTGTTGAGAAACGCGATTCTTGTATTGAGAGACGCGATTCTTGTGTTGAGAGACGCGATTCTTGTGTTGAGAAACGCGATTTTTGTGTTGAGAAACGCGATTCTTGTGTTAAGAAACGCGATTCTTGTGTTGAGAGACGCGATTGTTGTGTTAAGAAACGCGATTCTTGTGTTGAGAAACACGATTCTTGTGTTGAGAAACGCGATTCTTGTATTGAGAAACGCGATTCTTGTGTTGAGAAACACGATTCTTGTGTTAAGAAACACGATTCTTGTGTTGAGAGGCACAATTCTTGTATTAAGAAAAGCAATTCTTGTGTTAAGAAACGCGATTTTTGTGTTGAGAAACGCGATTCTTGTATTGAGAGGCACGATTCTTGTGTTGAGAGACGCGATTCTTGTATTGAGAAACGCGATTCTTGTGTGAAGAAACGCGATTCTTGTGTTAAGAAACGCGATTCTTGTGTTGAGAGACGCGATTCTTATATTAAGAAACGCAATTTTTGTGTTAAGAAACGCGATTCTTGTGTTGAGAAGCGCGATTCTTGTGTTGAGAGACGCGATTCTTGTATTCTTGTGTTAAGAAACGCAATTCTTATGTTGAGAGACGCGATTTTTCTATTGAGAAACGCGTTTCTTGTTTTGAGAAACGCGATTCTTATGTTAAGAGACGCGATTCTTGTATTGAGAGATGAGATTCTTGTATTGAGAGATACCAATCTTTGAAGAGAATTGGTTTTTGTATTCAGTGGGTCGATTCTTGTATCAAGATGTGATCCATGTATGGCAGGAATGGTATTCTTGTATGAAGAGAAGCGGTTTTTGCATTGAGATTCCATTCTTTTACCATGATGCGATTCTTGTATGCTGGGAAGGTATTCTTGAGGAGAGGTGGTTTTCGTATAAAGATATGGGTTCTTGTATCTAGTGCTTCATCCTTGTTTCAAGAGATGTGAGTCTTGTCCTGATGGAGAGATGTATCCGTAGGTTTGATAGCTGCAGTATTTTCCTCAACACTGATTTTTGGTTTCTTTACAGTGGCTTTGTCAAACGATATTGGTTCGACTTGTGGAACAAATTGAATCAGTGAATGAGACCCTGTGCAGAATCGGCTGTTCTGAGCTTCAGTTGGGAAGTGAGTAGAGATTTAAAGACTTTTTATGGGTCATCGTTTACTGGGTAGCCTGCGAAGTAAGCGTTTTGATTTTCCGTGGAGTTTTCTGCTTTCCGTATTTTGGATGCGCGCGAAATGAGGCGAGATTAAAAAAAGTAAGTTGGAGGGGAGGACAGAGGAAGGTTTTCTTCCTCTTCTCTCCCCTCCCCCTCCTCCGTTTTTTTCGTTCTCGTCCCAATTTCCGCGCGGTCAAACAGCGAAAGACGCACCAACCGGAAATGCTTGCTGGGCAGGTTATTTACTGGGTAATTGCTGTTGCTGTAGATGCGTTTAATTATGAAAATAGTTAGTGAACCGTTTTGAGGAAAAGGTTATGTAACTAAGGGTGAAGTAAGCGGCTAAACTGAAGCACATCCAATTAGTTTTAATTTTCTAGCTCGTGAGTCCAACAGAAAAATCAAAACTTTTGCTTCAATTGGTCAGAGTAAGTTGACTGTTAACTGTACTCCTCCTAGAGGTAGGACCAGGCAATTGGCGGGCGGGGGGGGGGCAGGAAAGTAGGAACAACAACAACAACAGTAACATGCAACAAGTTGTAATGGACAGCATCTTCAAAGCAAAAGCAAACAAGTCCACAACCTACAATAGTTATCACTTAATTAAACGCACCTACTACTACTAACTACTCATTTCGTTTGCTTGTTTGTTTTTTTATTTATTTTTATTTCTTTTTTCAGCTATTAGTCTAAGTGCTGCTCGCCAGGTAGCAGTGACCAAGGCAGACCAGGTGCCCACACTAAGATCCATTATTCCATATCTTGAAGCTTCTAACAACCAAGAATACCTGGTTCAGCGTCTCTCAGGTGCGACACAGTTTATCGTAAAGTTCTGAAAAAAAAATGAACCCCTAAAAGGCAAAAGCAAAAACAAAATTGGAAACAAAATAGATGTGTTGCTACTGTACTTTTCCTACCTTTTGCGTAAAATTAGCTTTTCTAAACATCTTTAACGAGCGAGACTTTTGACTATGAGAAGTCCCTTATTTCCTTAGGGATAGCAAAGCGAGCAAACCTCGCGAGGACGCGCGAAAATTGCTTCCCGCGAGGAGACGCGAGACAATTTTCGCGCGTGCTCGCGAGACTTAACACTTCGAGCAGTCCCTTATTTTTCTTAGGGATAGCAAAGTAAGCAAACCACACCCGCGCGCGCGAAAATATGCTTCCTGCGAGGAGACGTGAGGCAATTTTCGCGCGCGCGCGTGGTTTGCTTGCTTTGCTTTCCCTAAGGAAATAAGGGACAGCTCGTAGTCTAGCTAAACTACTACAGTGGTTAACTTTTAATCGTGGATTAGTGTTAATCGTCTTTCGAGGGACCGGACCCAGGTATACTATGTAAATGGGTACCGTGGAGAAATGCTATCTCAAGGTAACCCTGCGAAGGAACAGCATAATGTCTGGGGGTGGGGTGGGGATGGTAACACTCGTAGTCGCTTAATGCTACAGAAACCGGGTTAAGCTCTGGCCGTGTTTGGTCATTTAGGTCCGAAGAACATCTTTATCTTTTCCACCACAGAAAGGCAACTTCCTTACGTGTTGTATACTATCACTGCATTACAGAGCTTGCCCAAGGTGGCTGCATGGGTTTGTACCGTTGGAATTCTGGCGGACAGTACAGAGGCAAGCTATGGGAGCAAGATCTCTTAGCTGACTCACAGGTGTGTTTGAATCTCTTTCCCTTCGCAAATTCCAATTTGAGCTGGAAATAGTGGATGAAAGAGCCGCTCTGTGAAAGCCACTGAAATTCCCACTCCTACCCACTTACTATTATTGTCATGAAATTCACTTCTTCGGGATGAAATTGGGAAAAATATGCTTAACCTAAAGGTAGTAACAAACTTTGCTGCTAAAATTATTTAGTTGACTATCCAAACGAGAAGTCAAATCGTCCGCGTGTTCTCTTACAGGTCGTAAATTAACTATTAAAAAAAAGCCATAACAGTGATCAGAATCAAATTTCTCCTTGTGATATCAATGCTTATTCAACCCCTGAGGTCATGAGAATTAAGGATATGATCACCCAAGAATTTTCTCGATATTTTAATAACTTCTCCCCAGTACTTTTATAAGAAAAGTATGGGGACAAGGTAGAAAAATTTGTTCTTTGATGTTAGGTGTTAAAGGGTTAACGAGGCGTATTGACGATTATAGTCACCAACAAAATTTACCAGAATCTGACCGGCTTAAATTCATCTTGAACACATGACTTGACTGTGTGTATCCTTGGAGAGAAAGTATTGCGCAATTGCGGGTTCATCCGGTGAAAATACCTACAGAGATAGAACTCGTACGCAAAGTACCTCGCATTTATTTTTCTAATCCATTGGCAAACAGCTTGGTTTCGTTGTATTTGTATCTTGTGTCTTTATTTGCATATTTGTGAGCTGGAAAATTCGAAATGTTAGTTCCAACATGTCGGGAATAACTTTATTAGTGAACAATCAAAAAGCATCATAGGTCTTCTGTAACGGGACTCTCGGTTTGATAGTTTCCCTCGCAAATTTGATGTTCTTAAAATTATAAGCAACAGCGACAAGCCGATAGTCCCTCGACAGAAACACTCTATTGCTTAAATAGGTAGTTATGTTATAGTAAGCAATTTTTAAGTAATACTATCAGTTGTAAAACTTTCAGTTTGACAACAACTTTCATCCATCCTTTTCTCATCCAAGAACATCGTTAATTTGACCAGCCTTGTATTCCGATTTTTATGGTGTGTTTCGCACCAGGATTAAGAAAACACAAACCTTTGAATTTTTGCAGTTGCTTCTACACATGTTTTGTACATACATGGATTCTCGGCTTCCTGCAGACCCCTCATTCCCGGATGGAAGAACATTCACTGGACTCCACTTCCTCAAGACACCCGACAAACCAAGTAAGATGGCACAAGTTTGATATAGGGCCCTGCCTATGACGTCATTTTATGGTCTATAAGAGTATAGACCATAGAAAACTGCTGTCGATTTTTTAATTGGTAACCATTTACATCTTGTATTTGTCAGGTGATTTAACAGTGCAAATGTTTTTATTAAGCGCTGTTTCACCGTTTGTTTAACCTGTTCAGAAGAAAAGACGGCTTTGAAGAGGCTACTGTTTGGGTGAAACAGCCGGTTCAGAACTGCTGGGTTGAGATACTAACATTTCGGTAGTGCAGTGTTAGAGCATCACTAAACAATATGGTTAAGAGCGGTGCCTACTAACAAAGAAGTATTTTTGCGCAATTTATGACTATGCAGGGAAAGCAGATCTTAGCAAGGGCTATTGGAATCCAGAAAGAAAATTGGGGGCAACCACGCATTTTTCAGAGATAATTAAGCAACAATTATATTCTAAAAAACAGTAAAGTACAAAGCAGCGTATGACGTTTTTTTCCAAATTGAAGCCTTGTTATCTCTGAAAAATGCATGGTTACCCCTACATGTAATTTTCGTTTTGGATGCTAAGGGCACTTGCTAAGTTCTGCTTTCTCCGCATAGTTTTAAACCGCGCAAAAATATCCCTGTATTAGTAGGCACCACACATAGGAAACCCGAGTATCTCGAGATGGGCAGAACGTATGCGCAGTAACAAAAGTAGGCACCGTCCTTAAAGGTAAGGTTATCTTGTAGCGGCCAGGAAAAAACTTACTCCTGTCAACTGATGATAATAATATATATATTTTTTAAGCTGGCATGACGCCCTCGGCTTCTCTGCAGGTTAACAATGTTAAACGTCATATGAGATCCTTTGTGTTGCAGATGCGCGAAAGAGTGATTTGTGCATTTATCAGTCGCGTCTTCATCCACCTCACTTTAAGGTAAATGATAGCTGATAAGACAAGCTTACAATCCCCTATTTTCGTTTGTGATAATCAAGATAGCACGCTTCGATTGAACGGTCATCATTTTGCATTGTCATGTTGAGCGCAACCTAGCCTGTGAACAGGCTCCCAAGTGGGATATAGGGCGAAAAGAAAACTCGGCGAGCTGGGCGAGCGGAGCGATTTTTGTCTTCGCCCTAGACCCCACTTGGGAGCCTGTTCACAGGCTTAGCGCAACCTGCGGAGGGCGCCAAAACTACCAAGTACCTGTTTCTGTCATCTCGATACCCATACCCACCCCACTTAGTAGTTGTAATCATCTTCCTCAGGTTGTGGTCAACGTAACAAAGCAAGATGGCAGTCGTTCACACGTAATGTTTATTTTTAATGCTGACTAATACTTTGCGAAAAAAAAAAAAAGATACTCAGATACCGCCTCTACCTCAGCCCTAAAGGAAGTTCTATTGAAAAACAATACGCAAAAGTATGCCGTCTTGTTTTATATAATGCCCCTCTCAATGAACAAGATGTGGCGAAACGTGAATGGAGACCTAACTTTGGATGTTGTTATTGATTGTAAGTTTGCAACTTCTCTTTCATAGGTTATCATTGAAGATGAAGTATATGACATGCCAAAGGTACGCAGGATGTATTACAGTCAGTGAACATCCGAATTTCTCTTTGTAACGTCCGGCATTTGAATGGAATGTTGATCATTTCTCTGGAAACCTTTCTGAAAAAGGCATTCATGCTGTAATTTCTAAAAAAAATCATAGCTTTATACCGTCAATAAACTAGGGAAATTTCTACGGGAACTCTGAACTCTCGTTGGCGATGTTCAAAACTGACATGTAAATTTCAAAACTCTGTTCAAATTTCAAAAATAATGGTCACGCGTGATGTGGATTGACTGTAATTTGATTCCCTGTTGGTTGGTTGATCTTATTCCACGTCAAATTCTCGATTCTCCTTTTCTTCCTCTTTTTGTACGTATCCTGATGTGCTTACACGGCTCTTTTTAAACCTTTTGTCGGTAATAGTTATCAGCGTTTAATTTCTCCCAACAATGTTACTTCCCTGGTCAGACATACCGGTCATGAGAACAAAGATAATGACCACCAAAGATGAACTGTGTCGATGTCTAAACAAAATCTCCCAACTAGAACCACAAGAAACATATTGAGAAAAATGAAGAGAATTTGCATGTTGATTTTGGGGTTCAAAGAGTTAGTCATTGACCTTTTAACTACCGGAGTCTGCCTCCAGCTAAGCAATTAATGTAGCTTTAACTTTTGAGTCTGTGGATGAAATCCTAAAGTGTGACCATTGAAATGGGAGCTACTGAGCAGTACTTTCCTGTGGTGCTGTTTATTATGCTCTACAAGGTGATTCTAACTGTTGAGTCTATGCATGAAATGGTAGTTTGACCATTCGTCGCCTTTCGTAATGCTGTTACGCAAGGTGGTTCGACTCTTGTGTCTGTGGATGAAATCGCATGATGTCCATGATGTTAATATTCAGATGAAAGGTATTCCACAATATTTTCCTGTGATGCCGCTTGTCGTACTGCAAAAAGTCGAGGTTGCTATATACGTATAACTGGAAATGTTCGCGGCAATGAAAATACGAAAATGATGGAGGAGGGGGTGTGTGCCAGTTAATGTTTCTAGTGGATACTTCAAAGCCTTTAATTTTTGTTTCATTTTTCTCATTTCAGGGACAAAATAATCTGTTTCATACAATAGTTTTCTTTCTTCATCACGTGAAAACCAAGCACTATGGCATGTTAGGGTGAGTTGTGTCGCTTGTTTTGTTATTTAAAGGAAGAATAAGAATAAGAATAAAATTTAGCGAAACCATTGTTACCGTATATCTGGGCGATTAAAGCAATCTCAAGTAATAAAATGAACCAATCAGAATTTTAACTAAAATTATGCAACCGCCAACCGCTGTCGCAACCAGTGCTAAGAGCGGGAAAATCAAACTGATCAGTGCCAAGTGCGGGAAAACATGCAACCAGTGCCAAGCGCGGGAAAACAAGCAACTGGTGCCAAGCGCAGGAAAAGAGGCAACCAGTGTCAAGCGCGAGAAAACAGGTAGCCAGCGCCAAGCGCGGGAAAACAGGCAACCAGTGCCAAGCGCGGGAAAACAGACAACCGGTGCCAAGCGCGGGAAAACAGGCAACCAGTACCAAGCGCGGGAAAAGAGGCAACCGGTGCCAAACGCGGGAAAACAGGCAACCAGTGCCAAGTGCGGGAAAACATGCCACCGGTGCCAAGCGTGGGAAAACAAGCAACCGGTGCCAAGCGCGGAAAATCAAGCAACCTATGCCAAGCGCGGAACAATAGGCAACCAGTGCCAAGCGCTGGAAAATAGGCAACCAGTATCAAGCGAGGGAAAACATGCAACCGGTGCCAAGCGCGGGAAAACAGGCAAGTGGTGCCACGCGCGGGAAAATAGGCAACCAGTGCCAGGCGCGGGAAGACAGGCAATCGGTGCCAAGCGCGGGAAAACAGGCAACCGGTGCCAAGCGCGGGAAAATTGGCAACCATCACCAAGCGCGGGAAAATAGGCACCCAGTGCAAGCGCGGGAAAACAGGCAATTTTGCTGCTGGTTGTAAAAAGACAGCACATCTACCGTGACTGTATGCTTAGCTCATAACCCAATTCTTTTATTTATTTTTTTTTCAGACGAGTTAACTTGGGCTTGTCAGGCGTAAATATTCTTTGTATCCTGAACAAGAAATGAAATGTTCACCGCTCACCAGCAAGTTGCACAACAAGAAGGAAAGAACTTCGGTCCAGCTGTTGCCCTCTCCTGTCAAGTTATTTGACGTTGCGTGACGCCTGATATGAAACGAGGAGATTTGAACCTGTTTCTTTTCATTGCTCTTTGTTTTAACTTTCAATCTTGGGTTTCAATTTCCATTTGAGTTGACATTTTTTTCGTTTCTGAAACGGCAAAATATGAGTTACAAGAAGGTAGATTTTTAAATTGACATCCCTATACATCTTCAACTTTCGGAAGATACGCGTTCAGTTATACAGACGGCAATGGAATGCCGTGAAAAGAACTTTGTTAAATACAAATGTGTTCCATTTTAACAAGTCATCGACCAGTTTTTTTTTTTTTTTCAAGAACGATCACAGCATTTTGTAAATAACTTTATTTTTTTCCCTATGTCTTCAGTATTACTTTTTCCAAAATACAATAAATTTCAAAATTTTAGTACATTTGTCCTGCCTGGTGTTTGGTGATTCTAACTATTCAGAGTATAAGCAATTCATGTTAAGGTACCATATAGTCACCCACATAACCTTAACCCTAACCCTAACCCTCCATATAGTCACCCTTACCTTACCATGAATTAGTGTATATGCTTAAATTTCTGTAAAGTCACCACGTTCATGTCGTTTTCGCAAAGATAGCGTTAACTTTGAAAAAGATGATCTGGTAGGGATACTGTGTGTCATCAGTATTCCCGATCCCTAAAGTTTTAATTTTAGTGTAGTGGGAATGTTTGTTTGTTTGTTTGTTTATCGTTTTTGTGCGTGTTTGTCATTTAATATTAACCTCGCTACGCTCGGGCCTTCGACCCTCGCCTCGCGAGGAATGACTGCAGTTGCCGTTTTGTACCGTACATGTAATAAAACAATTACAAATTCCAAGTCGTAAATCACCGTACAAACCAACTATTCTTGTTATAATTGTGATATATGACGTCGTGAACAATATGCTCATATGACTCATCTGTTTTCATAATAAAGAGCAATTTGAACCTCATTTTCAGTTTCTAAGGCAAGAAACTTGAAAGCAAGCTAGTCACTTCTTTATCAGCAACAGTGAATAGACCAACGGTTTGAGGTAAGTACAACTATAGAATGTTATTTGTTTTAGTCTGAGTCTAGTGAATGGCCTGTATAATGAGTTCAGGACCACCTATGCATCGAAAACATTTAAAGCAAAATAGTTCAAACGTTTCACCTGTCTTCCCTGGTCATTTTGTGGCCTTTTAATTTATTTCTATGAGATAATTCAGTTTAATCTGTTGGGTGCTTTAGTTGAAATTTAATTGAAGAAAGCTTGAGGTAACGAAATCTTATTTTAAGAATTTAAGAGCTGTTTCTGGCCAACCTAAAACGTTTTAGCATACTTTCAAATTTTCCGAACGAGATATTTGCCTATTCGAAAAGTGTAACGAAATTTTGAGCTGATATCTGTTAAAGAAACCGCTTTAGATTTTCTTTCAAACTTAATTCGAAGGCGATTCTCGGCTGCCTTCTGAACAGATATTATGAACCGATGGTACCCTTCTAATTTAACAGTTTTACATTAGAAGGATTGATGTGTGTTTACGACAAACTCTGCCATTTATTAAGTTTATGGGCCCACTCTTTGCTTTCTTTTGTTATATTATTGTTTACCGAGAAAAGGCGATTTCCAAAAGTATAATTTTTGCGGCTGAAAAACGTTCGGACTAAGTTTTTGTTTCGACAAAAATATTTTCGGACAGTTCTTTTCTCCACCAAATATAAATGTGATTAGAGCATGTCACCCTGTTTTGGTTTCAGAGAAAATCCCCGGTTTCACTCTACAGCGAGAAATTTCAAACCAAAAAGTGACTCCCTTTCCTTCGAGTTCAACAACAGTGAATACGACAACACAACGAGGATAGTAAAATAACGAAATTTAATGATAAAGACATCGACATCGTGTCAGTTACGACAAATTCGATCGTTTGTTTAATTTATCACACCACTGTTTACTTTCCAGTGTAATTTCATTTTTTACCGTGAAGAGATGAAAGAAGGAGAATTGTTCAGTTTCGTTTATAAACTGCATGAATGCAAATTTAATTTGTTATGTCATTAAAAGTTAAAACCCGTTAGTTCATGACTTAAGCCAGTTCATAAATTCTGGGCATTGCGATAAACTATACAGCAAGAAGAGGACGATAAAGAAGACGAGTTATTTCCAGTAGTTTGTTAATATATGCTAATTTTTTTGTCGTTGAGACCACAAGAATTTTCAGCGGTTGTTAAGCGGTAAATATTTGTAAAAGTGACCACTTAGATGTTGGTTTCATTCGGTTGAGTTAGCATTTCAAGTTATTCACAAACTTTTCCTCTGGCCTGCACTAAAGATACAACCTGCAGGAGTGGTTACGTTTAAAGATAGGAAGCTTTTTTATTATTTTGGTGCATTAACTAATTATATAGTATTGCAGCTGAGACAGCCTTTCGGTTTCTTGCCGAACGACATTTGACGCACGAGATATAAACATTCTAGTACCTACCGAATGAAATATCAATACTTATTCGAGCATTAGTTGTTTGTGAACAGCTTTAAAATAAGGAATAATAATATTTTATAAGGACACCAAAGTCACCGTAACTGAGGTGATTTACAATATTAACAATATTAACCCTGTAGAAAGCTCAAAAGGCTCCCTTGTTTTCGGTTGTAGTTGCTGGTGTAGTTATGTCCTCTGTTAAACAAATCTATGCGATAGCAACGTTGGCAATTTATCTTTACTTTTTCATTTCCTTTTTTTTTTTTTTTGTTATCGAATTTCATTTCCCTTTACTCGTTTCCTTTTTCTTTTTTATATTTTTATATTTCATTACTTTCTTTTAACCTGTGGATTTTTTTGCCGTTACTCGTTTTCTCGTTTTCTCGCTACTCTTTCTAGGTACACTCATAGGCATCAGAAGTCGTAGAATTAAGGTTTTTGCCGTAAAGCTATTTATGATCTGCCGTCCGTATTAAAGAGTAATTTTCTCGTGCACTGTCGTTTTGTTTCCCCCGCTGATCTTTAGTATAATTTGATCTCTTTTATCATGCTCTATCCTGCTGTTTTTCCCATTAGTCTTCACTGATATTTCGGCTGTTTACTTGTGCTCTCGGTGGCTCTCTATCACGATGAACTTTGCTTATTCGTCGCGCCTGCTTTCTTTTCTTTTCTTTTTTTTTTTTTTTTTCCTATCTCTATTTCTCTCCTTTACCACATTTGTAGACATATTCAAGGAATAGATAAATTATCTTTGAATTTTGTTGTCTTCAGAATTTCTTTTTGTCTTTCTAAAACGCAGTTGGCCATGCAAATTTCCGCGGACTGACGGACAGTGACTTCATAACCAAAATTTCTCACGTCGATAGCTTATCATATTTTTTTCCCTTGGTGCTCCACGCGTGCGCTTTCGGACTGGGGAGGTCCCGATAATCATGAAACATTCACCACAGTAGTTAAATGAATTCTTGGTCCTCGTCCTCAGTCGCCAGATACACAAACAGACAAATTGTCTATGCTCAAAATAAGACGTTGCTTTGTAATGTGCCATTTGCAGTGATCAATTTACTATTAAAAACAATTATTCGAGCTCTTTCAATGATTGATCATATAGTATACTAATTGCCATCGGGGTAGTGATGGTGGTAGCTTTCTGCTATAAAATATTGCCCTTGTTATTTGTAGATTTGTTCATAATACTGTGCAAATGCCTGGGGATTAAGAGATTTATCCCCCACCATCACCACCACCCAGATGACCGCTGATACGTGCATTACATTTTTTTATAACTCTGCCTTCAGTGAAATCAATACATGATTACACTAACTGTTTTCTCTCTGTAGTTTGAAGAAACAGCAATCATGAGCAGCACTAAAAGAGTTGAACAAGTTATCAATACTGCTACACATGTGGCCAATTTCCTTTTCAAAACCGGTCGTATTCTCAAAGCCATCGAATTATACAAGGAACGCTTGATTCTTCTCAACAACATCCAATTGACGAGTAACTTCGTTCCTATCAGAGACCACACAGGTGCGATAGAGAGCGATAGAATGCACCGCCAGTATGATGCAAAATGCAAAGAAGCAATGCAAATATTTGAACAGGGAACGTTGCATCAACACCAAGGCAAGTATGAAAAATCAAAAGATCTTTACTTGAAAGCACTCATCATCTTTATAGAATTTGGCAACATATACGGAGAAGCAGCATGTTACGGAAGCCTGGGAAATGTGTTTGCATCTCTCGGTGAATATGTTAAGGCAAAAGAATATCTTCAGAAAGCACTTCATAGCAGCAGAGAAATAGGTGACAAACACGGAGAATCAAAATGTTACGTAAATCTGGGAAATGTGTTTCGATGTCTCGGTGAATATGTAAAGGGAAAAGAATATCTTCAGAAAGCACTTCAGATCAGCAGAGAAATTGGTGACAAATACGGAGAATCAACATGTTACGGAAACCTGGGAAATGTGTTTGAATCTCTCGGTGAATATGTCAAGGCGGAAGAATATCTTCAGAAAGCACTTCAGTTTAAAAGAGAAATTGGTGACAAACACGGAGAATCAACATGTTACGTAAACCTGGGAAATGTGTTTGAATCTCTCGGTGAATATGTCAAGGCGAAAGAATATCTTCAGAAAGCACTGCAGATCAGCAGAGAAATTGGTGACAAACACGGAGAATCAACTTGTTACAGAGGCCCGGGAAATGTGTTTGCATCTCTCGGTGAATATGTCAAGGAGAAAGAATATCTCCAGAAAGCACTTCAGATCAGCAGAGAAATTGGTGACAAACACGGAGAATCAAAATGTTACGTAAATCTGGGAAATGTGTTTCGATGTCTCGGTGAATATGTCAAGGGAAAAGAATATCTTCAGAAAGCACTTCAGATCAGCAGAGAAATTGGTGACAAATACGGAGAATCAACATGTTACGGAAACCTGGGAAATGTGTTTGAATCTCTCGGTGAATATGTCAAGGCGGAAGAATATCTTCAGAAAGCACTTCAGTTTAAAAGAGAAATTGGTGACAAACACGGAGAATCAGCATGTTACGTAAACCTGGGAAATGTGTTTGAATCTCTCGGTGAATATGTCAAGGCGAAAGAATATCTCCAGAAAGCACTTCAGATCAGCAGAGAAATTGGTGACAAACACGGAGAATCAACATGTTACGTAAATCTGGGAGCTGTGTTTCAGTATCTCGGTGAATATGTCAAGGCGGAAGAACATCTTCAGAAAGCACTTCAGATCAGCAGAGAAATTGGTGACAAACACGGAGAATCAACATGTTACGTAAACCTGGGAAATGTGTTTGAATCTCTCGGTGAATATGTCAAGGCGGAAAAATATCTTCACAAAGCACTTCAGTTTAAAAGAGAAATTGGTGACAAACACGGAGAATCAACATGTTACGTAAATCTGGGAGGTGTGTTTCAATCTCTCGGTGGATATGTCAAGGCGGAAGAATATCTTCAGATAGCACTTCAGATCAGCAGAGAAATTGATGACAAACGCGGAGAATCAAACTGTTACGTAAACCTGGGAAAAGTGTTTAATTCTCTCGGTGAATATGTCAAGGCGGAAGAGTTTCTTCAGAAAGCACTTCAGATCAGCAGAGAAATTGGCGACACCGTCGTGGAAGCAGCATGCTATGCAAGCCTGGGAAATATGCTTTTTTGTACAGGTGAATATTTGAAGGCTAAACAATATCACGAGAAGGCAATTGCGCTTAGTTACGAGACTGGACGGATTGATCTGCAGTTTCAAAACCAACTTTCACTTGCAGCAGACACATTGTGTTTGGCTGGAAACACAGGTGATGCTGTTTCGAGGATCCTTGCAAGCATTGAGAAGTGTGAGGAAATGAGAATTCATTTCAGAGCCAATGATCAATTAAATATTTCTTTTTTAGAGAAGAACGCTTCTACATACAAATTTCTCAGCCGTTTGTTTGTGATGACTGGGAAATTTCATGAGGCACTTTGCACAGAAGAACTTGGACGCGCCAGAGCCCTTTCGGACTTAATGTCAGCTCAGTACTCTGTGGAACAACAAACAGCAGTGAATCCACAATCGTGGTTTAACATTGGAAGGACTGAGACAAAAGAAAGTAACTGTTCTTGTTTATATATTTCCTGTCTCAACCACGAAATATTACTGTGGGTTATCAAGCCAAACAAAACCATACATTTTCGACTTATAGACGTGAACGACCATTTTGGAAACAAAAAGGAAGGCAGGTTTGTAGATACAATTTTCAATGACATTATCTTTAGGAGATTTCATTTCCAGCTCACTCAAGAGCACTGCGAAGATCGATCACTGTTTCCTTCAAACACTGCTTACATGAAACAGGCGTCTTCTTCGGAGGGTGACGAGCCCGCAGTTTTACGTCCAGTAGAAGAAGACGGAGACGATGAAATCCAGTATATTGATCCACCAAATCTCTCTCAGTGTTACAAAATGATTATCGGTCCTGTTGCTGACTTACTTGTGAAGCCCGAAATTATCATTGTTCCTGATAGCGTGCTATGCAAAGTTCCATTTTCCGCGTTTAAGGATGAAAATGGAAAGTATTTATCCGAAAATTTTAGGATCCGCATCGCTCCTTCTTTGACGACTCTCAGAATGATTAAGGAAAGTCCAGAAGATTATCACAGACAGACTGGTGCACTGATAGTGGGTGAGCCTAAGATTGGTGAGGTGTTTCACAAGGGACGTCGTGAGACATTATGTCCATTGCCTGGCGCAAGGGAGGAAGCAGAGATGATTGCACGACTGCTAGGAGCTCAGCCTTTGTTAGGAGAGCTCGCAACCAAGGAGGCAGTTCTTCAGCGAATACACTCAGTAGGTCTGATACATTTTGCTGCCCATGGTGACGCTGAAAGAGGAGAAATTGCTCTTGCTGCTCCACGCTCTTTTGAAGGGATTCCACAAGAAGAACACTACCTATTAACAATGGCTGAAGTTTCACAAGTCTGTCTAAGAGCCAAACTGGTAGTTCTTAGTTGCTGTCACAGTGCACGTGGACAGATAAGATTAGAGGGTGTTGTTGGAATAGCCCGCGCCTTCTTAGGCTCCGGTGCACGTTCCGTTTTGGTTGCTTTATGGGCCATAGAGGACCTGGCAACAAAGCAGTTTATGAGTCGTTTCTACAAGCATCTTGTTCGTGGTGAAAGTGCCAGTGAAGCTCTTCACCAGACCATGAAGTGGATGAGAGGTAACGGCTTTTCAGAAGTGAGACAGTGGGCACCTTTCATGCTGATTGGAGATGACGTGACATTTGATTTTGGAAAGTAAAGGTCAGTAGTTTAAAGCGATTATTTGACATTACGGATTTAAAATAATTTCGGAAAATGCTAATACACGTTTTGAGAGGCTTATTGTTCTTGACTTAACAGGGTAATGGATGGGGAATTCTCCTGTCTGAAGGGAGCTTATTTCTTTCTCCTGTTTATTTACATTCCCTATATCCCACACTATATTGGGGAAACATAGGTTGGTACAGTTGTAAGATAAATTGCCTTTCGTTTCGTGTCACTGAGAAATTTGACAGAATCGTTTCTATAATAAAAGAACGCATTCCTTCTACTCGTCTGAATCGATTACCCGTGCGCGTATGTCTTAAGTTGATTCAAGAGCATATAATCGGACGGTTTACCTAAAAGTATTCTTGTTTTTATTCACATTATGTAGGTGCCACCGCAAGACCAGGGACGGGCTGGAAAGAGATTTAATCAACGAAGAACTATGTGGGTTTAACGTTTAAAGGATGATGGCTTGAAAGATCGATCGCTCCATGTACGCTGTGTTTCCTTCAACCTTTTTCCTGTTCTTGTCTTTCATCTCCTTGTAGGAGATAAGGCTTCTGATATTCTAAGTAAGCAATGTGTGCTCTTATATCGCTCCGTGTTCCCCCTTTAAGCTTCACCGCCGAATAAGCGGCCCCCACCTCCTACCTCCCCTCCCCCGCCCCTTTCCGAATATATAAGCACCAGAAACGGAAACAAAAGTATTAAAGCATCGCCTCCAGTGCCCTTTGGTTCGTGCTCAGATAAAAAATAATCAAGAAGTCCAACATCTTAACCTAAATTAATGAGCACCACAAACGCGTGACCACGCCCAAGTTCAACAGTGCTCTTATTTCCAGAAGAAACTATTTTCAGCCAATCTCTCTGTATTCTTAAAAGTAAACTAATTTAATTTAATTCTTATTGGTAGATTAACTTTTATTGTTATTTTGTATATTTTAGTATAGTTTTTTTATTATTATTGTTTTCGAGTTGGCGTGATGTCCCACGACTTTGCTGACATAACGACATTTAGATTTAGATTTTAGATTTCCTCTTATTGCTCGTTCGTACAATTCGGCTTTCGTGAAAATGGTTTTCCAAGTGAAAAGGAAATGAAGCCTGACCGCATGTTACAACGCCGCATGAATCGGTTTTTTGGTTTTATAAATACGTGGGTGTTGCTATTACAATTAAGACAAACCGAGAAACAGTAGCTAGGGTAATGTTAACGACAAAAAACTTCTTTTGGATGTCTTCTCGGAGTTGAGTCTATGATTCTTATTTTACACATAAGTTGCTTTCAGGATTTGTGTTTCTCAGTAATTCTTGTTTAATTCGAATCACCTTGAATCAAGGTGAATTGTGTAGTAAAAGTGTTGCAGGTCCTTTATTCTCACTGATCCCTTTTTGGTCTGTGTTAAAGTAGTATCAAGACCCAGGGGGGTTGGGGGGTGGGGGTGGTGGATACTCAAATTTTTTTTTTTTACGGGAAGGTCCCGTTCCGAACTCCAAACCCTTACCCTTTGATATACCACTTTTGACAGAAAAGGTAACTCTTTCATATAGCTTCTATTCAAAATGGTACTCATTTGAAAAACGATTACGTACTGTTCGAGTTATTTTGCAAACCCTTTTTTTTTAAATAACTTAATAACAGTTCCGTACCGTGTTCTATAGTTCAGCTCGTGAAATCCCTCAGTATTCTTTTTTATACAACGAACTGTGTAAAACTCACGTTTTGATTGGTCTAGAGGAGTGTGTGATTAGAGTATAGACGCACGATTGACGTCATCGAGTGGTGTGACCGGTGCACGTGATCAAAGTCTAGAGTCCAGCCAGAGTGACTGGTCAACAAAGTTTTGCAAACTGTTTTTGCGAGTAGCGGACAAACACAGGCAAATTTTCACACGAAAGGAAAACTGCCCAATAAAAAATTGGACAAAGACCGTTGAGAGTGACCGCAACCAGGATAAAAAAAGCTAAAACTTTGTTGTGACGTGAAAAGGAAGCAAATATTTGTCGAAATATGTCGCCGATAGAAATCCGGTAATGGCGAGTAATCGATTACAAATCGCAGTGAAGCGACTAACATGCTAGCGCTGTAATATTTTGGGATCAGGATTTCCTTCTGGAATAAAGGTTAGTTTTTAAAATATTGTAAGTGAAATTCTTTCGGATTATACTCTAATTTAGACGATCACAATTGCTTGTGTGTAGCAGTCTAAAACCGAGTTTGCTGGAAAGTTTTTGACTCAGCTCAGGCAACGCGATGCTCGCTCACGAAATGTGTTGAAATGTCTTGGTTATTGTATAAAACAAATAGATTCCATTTTGCCGTGGATCTGTACTCTGATAACGCACAGAGGACGTCAAAACGTGGTGAGAACATCAGTCACGCTACTCGCCTGCGGCTCGTAGCGTACTTCTTTGTTCTCACCACGTTTTGACGTCATCTGTGCGTTATCAGAGTACAGACGCACGGCAAAATGGAATCTATTTGTTAAGTAAACATCATCCGAAAAAAATTGCCTCTTTTGGGTGGAGCCTCTCCGTATAGGCCATTATGGGGGGGGGGGGGGGGTGACAGCCCTTCCCCCCTTCTGGGCACCAAGGTTGTAACAAGAGCTTAATTAGATACGTGCAAACTTCTTTTGTATATGTTGTCTTAAACTGCCAAAAAAACACTTGTAATTTGTTGAAATACATTTTTGAAAGCTATTGCCCTGTAGGGTTTTGCCTTATCAGTGTAGCCAACATTGTACTTGTAGGACTCAGGTACATGTATTTAAGTGCGTCTGTCAGGGTGGACCGACCAGAGCCATGAAAATGAAAATCACGGAATTTGATGAAATTTGGTGTGATTCAACAACTTCACATATTCATTAGACTGGTGCAGTTTTAAAGCCCTTGGCCTTTTAATGACGTCACAATAAAAGGTCAAAGTTCAAGGCTGAAAGGGCGGTGATTTATAGCTTAAAAAAATGGAATTTTAGCCATTTTTAAACGTTTATTTTTCAAAGTCAAGGCGCGCCTAGGGAAAATATACTTGATATCAAAACTATTTGATCCAAACTGATTAAGTTCCGGTAAAAAAATGTTTTCTATATTTTCACCTTTTATTTGATAAAGCTTTCGAAACTACCCGCTCAATGTTCGTACGTGACTTTTCTTAAAATTAGCAGTTTTTAGATCGGCTAAATTATTCGATCCAACACTTAATTGCTAAAATAATTACACTAAGACAAAGATTAAAGTTCGTGTATTGAAGCGAAAAAATAAAATACCTGGGCAATTTTTATTTATACCAAATTTGTTTTGTCACTTTATATTCTATTCGGCCATCTTCTAAACCTGGGCATGAAATGAACAACGTTTATTTCAATGCTATGAATAGCAGTTATTTTACCTGAACGTTTACCTGCACTTGTGTTAACCTATACTGTCGGAGTTTCCTTGTTGATTTACAAATATTGCACTTAATATGGCCAAAGCGTGCAACAGAGTGCTGAAAAATAGTTCCTGTTCGACGCCGACTGTACACAGCAGGGCCGTAGCCAGAAAAAATAAGGACTGAGGCAATATCCATGGTTGAATTCCCCGCCTAGCTATTAAGGGTTTTAAATATGATGGCTACGTTTAAACAAAACCACTGGGATGAAACCTTATTTGACAAAAATTCCGCTAGGAGCCCTAAAGGCAATATAGATCAAGAGAGCTAGGTGTTTTTTTTTTTTTTTGGGGGGGGGGGGGGTGGGAGGGGAGCTATTTAAGTGCTACTTTAGGGGATCTCTGTTCTTGTATGCGGCTGTTTAATGTGTTTGTTGGTGGTTTGTTTCTATAGGAAGGCCTTAGATAACAACGACCTAAACCAGGTTCGGCTCACCAGCGGTTTCGTGAAAAGTAGGGTTTGTTGGGGGTGATCAGTCTCGCAGGCTCATAAAACCTGGTCGTTTCTAAAAGGCAATGATTTTAGCTGTTAAATGCCAGCGTGATTCGCCTGTGCCCACTAGCATCCCATCGCTGTAGAACCTCGAGCGGATCCACAGGGATTTTGCTGTGGACATGGGCTAATACAGGGCCATTCAGCCTGTTAGAGCCCATCGATGAACGGCACCAGGGACGAGTTGCAGAAAACTTAACGGCGGGCGTAAATGCTATCGTCAGAAGTTAAAATACTGAGTGTGACTGGGCTGAAGGTCTGGCCTTAGCAGTTACACCCGACATTAAATTTTATGCAACTCACCTCAGGTCTTCAACTTGCAGAGAGCGCTAAAGCTGCGCTCGCACGAACAGCTTCCTGTACTTAGTCGCGCTGTCGCCTGTCCGCTTTCGCCCTCTACAACTTCTTTCCCACCATCTCCGGTGGCTTCTTCACTGACATCACCATCTTTACTAGAAGGACTGAAAGTAAAAGTTGCTTAGCTAAATAATGTCAAAAGAAGGTTAAATTTTGTTTCGATTATTGAGAAGCGTTGAAAGCATGTTATGAGAGCATCTACTTACCGCTTTCTTTGAAAAAAGCTGTTGATTAGATAGAACGTTTCCTGCTAGCAGAGGTCTCTGACGGCAGAGACCTCTGCTAGCAGGGAAATAGAACGCTGCATTTTGATAGATTTTCCTCATTCAGATCAGAGAAGACAGAAGACTCGAGAAATGGCGTCAAAACACACGAAAACGAGGCAGTTTTCTTTAGGAAGTTAGCATGAATTTTAGCTTAATTTTTCTCACCTGTAATTCAGGCAACTGCCTGATTTATTAAACAAAATACCATGTTGCGTTAACATTTTTTACATTTGTTTAACTGTTTATGAATTTGTTTGCTGCTAGTGCCTTTCTTTCTCCTTCAAAACAAATCTTACTTTCCCCGAAAAAAAAAAACAATGACTGAGGCAAGTGCCTCGGTTTGCCTCATACTGGCTACGGCCCTGCACAGTACATCGTGTTGAGCAAGTCATTCACGGCGCTTCTGTCTTTTAAAACCCCAGTTTTTCATGACTTTTCATTTTGTGTTTTCAATTGCTTTATCAGAATTTGTCTAGAAATATCTACACACATATAGGATCGACTAGGAAACGAGTCGTAAGACTAGATTAAAATCTACTAAAATGAAGCGTGGGACTCAAGTTCTCTCAATGGCTAAACTTAATTCGATTTAGAGGGTGCACAGACAAAAGCCACTAAAGTGCACGTTTGGCTATCAAAAGTGTTGCAGTCCTCAGTTCTTGTTCAAGCGTTCAGACTATTATTACACAGTCAGGAAGCGTTTTTATTTAAACTGGATTATAAAAATGTACTAAGATACTGCATATCTTTTCAATAACATCGCGGTTAACTTGTGGATCATTGAAATGACCAGTTGTTCGTTTGCTCGAGCGGCGAGCACAATTCAATGCGGGAATCGACAAGAGAAAAGGGCGGACGACCAACTATTGCTGACTTCACTGGAGGCATTAACTACTCAGATAGAAGCTTGGAAGATCCAGGAGAAAGATTTACTTCTAAACAGAGCAGGTAAAAGTTTGAGCTTCAGTTATTTCTGTATTGGGTTTTAAAATACGTTTCTGTAACTGGAGTTAACTCTACTGTACTTAAATCGACCCGTGGTAGTTATTGTTTACAAACTTGTACTTGATAAATTGGCTCAAAAATCAAAAGCGTTCGTTCAAAAAAACCTACCCGTAGTAAAGCAAGCTATTGCTTTCAATGATTATACAAAGAAGCAGCACGAACACCAGAGCGAAAAAAGGCGAACGAAGAAATTTTTAAATACTGGAATACTGGACTTGGGATTGTGATTGTTAGAATGAAATATCGCGGCAGGTTCTATGAAGCACACGATAAACTCCCTTAACAATACTTCAATTTTCACGTAAATATTTCAGGAATTCAAGACGTCAATAACGAAAGAAAAAATAAAATGGAAGTATGTCCAGCCCATCGCTTTGAGCTTGGAAAACACTGGAGACCTTCCAGTGCATGCTGTCACCCAGAACACACGCGAAGCACACAGAAACGAAAAGTCTCAGTTCCGGATAGATTTACAACACCAAATATGGCGAAGGAAATCACCTTGATATATGGTTCAAACTGTATTATTGGATTGCATAAGTACTGTAAATACTTGACCTTATTTATTGATTCGTTTGTTACCACTGTGATTCGTAACAAGCACTGCAGGCTGTTAGCGCGACGCGCTCAAGTCTCAGACAAGTTCCCAGTCCCAATTATATAATCAGTAAATTTTTATCCTAAGTAAAAATTGGCAAGTCTGGGGCACACTAGAAATAATTGGAGGGTCATGGGGTTGCTATGAAGTGCGCGTGGTATTTGGGAAGTGCAAAATAAACTGCGCAAAAAGACCTCGGATGTCCACAACCCATTGCTAACTAAGCCCAAACCTTTTACTGTCTCATTTTTACCCATTATTCTATTCCAGTATTCTTCATGCCCTATCCCAGTAAAAAAACCACCTACACATCACGATTTGTTAGAATTGAAAATACCCTTCGAGTCACTCGACTTTCGTTGATGTCATTACCAAATTTTCTCCCTATTATTCCCTAAGAAATTTCCGAATAGTGTGGTGGGCTTATTGCTAACTTCCTTGAGCTCGTCGCGGCTTTACTGCCAGATTCTGGGGATGAGTCTGCGAACGTCCAACCTGACTTGCACGAGATAGAGTAACCAATCGGAACTTGAGAGGAGCTCCCAAGCAGCCAACTCAAAGCCAGAAGAGTTTAAGCCCAACTTGTTCGCTTATGTGACCTTGCCGTTATCTGCTGCTTACATCACCAAGCTTTTGCGGATCTATACTTGAATTCTGATTGGATATATAATAAATCTTCACATGTATTGCAGATTGATTAAAAGTAGTACACGGACCGAGCATAAAAACTGAAAAAAACATCCGTTATCTTTTTCCTCCCATGCAAGCTGTGAGTTGCGCTTTGCCTTAGTGTTCAATTAGTGCCACAAAACGTGTTTATGTACAATGTATTTTCTATGCACTATTATTCATGTGCTCCTCTTTTAGTAATTCGGTCTACCAATTATATGTACTTCTTCCTAAATTCCTGCGCCTTATAGGTAACGAAATACTTACGCACACTTTAGTTTTTGACCGCTGACAGACAGACAATATGGACAGAGACACAAACACATAAAGCGTGGTGTATTTTAAGTACGTTTTCACTTTCTTATAAAATATGCCATCTTATCTACGTTGACAAGGCCCGTCGTTATTAAGGCCCCGTTCAGACTAGGTACTCGTGCCCAGTTCTTAAAATATAGAGCAGAGTTTGTCACTTTCTTAGTAAAAAATAAAAATAAAAAAAAAGAGAAACGATGGTGAATGAACGATGAGCAAATGCAAAGGGAAAAAGAGAATTTATCACTTCCACATGAAATAGACGGATGGCCCGGTGAGCGATACGGTGTCTCACTTAGACCACAAAACATGTACAGTCGCGTTTTCGTTAAAACGCAAGTTGGGAATCACCAAATGCGCAGATACTCGCGAGGTGCGAAGCCGGCGCTGAACACGAGTAGATTGTCACGCACAAACTTCCGTATGGCATGTGTATTTTGCAATGTCTATTATAAGACTTCCATTTTCACACTCGCTCCAGACCTTGCGTTCGACGACACCACCCACATCCATTGATGAACCAACATAAAAAGAAGACGAGTGTTGTAGTCTAAGCTCACTTACGCCCTTCAGCTAAACAAGAAATGAATCTTTTTGTTTAATAAAAGCAATAAAAGTATGTATGTGGCCGTTATTTTTTAGGTGTGTGCCGACAATGTTGAGAGAAGCATGCTTGTCATCTGAAGCAGTTTCTGAGCACGGAAAAGATGGAAAGTGACAGCAACCCACCCCGTAAAATATTTCCTATTCCATTTGAGGCGTTTGGTAGCCCTTCTATTTTAGAAGAGTCCTTAATCAGTGATGAAGATTACGCACAGCCACTTACACCAGCTAGTGCAAAAATAGCCTACAACAACCACGTTTCTAAACTGCACCAGGCGTGCGCAATAAATCCGCCATTTAGAGATTTAGACTCTGTGCTGATGAAAGATTGGAAAGACTTGCATCCCCGTACTAAACACCACTATGCGTGGTTTGTAAAGCAAGGAATAAGACCTGTCTTGGAATCGATTGCCCCAGGCCAAGGAGAACATTTGTGGGATTACGTGAAAGACAGTTCGATTGAGGGTCTTAGTAGCAACGACAAGAACCATAATGAAGATGGCGAAGTTGTCCCTAGCACCCTGTCTGACAGCACCTTACGGAATCTCGTTGATGCTTATAGCAATGCACAGTCTTCAAACTCTAGAAAAGAGATTCTATCGTTGTTTGCCCGAAATTTTAAGAGAAGTAAACTGAAAGAACTAATTCCTGGCTTGACGGATTTTCGTATCAAGCATTGTATTCAGCACGGTCCAGGTGTTGCCACACCAGCAGCTGCAATCTACAGGTTCTCTCTCAATGAAACTCAAGTTGAGCACTTCTTAAGGTTCATAACAAGTGATGTGATCTCACAAGACACAGCATATGGCACTTCTAGAATTAAACTTCAAAGTGGAGAAGAGCTACTTGTTCCCAAACCAATAAGGAAACTGATACCAGCGCGAATTATTGCCCAGTACTTAAAGATCTGTGATGAAACCGAGTTCAAGCCTGCCAGTGAAAGAACTCTGTTAAGAATCCTTGAAGTCTGTCCAGCTTCTACAAGAAAAAGTCTTCAGGGTCTGGATAATTACACTGCAGATGGATCTGAGGCAGTCGAAAATTTAGACCAAGTTATCGACAGGCTCTATGATGCAGGGATGTCCGACTGTGAGGCGCAAAGGCTCCGTTCAATGACTTTGTCCTGTAAGCGTTACTTAAAGGAAGATTACAGTACACATGTCGCGCATGATTCAACAAACGATAGTCCGTCCGTCTCACCAGACCATTGCCAATATTTTGCACTAAGTGACCCTAAGAAAGAAGAATTTAGGGAGTGCTGTACTCATAGTCACTCAATTGAGTGTGATAGGTGCGAGGAACTACGACATCTGTTCGACTCCTTAGATGAGGCCATTGGAAATGTTTGTAAGAGCAGCATGGTCAGTGATGAAAGGGATGAGCTTCAATTCCTGTTAAATGACAGTAAGGAGAAAATAGAACAATGGAAATCACACATTTTCACAAGCGTAAACCAAGACGAGGGGAAGAAAGACGTACTGGACGGGTTAGCACCAAATGAAGTCCTTTTGGTTAAGGACTGGGCAATGAAATTTTTGCCACTATATTTCAGGGAAAAATCATCCGAGTTCTATGGCAAACGTGGAATCAATTGGTATGTTACAACAGCGATTAGGAAAACTGAGCAATCAATTCTGACAGTGGAAGTCTTTGTCCACATTTTTAACAACTGCCTCCAAAACCAGTTGACGGTCGCCTCCATTAATCAGGACACTTTGTCTACCCTTAAAAAGTTGTATCCAAAGCTAACCGGGGCGTATATAAGATCTGACAATGCCGGGTGTTATCATGGAGGCTATCTTCTGACTGGACTTCCCAGCGTGGGAAGCAACAGTGGCATTAAAGTCATCGGCTATGACTTCAGTGAGGCTCAACATGGGAAAGATATATGTGACCGTAAAACAGCAACAATGAAGCAGCATGCAAGACGCTATGTGGCAGAGACAAAGACGGACATTCTCACAGCGTTTGATCTGAAGAGAGCCTTGGAAAGTAACGGCGGAGTAAAGGGATGTCGAGTGAGTGTTGTAGAAATGCCAAAGGCTTCCAGCCAGGTTGACACAAACATCAGGATTCCCGGAATAAGTCAAATTAACAATATTCGTTACAAAGACGATGGAATACGTTATTGGAAGGCGTATGGTGTTGGCAAAGGAGAATGGTTGGAAAATGACCCTCCACTATCGTTCAACATTCCAAAACTGAACATACTGGAGGCTTTTTCAAGTGAATGTCCGAACACCGGCGTAATGGCAGCGATTTCCAAATGCAGTGATGAGAATGGTGACGTAACTGTGGAAAAACGTGAAGGAAGGGTGTCATTTGACTGCCCTATTGATGCGTGTATTTGCACTTATGAATCACACGCAGGGCTTCAAAAACATCTTGACATCGGCAATCACGTTCGTCGCTTGCACAGCGAGTCGCAGTTTGACCACATCAAGTGCCTGTACGCCGATATGGTAAGCAACGAACTGTCAAAGCCACTTTTCAGTACGAATTCTAAAACCACGTCTGAAACGCAAAGTGTTAGCAAAGTCACCATGGGATGGGCGTTAAAGAAGCAGAAGTCTTCCTCACGGTTTCCTGAAAAGGTCAAAGCATATCTTAATGATAGATTCCTTATTGGCGAGGAAACAGGCAACAAGGCATCACCAACGGAAGTTGCACGTGAAATGCGCAGAGACAGAGATGATAAGGGTGATCGCTTATTTGTTGGAGCTGATTGTCTCAGTTCTCAACAAGTCGCGGCCTATTTATCCCGCTTAGCAGCAACGAAGAGAAAACATGGTTCTTTAGCCACAACTATCGTCAGTTTGGAGGAGGTAGAAGAATTTTTGATCGAGGAACAGATGGAGGAACACGAAGACGACATTTTAAGAAAGAAGAAAGCGGTATTCAGCAATCTGCAGCTTAAGCATCCAATCACGTACAAGTCCTACAACTTATGCAAGTTAGCCGCAGATGGAAAGCTGGCGACGAAATTCAACATTGCCGAACTGAAAAACATATGCGACTCTCTTGATATTGAAACTGATAACTTTAAGCGTCGTAAAGCTCAATACAACGAGGCTTTAGCAAACGTACTGAATAGCTGTACTTGTATTAACAAACAAGCAAAGCGCTAAATGTTGGTTTAATTCTCTTAAATGTACAGGCACCTTTTTTAAGATACCTTACAGATGTTCTAAAAGAAACTGTAGGTAAGATTTAAAAAACAAGGCAATCAAAAGATACAAGGCAAAAGAATTTTACTTGGAATAATTTGGAAAATTCCGGGATCGTGACGAATTAAAAAACACCCCAAAGACTAAATGTATTAGTACTGATTATTAAGTATGTTTTGGTTGGGATGATAAAACAGTTTCAACGGAAAACGTCATAAAACTCTGTAAGATTATTAGTTGACCATTTTTTTCGATGGAAATAATTTCCTAATATAGTTAAGTTCATAAATTAGACTCGTGCCCAGTCCCTATTTGTAGTTCTGAAATGGTGATTGGCAGCTGGAAGTCACGTGACCTAGTTTCTGGTACTAATTTCATCTAATGGCCTACAACTTAAAGAACAACAGAAATCGTAAGAGCAAGGCAAAATAAATAAACAGGTCACACTTGAGACCCCTGTTGTAAAAGTGATCCGTATAACGGCAATTTAAGGCCCTTCTCTGCTCACCGTTTCCATACAAAGATCGCCATCAAAACTTGCTCTTAAACGTCGGGAGTCTAAAACTTGCACACTTTCAGGGCCGTAGCCTGTATGAGGCAAACCGAGGCACTTGCCTCAGTCATTGTTTTTTTTTTTTTTTTGTTTTTTTGTTTTTTTTTCGGGTAAGTATGATTTTTTTTTGAAGGAGAAAGAAAGGCACTAGCGGCAAACAAAATCACAAAAAGTTAAATAAATATAAAAAAATGTTAACGCAACATGGAATTATGTTTAATGATAACGCGAATCAGGCAGTGGCCTGAATTACAGATGAGAAAAATTAAGCAAAAAATCATGCTAACCAGGCAGCGACTTCCTAAAGAAAACTGCCTCGTTTTCATGTATTTTGACGCCATTTTTCGAGTTTTCTGTCTTCTCTGATCTGAATGAGGAAAATCCATCAAAATGCAGCGTTCTATTTCCCCGCTAGCAGAGGTCTCTGCCGTCAGAGACCTCTGCTAGGACGGAACGTTCTAACTAATCATCAGCTTTTGATGCTTTCAGTTCTTCTCAATAATCGAAACAATATTTAAGCTTGTTTTGACATTATTTAGCTAAGCAACTCCATCTAGTAAAGATGGTGATGTCAGTGAAGAAGCCACTGGGGATGGTGCGAAAGAAGTTGTAGAGGCCGAAAGCGGACAGGCGACAGAACGACTAAGTACAGGAAGCTGTTCGTGCGAGAGCAGCTTTAGCGCTCTCCGCAAGTTGAAGACCTGCCAGTGAGTTGCATAAAATTTAATGTCGGGTGTAAATGCTAAGGCCAGGCTTTCAGCACAGTCACATTCAGTATTTTAGCACAGGCTGAATGGCCTTCCATTAGCCCATGTCCACATCGAAATCCCTGTGGAACCGCTCGGGGTTCTACAGCGAGTGGATACAATACAATACAATACAATATTTATTTTGCCATATACAACAATTACAGATTGAAAAAAAAAAATGATGAAAATTGACGAAAGAAAATAAATGGCGAGAAAACCTGAAAGAAACCACGAGGCTTATAAAGTCAGGCTTCCTCACTTTTAAAGAATAGCTATCTTATATTAGAATTACAATATGGACTTATGATAATTATCTTTGACCGCGCACACGTACACACACACACACGCACACACATATTAAGTAAGTTAGTTGAGAAATACAGAGATGCTGGCATTTAATAGCTAAATTCGTTGCCTTTCAGAAACGAAAATCCTCAAATAAGAACGTCCGAGACCAGGTTCTATGAACCTGCGAGACTGAGCAAAACCGAACAAACCCTACTTTTCACGAAACCGCTGCATGGTCAGCCGAACCTGGTTTAGGTCATTGTTATCCAAGGCCTTCAGATAGAAACAAACCACCGACAAACACATTAAACAGTCGCATACAAGAACACAGAGCCCCTAAAGTAGCATTTAAATAGCTCCCCTCTCCCCTTCCCCCAAAAAACACCTAGATCCGGCTCTAGATCTATATGGCCTTTAGGGCTCCTAGCGGAATTTATGTCAAATAAGGTTTGATCCCAGTGTTTTGTTTAAAGGTAGCCATCATATTTAAGACCCTAAACAGCTAGGCGAGGAATTCAACCATGGATATTGCCTCAGTCCTCATTTTTTTCTGGCTACGGCCCTGACTTTACTCATATCGTCACAGTCTTTCCACGTCTGTAACTCTTTTTGGTATAGCCCATAATATAACATTTTTGAAGTGAAAGATAAGTCATGTGACCCCCAGCTTCAAAAGGCCTAGATGAGGGAAAAAGTCAAAGCTCATAAGGCCGACACTTTAAAATTGCCCATTAATCTCTTGGCAGTTTTTTGTAGCTAGGTTTATATCCTTAAACGCTATTAAAAAAAGAAAGCTTAATCTTGCTGGAACAAGGAGTACCAGTCTGTTGAAAATTGGAAAAAAACAGTTCTATAAATTAACTAATAAATGGTGGCATCTTTTATGATCTACAACTTTTTTTCCCTTTGAGATGGCACGATGTTAATTGCATTATTTGTTAACCTATACGATACCTTTCTGATATATTACCAAGAAAAGATCCTCACTCCAGCTCCTATCTTGGGGAAACAATGTCAAGACTGCCCTATTTTCGCCATTTTTATGCAAAATAGTTGCCACTTATTACGGGTCTCCAAACCTGCCCCAGTTTTGTGACAAAGAAAGAGCTGTTGGCCAAACGTTCATGATATTTGTTATCAATACACATGCTACTATCACTGCACAAAGAATGGATGGAATCTAAAATTTTGATTTTCATAGCTCTTTGTAAAAGTGGTCGGTTTTCTGTGACAGATGCACTTAAAGTTACAAATTATGGTTCGTTTTGTTCGTATAAGGGAAAAATTTGGATTTGTGATCACTGATTTTTAATAAAACTTAATGAAGTTTGCTTGACTAAGTTACAAATTAGTCGTAAGAGTGGAAGCAATAATCAGTTTAGTGAGAATTGTACAATGCACATTTAGTTTTAGTTTAGTCACATCGTTCGACGTTTCAAACGTTTCACAAGGCAGATTTCACTGAGTTATCAAACCTACGAAAGCTCAACTTGCGAAGCTGATAATTTTTTTAGTACTCAATGGGGTGTGATGATGTTCGTCGGCTAGCGTGATAGTAGAGAGAACGAGCCTGTTTAAATGTCCCCTCGCCTATTATGCGGCTTAGAAAGCAAAACTGTGACGCCAAGCTGATTGATTTAAGGTTCGCACCTGTGCTGCTGATTTTGTGTAACGTCAAGGCCTTATTAAAATCACAACTACGATTCTCAGTAAGACGAGTTTAGGTGTGTAATGAAAGGAACATGCTTCTGCTGTTGATTTTGTCTAACCTTAGTTGGCCTTATAATTTAGGCAAAAGCAAAGGAAATGAAACTTTTGTGTAAGCATAGCAGGCAGAATACTTTATTAAGGAATACAGTACAAGAGTAAAACACCGGAAGAAAGGCAAACTGATCAGACGAGTCACGTTGTTTCGATAATTTTTCTTGGTAATAAAATCCTATTATTCCGTAGAAATCTGTCATTATTTGAACAGGGTACATTGTCTAGAATCATCACATAATTGTGACAATGAAATTGGCCATTTCCGAGTTGCTGTGAACCTCATTATAAAAGCGAGACTAAGTGTAAAGTTTTTCATATGAAAATTAGTTTTGTTTGCATATGAATGAAAACTAATTTTCATAATAAAAACTTTGTACTTAGCCCCCCCGGAAATGACCTATTAGACAGTGCGAAGATAACCAGTGTCCGCAAACCGGGGTTAGCAATGTATGAGAGTTTGTCACTCGGGAAACAGAAAAGTGTCTGTTGTCCGTATTAACCGGGTTAATAGGCCTTATCACGGTTTTCGAGGCCATTTTAACGGGTGGGAAAACAAGCTTGAAATAACAGTGTTTGTATGGAAATCCGATGTGAAATAATTTTCATAAAACATCGCTTCTGAAAAATTCATGAATTGGAAACTTTTGGCATTAGAAGGATGTTAAGAAAAGAAATTGGAGGGATATAGCTCTGCCAGAAAGCGTACAGTCGTGTTTTGAACTTTCCATACATATGTCTGTACAGCGAACCGCCGCGAACTGCTTCTTAAAATAGTTCGCGGGGAAAAAAATACAGGGAAATGTATGGAAAATTCAAAACATGGCTGGACGCTTTCTGGCACAATTACATCTCTCCAATTTTTTTTATTTGAAATCGTTTTCCTAGTGCCAATAAGTTTCCAATTCATGAATTTTTCAGAAGCGATGTTTTATGAAAATTATTTGACGTCGGATTTCCATACAAACACTGTTATTTCATGCCTGTTTGCCTATTCGTCAAAATGGCGTCGAAAACCGTGACGAGGTCAATTTGAGAGAAAATATATAAGCTTTTCGTCGGGTCAAATGCATCTGTACGTAATATCCGCCGGATGTCCGTATTTTAAAAGCGGGCGCGGGTGCCCGTAGAGCGGGATTCCACTGTACTGTCAGATTGTTAAACCTTGGTTCTGTCATTGCCGACCGAAGCACTGAAACACTGCAGAGTTTTCTGAGTAGTCCACGGTAATTGTTAATTAGCTAAAAAATAATAAAGTATTTTCAATCTGCTTCAATGTTCACGTTAGATGCCTCTGATTGATCTCTTCGGATGCTAATTAGCTGAAAATTTAAGTTGCGGAAAGGTTTGGGAAACGGATTTTTTTCCACTAGCTGTTGCTGCAGGTTTTACGAAAACGCTCACCAACGATTTTTTTCACATTTTTAACGAGAAATTTGCCCCTTCGAAAACGAAAGAAAATAGTGTTTACATTTACGAAATTCAGTGAGCTGATTTTTTGCCAAAGAAAACTGTAGATCAGATATCCACCGAAACGAACCGTGTCTCCGGTACCTTGCTTCTTATCGTTTAGTTTTGCATTGCCTTTTATATACATTAGGATACATGTATTAATAAATACAATGGTGTTTTGTGTTCGTATTTTTTTTGTTTTTCTTTCTTTGTTGTTTCAAGAGTGTGTGTATTATACTTTTTGGTTTCCTGTTGTTTTGGCTTGTTTGTTTTGTCTAATACTCATGCATTCTAAAGATATTTTGGATGTCGTGATATAGCAATACAAAGAAACTTACTACTGGAAACTGAAAACACATTCAGAAGGTTTGACATCTGCTATCACTGGTTGTGATTTAATACTCTATCACATAACCTTATTACCTGGATGTAACTTACAATCCGACCTTTTTGATGACTGCACAGTTACCATTTCGTAGTACGTAAATATAACAAAAAAAAAAGAAATTTTAAGTTGTAAATCACAGTACAAACAAACTTAGTCTATCATTGTTATAATTATTTGTGATACAGTATATGACGTCGTATACAATGCTCAACTGTTTCATAATACAGAGCAATAAGTCAGTCCTGCATTTTCAGTTTTTAAGACGAGAACATCAAAGCAAGTCACTTCTTTATCAGCAGAAACAGTGAATAGACTAACGGTTTGAGGTAAGTACAACTATGAAATTCGTCTCGATTCGTCAGCATGAACTATTTGTTGTGTTTGTTTACGGTACGGGGAAAACGGGTAAGGGTTTCAATTGTGCGCGTTTTTAACTCATGAATGCGCGCATGCTCAATGAACGAGTTATCGTAATGTGGGCTGACTTTCACTCGCTCGCTCGCTTGCTCGATCAGCCGTAAACTTTACATTAATTTAATCAGAATTTTATCAAAATCATAAACTATTCATGAATTTACGTATTGGTATAGTGCATCGGCCGCCATTACGGAACAAAAAACAAAGACGTAAAATCAACTCAACGAATAACTTATTCTTAAAATAAAACACTAACAGGTGTGTTGTCTGCTAACTCCTTCCATTGACCGGAACTACAGTGAAACTAAGGGACAACTTTTAGAGGTTGACTAGCAATAGAGTTATTTCAGTAGAGTAATGACTTAGGGTTAACGCTATAACTGTATGAAGATAAATCTAATAGTAGCTGTCCCCCAACTTTTGGTGACTGAAAGCGCCGCGTTGAAAGCCGCTCAAGGCCGAGATTGTCCTCCAAGTCAACAGGGATTCCGCGCAAAATGGAAGTAGAAAATAAGATGGATAAAGGTCTGATGGTGTTCCCTGCTCATTCGCGTATTTTTTTTGGCAGTCCGACGTAATTTGACCGTTGAAATCGTAGCGCCACGGGTTCCATATAACTAAAACCCACAACAACTTATAAATACAAAAATTAATCTCTCCTTCAGGAGTCTTGGACAATGTGGTCCAGTGGCGTAGTTCCCTACGGAGAAAGGTAACGGAGAAGAAGTTTTTCTTTTTCTATTTTCTCTCTTTTGTTTTTTGGAGGCCCCTTGTTAAGCCTTTATAGCTTATATTTCGAGTCCTGGGCCAACTAAACACAATGCAAACAATGTTCTATACTTCGCCAATATTTACTTCTGCATTCACGAGTTGGCACACAGGAGCCTCTGATTGTAACGTAAGTAATAGTCACTGGCTTATGTGGCATAGTTCCATTTGAAACAAAACTGTCGTTAGATATTTCTAAACTTCGAAAGCGACATTTTCTTGGGAGCCTTATTTATACGGAAACATTATTGGTGTTCAAGTGTTAGTCACGTGACCTATAAATAGCTGGCGGTAGTCAAAATCTACCACAGGTCACCTGGCTGATACACTTACCCGGGAGGGAGTGTGTATAGTGTATTGCGAGCCAAAGGTTTCACGTTGATTCCCCCTGTCTGTCTTGTATTACCAGTCGCCTAAAAACGACTGCGTGGGAGGCTACCCTGTCTGCCTCATGTTAGTACTCGTACCTAGGTTTGACCGTGAGTTTGTCATGACATTCCAGTTCCAGCGACACGGCTAGGTCTGCGGCAAAAATGGCGCCCGATTTGAATTTAACTTTGTTTTCAACGAAGGCCTGTGTCAGCACAATAAATGAATTTCTCCGTGAATGAGTTGCTCAGGAAAGACCACACATCATCTTTCTTGGCATATGGAGCACGTGAGACAGTTAAGTGTGTGCTTAAGTTTCAAGCAAATTTTAGCGAGGTTTTAGACGTGCTCTCCTCAAATGACGGGTGAAATTATATTCAAATTCGAGTTCAAGTTTTCCAACCTTGTCATTGACATAGTACAGCTGTGCTGCACGTCCACCAGCAGCTGAACCGCTCAAAACAGCTTTTGGAAGCTCTGAAAACCCTACCCTGAGAGCAGAGGCCCTTCGATCTTCCTAGATAAAGCCCCATTCACACACTTATCTAGGAAGATCGAAGGGCTTCTGCTCGCAGGGTATGAGAAGCCATGAAAATACCGCAAAACACACCAGGTGAGCGTTTTCAGACTTAATTGTAATTTTGCAGGTTTTTGAGGCAATATTAATATTTAACTATAAAAGTTAACGTTAAAAGAGAACGACGTTTCGACCGTCCGACGGTCATTTTCAAGTTCAAAATGAGAAGTAAAATATGTGCTTATATACAATTGTGAAAAAACTAATGAGATACTGACTTAAAAAGCTTAAAAAAGCTCTAAGATATTCACATCTAAACAATATCAAAAATAATAGCGTGAATGATAAATACAAAGGAACGCTTAAAACGATAAAAGGTATTTAAAAGGTATTTAAAAGTGAAATAATTAAACAAATAACTTCGCGCGGATCGAGTCGCATTGTTTGTTCAGTTTCGGCTTTAGGTCGCGAATAAACAACATCTCGAAGATCAAGCAGTCGAGTTTGCTCTGACACTTTCTCAGGATTCTGAAGTTGCTTTTAATGGTCTCTGGATCCTGTCCATGCTCGTCCTTTACATGATTGCCAATTGCAGATCGTTTGTGTTCCTCCACACGTTGATGCAAGTGTCGACTCGTGAAGCCAACATAGTCTGCATCGCACAGACCACATTTGAAATAATAAACAACGTTTTGTTGATTCACAATGGGAGGTTTATGTTCCTTTGGTTTGATTTTGCTCTTAATCTTCTGACTTGTGTAGACAGGATGGACATCAGCATCGATCTTTCGACTGAGATCATTAAGTTGGTTAAAAGCAACTTCAGAATCCTGAGAAAGTGTCAGAGCAAACTCGACTGCTTGATCTTCGAGATGTTGTTTCTCTCCTCCGCAGAGGCACCGACATAAAAAAAAGGAGAGAAAAAGATATGGAATGAAACATGAAAATTGAATAAAAGAGAGCGCGGTGAGACGACGGTACGGAGACGACGTGATTTCTTCCCATCGTCCTCCGCGCTCCTCTTCACTCTCCCCAGTCCCTTATTTGTCTCCGCTCGAGCGCGGTAGAGGACTCTGAGGATCAGAAAGTGTGTGTCGTGTTCTAGCTTCAACGACTCTCCTGTAGCTCAGTGGTAGCTATGGTAGGTCTGCGCTGCCGTGCGACGTTTTGAGCATCGCGAAGGCTCGGGGACGAGGTTAGTGATACGTTTCTTCTCTGTGAAGTAAGTGGCCTACGGAAAAACAGATAATTAAGCAACAGTTATTCCAAAAACCAGTAAAATACAAAGAAATGTATGGCGTTTTGTTCAAAATTGAGGCTTTTTATCTCTGAAAAATGCATGGTTGCCCCCAATTTTCTTTTTGGATATCAAGAGCACTTGCTAAGTTCTGCTTTCTCTGCAGTTTTAAACCGCACAAAAATATCCTTGTGTTAGTAGGCACCAGCCATAGGGAACCCGAGTATCTCGAGATGCGCACAGCGTATTTGCAGCAGCAAAAGTAGGCGCCGTCCTTAATGAGCGAGACAATAGACTACAAGAAGTCCCTTATTTCGTTATGGATAGAAAAGCAAGCAACCACGCGCTCGCGCGCGAAAATTGCTTCTTGTGAGGAAACCTGAGGCAATTTTCGCGCGCGTGGTTTGCTCGCTTTCTTATCCCTAAGTAAATAAGGTACAGCCCGTAGTCTAGCTAAACTACTACCGTGGATAACGTTTAATCGTGGATTAGTGTTAATTGTCTCTCGAGGGACCGGGCCCAGGTGTATAAATGGGTGCCAGCGACAAAATGCTGTCTCAAGGTAACCCCTGCGATGGAACTGCATCAAGTCCAGGGGCCGCGGTGGGGTGGGGATGGTAACACTCGTAGTTGCTTAATGCTACACTGAAACCGGGTTAAGCTCTAGCCGTATTTGGTCATTTAGGTCCGTAAACTTCCTTACGTGTTATATACTATCACTGCATTACAGAGCTTGCCCAAGGTGGCTGCATGGGTTTGTACCGTTGGAATTCTGGCGGACAGTACAGAGGCAAGTTATAGGAGCAAGATCTCTTAGCTGACTCTCAGGTGTGTTGTCTCAGGAATCCTGTCTAAATAAGAATTCAAGGCTTTTCCCTTGTAAACAAAAACACCCTTACAACCCATCACATATTAGTCTCTTGCGCGCCATTCGTAAAAACCTATCACAGTAGCTGGCGGTATTGCCCGCTCGCGAAGATAAAGTTTTGGCGGCAAATCGCCTTTTCCCCATTCCCCTCGCGGCTTCGCTGCTTCTCCGCCCAACGTTCTCCTTCGCCCAACATCCCGCCAGCTACGCGGGCTAAACACCTACAACAAAGTGGCAATGACTCTCTGTTATTTACTTGTCCATTAACGATAAGATAACTTGTCCGCGCATTCTCTTTTCGAGCGTAAACGAAGTGCATTGGCCTCTTAATATACCTTATATATGCCTTGTATACAGATTTTTACGGTGTGTGGTCCACCAGGATTAAGAAAACACAAACCTTTGAATTTTTGCAGTTGCTCCTGCACATGTTTTGCACATACATGGATTCTCGGCTGCCTGCAGACCCCTCATTCCCGGATGGAAGAACATTCACTGGACTGCACTTCCTCAAAACGCCCGACAAACCTAGTAAGCTGGCACAAGTTTGATATAGGGCCCTTTAAGATTCAATGTTAAAGACTAGTTTAATTTAGCAACCATTTTCATCTTGCGTTAGTAAGGTGCAATTTTTATTAAGCGTTGTTTCACTGTCTGGTTAACCTGTTCAGAAGAAAAGACGGCTTTGAAGAGGCTACTGTTTGGGTTAAACAGTGGGATCTCAGTCGGTAGAGCAACGGTGATCAAATCCCGGAGTCCTGGGTTCGACTCCTGAGGAGGTCAAAAATTCGTGCGATTTCTCATCTCCTTACTTGGGCTAACGCGCAGTGGGGATTCCATGGGTTCACTTAGCACTACAGCTTACACTGCAAAGTTAATTCTCTTATCCAGCTTGATGTAGCGGCCTGAAGAAGGGCTTTCTCCTGTCAATGATAACAGTTTTTAACTCGTGAATGCGCGCATGCGCAATGAACGAGTTATAGCGATAGCTGACTCTCGACTTGGTCGATCAGTCGATCAGTCGATCAGTCGGTTTTGTCGTTAACTTTCGGGCGTGCGCAGTGAATGAGTTTTAAATTCAATTAGTGGAAAAAAACACGCGAACATTTGTTGTTTATGGCGCATCAGGAAATTCTTATTCAATATGTAGAGAATAATTTGACGATCATTTAGTGCAAGAATGGCGATTTTTCGTTCAATCTGAGCAAAGTTTCAAGTTTTTTCAGTTTTTCAGAAAGTCCGGGGTCGTAAACTCAATTAGTGAAAAAAAAAAAAAGGTGAAAATTTGTTTCACGACGCGTCAGAATTCTCTCATTCATTCTGTAGAGAATAATTTGACAATCATTTTAGTGTAAGAATGGGGATTTTTCGTTGAATCTGAGCAAAGTTATAGGATTTTTTCGTTTTTTTCTACGAAGTGCGGTTTCTTTCAAGAATTAAAAATAATTTAATTTAAAAATAATTTAATTAAAAAATAATTTAATTTGTCAGTTTTCACGCGAAAGCGGAACGTGCCATGTCACGCATCATTGACGTCGTAAACAAAATTATGCAAATTTCTGGTGAAATGAACACTTTTAAGATCTTGTCAGCTTTCATAGAGGTTTCAAAGGGAAAAAATGTTTCATTTTCGAAATTTACAACTGGTAATTTATGGGAAAGCAAAAGGACGCGGTCGATAAATAATTCTTATTTAGCAAGAGCTTGTCATAGTTCATCATTTTTACTTGAGGATTGCGTGGACTGAACTCCAAAGGAAAAATTTCACGCATTTATGTCGGGCATGAATCGTAATGCGATACTTTGTTGAACATATTTCCCTTTGTGAGATCGGCTTGCCCTACAGTAATTTTGTAATTTTAATTCCCAAAAAAACTTCACTTGCCCATCGGGCAAGTGATGGTTAGAATCCACTAGCCCGATCGCGAAATCCAGTAGCCGCGGACTATCACACGAATTTGCATGACGTAGCTGCACATGGCGTGCTCCTATAAACTTTGAATAAAAAAAACACGTGATATTTTTTAATCGGCGCATCAGAATAATCGGCTTATTCAATCTGTACAGAATAATTTGACAATCATTTTAATAGTACAAGAATGGTCATTTTTCGTTACATAATCGGGCAAAGATATAATTTCTTTTAGCTTTTGAGGAAGTTTCCGTAGCCGTCTAAATTGCAATTACTATGTGTCATCTGCATTCACGAGTTGGCTCACAGGAGCCTTTGATTGTTTTTAAGCCAGCATGACCCTCCTCGGCTTCTCTGCAGGTTAACAATAATGCTCATATGAGATCCTTTGTGTTGCAGATGCACGAAAGAGTGATTTGTGCATTTATCAGTCGCGTCTTCATCCACCTCACTTTAAGGTAAATGATAGCTGATAAGACAAGCTTATGATCCCCTATTTTCGCGTGTGATACTCAAGATAGCACGCTTCGATTGAACGGTCATCATTTTGCTTTGTCATGTTGAGCGCAACCTGGGGAGGGCGCCAAAACTACCAAGTCCCTGTTTCTCTCATCTCTCTACCCATCCCTGCCCCACTTGCTAGTTGTAGTAATCTTCCCCAGGTTGTGGTCAACGTATCAAAGGAAGATGGCAGCCGTTTACATGTAATGTTTATGTTTAATGCTGACCAATACTTTGCAAAAAAAAAAAAAGATGCTCAGATACCACCTCTACCTCAGCCCAAAAGAAAGTTCTATTTGAAAACAATACGCAAAAATATGCCCGTCTTGTTTGATATAATGCCCCTCTGAATGAACAAGATGTGGCAAAACGTGAATGGAGACCTAACTTTGGATGTTGTTATTGATTGTAAGTTTGCAACTTCTCTTTCATAGGTTATCATTGAAGATGAAGTATATGACATGCCAAAGGTACGCAGGATGTTTTACAGTGAACATCCGAATTTCTTTTTGTAACGTCCGGCATTTCAATGAAATGTTGATCATTTCTCTGGAAACCTTTCTGAAAAAGAGGCATTCATGCTGTAATTTTTAAAAAAAATCATAGCTTTATACCGTCACTAAACTGACATGTAAATTTCAAAACTCTGTTCAAATTTCAAAAATACTGGTCACGCGTGATGTGGATTGACTGTAATTTGATCCCCTGTTGGTTGGTTGATCTTGTTCCTCGTCAAATTCTCGATTCTCCTTTTCTTCCTCTTTTTGTACGTATCCTGATGTTCTTACACGGCCTGTTTTAAACCTTTTGTCGGTAATAGTTATCAGCGTTTAATTTCTCCCAACAATGTTACTTCCCTGGTGAGACATACCGGTCATGAGAACAAAGATAATGATCACCAAAGATGAACTGTGTTGATGTTTAAACAAAATCTCCTTACTAGAACCACAAGAAACATATTGAGAAAAATGAAGAGAATTTGCATGTTGATTTTGGGGTATAAAGGGTTAGTCATTGACCCTTTAACTACCGGAGTCTGCCCCCAGCCAAGCAATTAATATAGCTCTAGCTTTTGAGTCTGTGGATAAAATCCTAAAGTGTGACCATTCAAATGAGAGCTACTGAGTAGTACTTTCCTGTGGTGCTGTTTATTATGCTGTGCAGGGTGGTTTGAATTTTTGAGTCTGTGGACAAATTTTTAAAGTGTGACTATTCAAATGAAAGCTACTGAGCAGTACTTTCCTGTGGTGCTGTTTATTATGCTGTACAAGATGATTCTAACTTTTGAGTCTGTGGATGAAATGGTAGTTTGACCATTCATTGCCTTTCGTAATGCTGTTACGCAAGGTTGTTCGACTCTTGTGTCTGTGGATGAAATTGCATTATGTTCATGATGTTGTTTTCAGATGAAAGGCATTGCACAGTATTTCCCTGTGGTGCCGCTTGTTGTACTGCAAAAATTCAAAATTGTTATACACGTATAACTGGAAATGTTCGCGGTAATGAAAATACGAAAATGATGGAGGCGGGGGTGTGTGCCACTTATTGTTTCTAGTGGATACTTCAAAGCCATTAATTTTTTTTTCCCATTTCAGGGACAAAATAATCTGTTTCATACAATAGTTTTCTTTCTTCATCACGTGAAAACCAAGCACTATGGCATGTTAGGGTGAGTTGTGTCGCTTATTTCGTTACTTAAAGAAAATATTCGTTATAAAATTGAGCGAAACCATTGTTACCGTATATCTGGGCGATTAAAGCAATCTCAGGTAATGCAATGAGCCAATCAGAATTTTAAGGAAATTATGCAACCGCAAACCGATGTCGTAACCAGTGCCAAGGGCGGGAAAAATCAAACCGATTAGTGTTAAGCGCGGGAAAACAGGCAACCGGTGCCAAGAGCGGAAAAACAGGCAACCAGTGTCAAGCGCGGGGAAACAGGCAACCAGTGTCAAGCGCAGGAAAATAGGCAACCGGTGCCAAGCGCGGGAAAACGGGCAACTAGCACCAAGCGCGGGAAAATAGGCAACCAGTGCCAAGCGTGGAAAACAGGCAATCGGTGCTAAGCGCGGTTAAACAGGCAACCGGTGCTACGCGCGGGAAAACTTGCAACCGGTGCCAAGCGCGGGAAAATAGACAACCAGCACCACGTGCGGGAAATAGGAACCCAGTGGCAAGCGCGGGAAAACAGGCAACCGGTGCCAAGTGCGGGAAAATAGGCAACCAGTATTATGCGCGAGAAACAGGCAACCGCAGCAAGAGTGAGGAAACATGCAACTGATATCAAGCACTTGAAAACATGGAGCCGTTACCAAGTGTAACGGGTTTCGGTTTTGCTGCTGGTTGTAAAAAGACAGCACATCTACCGTGACTGTATGCTTAGCTCATAACCAAATTCTTTTATCTTTTGCAGACGAGTTAACTTGGGCTTGTCAGGCGTGAATATTCTTTGTATCCTGAACAAGAAATGAAATGTTCACCGCTCACCAGCAAGTTGCACAACAAGAAGGAAAGAACTTCGGTCCAGCTGTCGCCGTCCCCTGTCAAGTTATTTGACGTTGCGTGACGCCTGATATGAAACGAGGAGCCAACTGAAACCAATTAAAACCAGTTTTTTTTTTTCATTGCTCTTTGTTTTAACTTTCAATCTTGCGTTTCAATTTCCATTTGAGTTGACATTTTTTCCGTTTTCTGAAACGGCAAAATATGGGTTACGGGAAGGTAGATTTTTTTAAATTGACATCCCTATACATCTTCAACTTTCGGAAGATACGCGTTCAGTTATATATAGCCGGAAATAGGATGTCGTTAAAAGAACTTTGTTAAATACAAATGTGTTCCATTTTAACAAGTCATCGACCAGTTTTTTTTTTCTTTTTTCAAGAACGATGACAGCGTTTTGTAAATAACTTAATTTTTTCCCTGTCTTCAGTATTGCTTTTTTCAAAATACAATAAATTTCAAAATTTTAGTACATTTGTCCTGCCTGGTGTTGGATGGTTCTAACTATTCAGAGTATAGACAGTAGATAGTTAGCCTGCATAGAAGGCGTACAGTCGGGGAGGGATAAGAAATTCATGTTAACGTACCATATAGTCACCCACATAACCTTAACCCTAACTTCAACGTTCGAAAAACACGCCTTCAGTTATACAGATGCAACTGGAATGCCGTTAAAGCTAGGGACTTTGTTTAATACAGATGTGTTCTATTTTAACAAGTCATCGACCTTTTTTTTGGTCTTTTTTTCAAGAAAGATCACAGCATGTTGTAAATAACTTTTTTCCCCCTATGTCTTCAGTATCACTTTTTCCAAAACACAATAAATTTCAAAATTTTAGTACATTTGTCCTGCCTGGTGTTGGGTAATTCAAACTATTCAGAGTATGAACAGTAAATAGTTAGCCTGCATGGAAGGCGTGCAATCGGGGAGGGATAAGCAATTCATGTTAAGGTACCATATAGTCACCCATATAGCCTTAACCTTAACCCTAACCCTCCATATAGTCACCCTTACCTTACCATGAATTAGTGTATATGCCTAAATTTCTCTAAAGTCACCACGTTCATGTCGTTTTCGTAAGATAGCGTTAACTTTGAAAAAGATGATACTGTGTGTCATCAGTATTTCCGATCCCTATGGTTTTAATTTTAGTGTAGTGGGAATGTTTGTTTGTTTGTTTATCGTTTTTGTGCGTGTTTGTCATTTAATACTAGAAATACGTGACTCGCAAAACCTCGCGAAGCTGGGGCTGGGTGGAAAACCCTCTTTACTCGTACTGTAGCATCAAATGAGGAGATTAAAAGGGGCATAGGATTTTTTTTATGAGCATGGACTTTTCGTAGTTCCACAGGCTAGTTTGCGGTTGAAAATCTATTTCTGACGCGACGTAATGTACAACGGGCGTGTAGCGCTGTCGTGCTCGATGAATTTATTTCCCATGGAAAATTATTTCACCGCGGCCACAAACGTGTAATTTCTTCAATGCAATCTTTCGCAAAAAAGATTTCTAAAAGAAAGGGAAAATATTCTGGAGAGATAGTTCTGTATCTAGTGAATATTGATGAACATTGCAGTTGAAATTTGATCATGCACGCATATTTTTTCCGATGTATGCAAATTTTGCTCCACACGACGGCAGACAGTCTGACGTCATTCTGCGGTTGAAAATCTATTTCTGACGCGACGTAATGTACAACGGGCGTGCAGCGCTGTCGTGTTCGATGAATTTATTTCCCACGGAAAATTATTTTACCGCGGCCACAAAACGTGTAATTTCTTCAATTCAATCTTTCACAAAAAATAATTCTAAAAGAAAGCGAAAAGATTCTGGAGAGATAGTTCTGTATCCAGTGAATATTGATGAACATTGCAGTTGAAATTTGATCATGCACGCATATTTTTTCCGATGTATGCAAATTTTTTTCAGACGACGCCAGACAGTCTGACGTCATTCATACTTTGTTTGCGCACTGTTGCCAGGCAACATCACGGACACCTTCACGGAAATATATAAACATACATATATATAACTAGAAATACGTGACTCGCAAAACCTCGCGAAGCTGGGGCTGGGTGGAAAGCCCTCTTTCGTGTTGTAGCATCAAATGAGGAGATTAAAAGGTTTCTGAACATAGCAACTATTTTGATGAGCATGGTCTTTTCGTAGTTCCACAGGCTAGTTTGCGGTTAAAAATCTATTTCTGACGCGATGAAATGTACAACGGGCGTGCAGCGCTGTCGTGTTCGATGAATTTATTTCCCACGGAAAATTATTTTACCGCGGCCACAAAACGTGTAATTTCTTCAATTCAATCTTTCACAAAAAATAATTCTAAAAGAAAGCGAAAAGATTCTGGAGAGATAGTTCTGTATCCAGTGAATATTGATGAACATTGCAGTTGAAATTTGATCATGCACGCATATTTTTTCCGATGTATGCAAATTTTTTTCAGACGACGCCAGACAGTCTGACGTCATTCATACTTTGTTTGCGCACTGTTGCCAGGCAACATCACGGACACCTTCACGGAAATATATAAACATACATATATATAACTAGAAATACGTGACTCGCAAAACCTCGCGAAGCTGGGGCTGGGTGGAAAGCCCTCTTTCGTGTTGTAGCATCAAATGAGGAGATTAAAAGGTTTCTGAACATAGCAACTATTTTGATGAGCATGGTCTTTTCGTAGTTCCACAGGCTAGTTTGCGGTTAAAAATCTATTTCTGACGCGATGAAATGTACAACGGGCGTGCAGCGCTGTCGTGTTCGATGAATTTATTTCCCACGGAAAATTATTTTACCGCGGCCACAAAACGTGTAATTTCTTCAATGCAATCTTTCACAAAAAAAGATTTCTAAAAGAAAGGGAAAAGATTGTGGAGAGATAGTTCTGTATCCAGTGAATATTGATGAACATTGCAGTTGAAATTTGATCATGCACGCATATTTTTTCCGATGTATGCAAATTTTTTTCAGACGACGCCAGACAGTCTGACGTCATTCAAGTGCGGACACCTTCAAAAAAACATATATATATATATACTAGAAATACGTGACTCGCAAAACCTCGCGAAGCTGGGGCTGGGTGGAAAGCCCTCTTTCGTGTTGTAGCATCAAATGAGGAGATTGAAAGGTTTCTGAACATAGCAACTATTTTGATGAGCATGGTCTTTTCGTAGTTCCACGGGCTAGTTTGCGGTTAAAAATCTATTTCTGACGCGATGAAATGCACAACGGGCGTGAAGCGCTGTCGTGTTCGATGAATTTATTTCCCACGGAAAATTATTTTACCGCGGCCACAAAACGTGTAATTTCTTCAATGCAATCTTTCACAAAAAAAGATTTCTGGAAGAAAGGGAAAAGATTCTGGAGAGATAATTCTGCATCAGTGAATATTGATGAACATTGCAGTTGAAATTTGATCATGCACGCATATTTTTTCCGATGTATGCAAATTTTTTTCAGACGACGCCAGACAGTCTGACGTCATTGCGGACACCTTCACGGAAATATATAAACATACATATATATATATAAATATATTTTTCGCTCGAATTCGCGCGGCTTAGCTCCACTCGGGCCGGCTCGGCCCGACAAATTTATTAACCTCGCTACGCTCGGGCCTTCGGCCCTCGCTTCGCGAGGAATAAATATATTTTTCGCTCGAATTCGCGCGGCTTAGCTCCGCTCGGGCCGGCTCGGCCCGACAAATTTATTAACCTCGCTACGCTCGGACCTTCGGCCCTCGCTTCGCGAGGAAATATATGTTCGGCTCGAATTCGCACGGCTTAGCTCCCGAGCGCGGCCTTCGGCCCGACAAATTTATTAACCTCGCTTCGCGAGGAATTATAATAATTTCATCGGGCATTGCGGCGTATTTTGCGGGCTAAAATGAAGAATTCAGCGGGCTAAAATATATTTTAGCCCGCTGCTCTGAGCCAATAAGAAAGAAGAAAATAACGTAGCCAGCCAATCAAATCTGGAAGCCATTCGACTGTTCGGGCCGTTTTCTTGCTTGTTCAGACTCGAAGCGCTGCCATCTGCAAAGAAATTGTTTTGAACTACGAAATCGTTCTAAAACCTAACGAAGAAGCAAATTCTCAGTCGTCTGAGCTAGATACACTGATTCACCGTAAGACCGGAGATTGCATGAGAGCGAGGCCTAAGGGCCGTCGAACGCGCGAATCTCAAATCAACAAACATGGACGAAAGAGCTCTACAAGAGATAGACTTAAACCTTACGCCAGACGACATCCCATGCTCATCTGTTGAAAATGTGGATGATATCAGCAAGTGGACGATACCACAGCTAAAATTCTGGCTCAAATGCAGAAGGCTAAACCAGCAAGGATTAAAGAAAGACCTCGTCGAAAAGTAAGCTTTGTAATTTTACTGTCGAAAAGCGGGCGCCGCACGTCGCACTATTTTATGTTTCCAATATCGTTTCCAATGTTTTTTTTTTGTTTGTTTGTTTTTTCAGAGTAAAAGCCTTTAACTCGATCCCTTACTACAGGGATAGAGTTTACGACCCTGACCCAGAAAGAAGTTACACGAAGGCAAAGCTTGAAAAGCTCAAGCGATCGAATGCAACAGTTGAGAGCGCGGCAAAACAAACCAGCCCCAATAACTCACCTTTCGATAGCTTTCCGCCGGACGAATCTACACAATATTCGGAAGACTTTTCTATTCTGCCTTCGTTTGTGCCAATGGATGCGTTCGAACAGGTTAAAAATTCTGGTAAATCAATTAAGAAATTTGCCAATGCAGAGGTTGTGATAAACTCAAACGACAAAGGCCTTCGCATGATGAACTTTGTGCATGATTTACAGGTGTATAACAACCCAGAAAAGCGTCATATTTATTTGCGTGCCTGCTGTTGGGCTTCCTACAAAAGGAACATCAAGTACAAGGTAAAATTAATTTTTAAACCAAAATGAATCCCCGAAGATTCTGGCAGCAAAATGTGATAGGCAGTGCCCAGCCTCCAATAGCGGTGTTTGCTGCCATGTGATGGCTCTCATTTGGAAACTAGAGGATATGACGAGAAAGTCAGAGCTACGAGATTTTACTCCTGACAACAGATGCTGTACATCAAAGCCAAGGCAATGGGGGAAAGGGAATAAACGTGAAGTGGAGTTCCACCCAGTGATGGCTTCAAATGTGATAAAACCGAGACATTCCTCTGACTTACCTGGCAGGAAGAGAAGAGGTGTCCAATCACAATTTTACGACCCAAGGCCACCCAAATCTCGGAAGCTTGATGTTACTGGTATTGTCAAGCTTAAACGTGACCTTCAGAACATAAACCCAAATATACCCTTTGCAACCATGCTACCAGAAGAAAAGTCAATTTCAACTGTAATGACTCTGGTTGGCACAGTTGCTAAAGGTTCAACAATTCACAAGCAACTCCAAGACTATGCCACTCCCGGTTTGATACCAACCTCTATCAGTAGCAACCGACCGGCTGTTCAAGTAAATTGGAGTCCTGTATGTAGTACATCAGATACAACTGAAGAACTAAGAGCCAATCACGTCCAAAGGGAAAAAGACCAAAGTTTAAATGGTGGATCTCCTGGCCCTTCAATCACTCATGTGCACAGAGAATCAGCTATGCCACACACTTCTGAGCCACATGCAACTCTTTATGGACAACCTAATGGTAACGCCCATTTGCAGGAGGAAGAAGTTTCTACAGGCAATACTCAAGGACAAGAGCAGGCAATTCCAATTTTTGCTAACAGAGGAGCTGATCCCTATCACACTCAAGCAAAACAAACAACACAGGCCAAAACATTATTTATTGAAACTCTTACAGATGAGCAACAACGAATTGAAATGGCAACAAGAGGGCAATCACTCAACCCTACTTGGTTTGAACAAAAGCAGAACAGGATAACTGCCAGTATATGCAAAGATGTATTTACCCACATGCAAAATAAAGGGGCAAAGATTCCAGAAAATCTAATTAAAAGAATTATCTCAAAAGGAATTCTTTACAAACACGTGAGCTATTCCCAAGCTAAACACCTTAATTATAAAAGTAAAGGTATGATCTATGGTATTGAAAATGAGCCTGTGGCAGCAATTTTATACAAAGAATACCTTTTATCATTACCAGACATCAAGGAAGTAACAATTCAAGAGGTTGGCCTGATTTTAGACAGAAATAGCAATGTCCTTGCAGCAAGCCCAGATAGAATTGCAACCATAGTATATTACAATGGTACCATTGAGCATAGAAATGTAGAAATAAAATGTCTGGAGTCAAAGCAGGATGTTTCACCCGAGGTTGCCATTGAACAAAGCCAAAAGGAAGCTAGTTTCCCATTTAGGAAAAACAATTCTTTCTATGAAGTGAAGGATAAGCATAAGTATTGGTTTCAAACACAGATGCAAATGGGCATCTCTACACTTCCACTGACTGACTTTGTCATTTTTACTAGCTCAAGATATCCTATTTTAGTTCTGAAGGTAACATTCTCATCCAGATGGAGTAATGAAATTAAACCTAGTTTACTTGCTTTTCATAAGAAATATATTGCAAACAACAACAGTTAGTGACTCTAGGACTAAGAAAGAATATGAACTCTTCATTGAGATAACTAAACTTGTAACCTCTCAAAGACGTATATCAATTTGCTATAGCAAAAGGAGGACATTTTATCAAACTCTTAGTATATAGTTTTGAAACGTTTTTGCTTTTAGGCAAATGTTGTGTTTGTTGCTCCTTGGATTATTTAAGTCTTGGATGGAGGGGACTCCCATAGAAAAAGTGATGGAGATGTTTCGTCAGAAATTTTGAAACAGACCTTAAAAGGTATCAGAATGTTCTTAAAAGGGTGCATCTCAAATTCAATTTGGCTCCTAAGTGGATAGGGTAGACAGTGTTTCTGACAAGTAATTCCTGGTACCTAGAAGGTACCAAGATAACTGGTTATGACATCTTGGTGGCCATTTTAGACTTAAAAATTGAAACTTTTTTATGGGACTTCCCTCCACCTCTACTCTAAACAGAAATTATTGGATTTTGAAAGTTGACTAACAAAACACATACGGTCCAGATTTGATTAATAGATCCATAAGTAGAAAGGGGCAAAACTTGATTAAATATATGCCAAGCCTTTATACGTTTTATTGCTCTTTCAACGTGAATTCGAACATTGGCTATACTCATGGTTTCAAAACACTGGCTTTCTGTAAACTGGTCAGTTGAAGAAAATCTCTTTGCAGGAATATACAAACTCCCTCCTCTGAGGGCTATCAGGTCATGGATTTCAAAGCCTTTGTCTGCAAGGTATTGATCTCCCATTTCAATTAACTGGCAGAAGTTACTTCTTTCCACAATTTCTTTATCACTTATTCTTCCTGGATATAAGGGACCGTTCATTTTTTATGAGCATGGGGGGGCTGGTGGGATTTAGGGGGGGGCCACGAGAAAAAAAAATGGCACTAAAGGGGGGGGGCTACCAAAAAAAATTGAGTGAAAGAGGGGGGGGGTCACCAGAAATAATTGGCTAGTAGGGGAAATTGAAAGTGGCTCAACACAAAAACAGATGAAGAAATTGAATATTATTTCAATTTTATTTAATACGATTTTCCTAACCACTTTTAATTTGTTTTACATACTGAGGTCGAAATCTGCATTTCATATTAACAACAACTGAGGAAATGAAGCATATCTGTTGGAAAAGCAATAATGAATATAAACTGAAGTAGACACCTATGTTTGTACAAGTTCAAATTAATATAAAAACGTAACAGTCTCACTATTGAATCATCCGTGGGGGAGTAGTTTTCTATTAAGTGGTTGTACTCAGAACTATATCAATAGATTTGTTCTGTTTAATAGTACTCACTTTTATAAAGACTGTTGATTAGTAAATTATTTGAGCCCAGGAGTATCAGTAGACTCAGTAGTATGCCTAGTGTGAACATCCAGATTAGTTTTTAGTAATAGAACTGTTGTTGGTGACTTCAGTTGACGGTAAATCTGAGCCGTAGGCTATCTTCAGAAAAGCTTGTAACTCTCATTTTTAATAGCAGTACTTTAATATCCAGGCGTGTAGGAGGGGGGGTTCGAACGAACCCCCTTTGAAGATCAATAATGGCAGAAGAAAAAGCACAATGAGGAGGTTGAACAACTACATGAGGTGTACCATGCGAGAGAGTAGAATGTCCGCCCTGGCTCTAATGTATATCAAATATGATATGCCTGTCAATCTTGACGAGATAGTCAATTTGTTTGAAGGCCTACACCCGAGAATGGTGCAGTTTACCAGCTTGGTGTATGACTATCAGCAGATCGAATAGCTATCAGAACTTGACAGGGCGCGGAATGTACATTGAACTTTCTTGTTTAAGTTGAGACAATTATGCCGCAGAAATGATGTATATAGCTTAAAAAGCTGCTGTAAAACAAATTTGTGATTTGCCTAAAATGGGTCTCAAAATGCAGGAAATGAGGTTTCTGGAAACCTAGATTTTCAAAAATTTCCGGGGGAGCATGCCCCCGGACCCCCCTAGTAAGAGCGCCTCCGGCGCTCAACAAACACCCCTATTTAACCCTTACCTACGCGCCTGATATCTGTGTGTCCCCTGTTTTTTTTTCTGTTTAATATGACTCGTAATCGTTGATTTGTATGCTTCAATCCGTATTTTGTTACTTAGATCTGTACGTGTATTGTTTCTACTCGAAGGGGAGTAATTACACGTTAAACATTTGCTTGATTATTTTTATAGTTCCTCTAAGAATCTAAATGGAAATTTAGGGTTTGCCGTTGCCGTAAACGTGTTGCTATCTATAAAACGTTTTTTTTTTTTTTAACAAGAGAAATCTTTACCTAAGCAGAGAACGGTAACTTTTTAATAGTACTGTAAAGAAATCACAGTTATTATAATGTAACAATTACGTTTCTCTTTGATATTAACAGTACATAAGCGTTTTGCTAAAGTTAGGAGTATGATTTGTTTCTGGTTGGGCGGGAGGGGGGGGGGTCATCAGAAAAAAAGTTTCTGCTTGGGGGGGGGCCATGTAGAAAAAAATTGCATGCTAGGGGGGGGTCATACAGTTTCGTAGTGGCAATTAACCAAATCCCACCAGCCCCCCCATGCTCATAAAAAATGAACGGTCCCTAACTGACTGATAAATGTTATCCAGCCACTAGGTGAAATGCATACTAGCCCTTTAAACGTGTCATGAGATTTATAATCTGAGTACATCTCTGAATGCTTCTGATAGTCCCTGGGCAGTTCACATTTCAACTCTGTGCAATCTAAAATTCCCCGTACATTTTCATATCTACCCTTAAATGAATCTGGCAAGTGCTCCTTTACATTCTCTTTTGAAGGCCACACAGGCAAACTTCCCAACATTATGTAAAGGTAGTTTGCCCACGTAACAAAAACATCCGACACAGTACTTACAGACACACCAAATCTGTGCGCCAAGTCACGCTCGAATAATCCACGACGCACCCTGGTTAAAAACAACCACAGCTGGTCAATGGGCTCCATTTCTCGCTTTCTATTTCTTTCATTTTCCTGTTGCTGTAGGAAAGGAAATGGAACACTAGGATCTGCATGGTCTCCTTTCACTTTGGCACGTGCATTTTTCCAACTGATCAGAGACTCAGAGCAAGGCTTAACAAAGTTCCAAAATGCGATTAATGCTCGATAACTTTCAAATCCAGTGTAAAAGAAAATGTCGTCGTCATTGGATCCAAACCTCTCCAGGCCAAATTTACAAAGACAAAGTTTTTGCCTAAGTTCAAAATTCTCAGCAACCAAATCTCTTTCTGGCGCCAGTGGTTTGTCCTCTGAATCTTCCTCTTTAGGCTTACCATTTTTGCATGTATCGACTGCTTCACTTGGGCGACTTGTGCTTTTTGTTTCTGATGACACCACAAAAGGTCGAACTGCGCTGTCTTCACGAGCTTTTGCTCTGAGGGTCCTTTCACTCGATTCTTTACAATTCGTTGACCAAGGAAAGACCGATGGAACAGCATTTTTCACAAGATCGTGCCTCTTGCCAGTGAGACTTTTTCTGTAATCCTCCGCGGTGAAATGTTCCGAACAGCAAAACAAAGATGTGTTCGACGCAAATTTTTTGTCGCCACGTCTCATCTTAATACTCCATATCTTCCTCAGGCTTACATCTAACGGAAAATTGTGAAAAATCAAATCTTTTCTATTCTCTGAGCGATTGTTGCACAGTGCAGCCGAGCAACACTTGTGACTTGTGTCCGCCATGTTTTGCTACGATGGCCCTTAGGCCTCGCTTTCATGCAACTTCCGGTCTTACAGTGAAGAGGACTTTAAAGGGGCAGTATCACGCTATTTTTAGTAACACATCGAAAATCGGAAAGACGCTATTCGGTTGATAGCAGCCAAGATATAACGACAAAATTCCATTTAAAGACTATCAGAATGCAAAGAAACTATCCAATGATATTTTCGCCGGCAGATGACTAGATAGAGAGGGGTTCAAATTTGAAAACGTCTGGCGGACGTTTTCAAATTTCGCTGTTGTAACGCACTAAAAATCGCCGGTTGTACTATATTTTGGTTCAACCTTTCGTCTTAGAATCACTATTAATATTTCTTTAAATAAACGACTGAGAAATTAATTAACACAGTGTTCAAAGTTTAAATTTAGTAAATTTTGGCCAAAAATCATGATGTCTCCAATCGATCTCCCATGATACTGCCCCTTTAATACAGAAACTCGTGGGCGATGGTAGAAATTATGCCTGTAGTAGCTCCACGGCCGGAGGCGAGGTGAATGTAATTTGTCTTCTTTGAGCGAAACCCGCTCAGTTTAAGCAATTGCACAATTAGTTTTAACAGTCGTAGGTGACTATTTCCTCGCTGTTTACAAAATTCTGTTATTTTCCTTTTGAAAACTTAGAAGCAAAGATTCTTTTGACAAATTTTGCGGTGTTCTGCCAAAGTTTTCAGTTTTTGTGACAACGAAAGCTTTTGTACAATAAAATAAACGCCGACGCGGTTCCGGCAGCGTTCACAGAAGATATTGCGATCGCTTACTGTACTGTCTTTGATTCCTTTGGTGAATGCCCTCTGAAATTATTATAATAGTAATAGAGTTGATGTTCTTAAGCGTAAATATGTTTTTGGCCCTTTTCAGAACTCATTTTAACTCTCGCCTACGGCTCGGGCTAAAATGAGCCTGAGTCGGGCCAAAAACATGTTGACGCCCGCGAACATCAACTTTTGTTATATTAACCTCGCTACGCTCGGGCCTTCGACCTTCGCTTCGCGAGGAATGACTGCAGTTGCCGTTTTGTACCGTACATGTAATAAAATAATTAGAAATTCCAAGTTGTCAATCATCGTACAACAAACTATTCTTGTTATAATTGTGATATATGACGTCGTAAACAATATGATCATATGACTCATCTGTTTTCATAATAAAGAGCAATTTGAACCTCATTTTCAGTTTCTAAGGCGAGAAACTTAAAAGCAAGCTAGTCACTAATTTATCAGCAACAGTGAATAGACCAACGGTTTGAGGTAAGTACAACTATAGAATGTTATTTGTTTTAGTCTGAGTCTAGTGAATGGCCTGCACCTATGCATCGGAAAACATTTAAAGCAAAATAGTTCAAACGTTTCTCCCGTCTTCCCTGGTCATTTTGTGGCCTTTTAATTTATTTCTGTGAGATAATTCAGTTTAATCAGTTGGGTGCTTTAGCTGAAATTTAATTGAAGAAAGTTTGAGGTAACGAAATCTTATTTCAAAAATTTAAAAGCTGTTTCTGGCCAACCTTAAACGTTTTAGCATACTTTCAAATTTTCCGAACGAGATATTTGCCCATTCGAAAACAAAAGGAATTATTTTCAAGTGTTACAAAATTTTGAGCTGATATCTTTTAAACAAACCGCTTTGGATTTTCTTTCAAACTAAATTCAAAGACGATTCTCAGCTACCTTCTGAACAGATATTATGAACCTATGGTACCCTTCTAATTTAACAGTTTTACATTAGAAGGATTGATGTGTGTTTACGACAAACTCTGCCATTTATTAAGTTTATTGGCCCACTGTTTGCTTTCTTTTGCTACATTATTGTTTACCGAGAAGAGGCGATTTCCAAAAGTATAATTTTTGCGGCTGAAAAATGTTCGGACTAAGTTTTTGTTCGGACAAAAATATTTTCGAACAGTTCTTTTCTTCACCAAATATTTTTGTGATTAGAGCATGTCACCCTTTTTTGGTTTCAGAGAAAATTCCCGGTTTCACCGGCTCTTAACAGTGAGAAATTTCGAACCAAAAACTGACTTCCTTTCCTTCAACAACAGTGAATACGACAACACAACGAGGTTAGTAAAATAACTGAATATAATGATAAAGACATCGACATCCGGTGTCAGGTACGACAAACTCGATCGTTTGTTTAGTTTATCACACCGCTGTTTACTTTCCAGTGTAATTTCATTTTTTACCGTAAAGAGGTGAAAGAAGGAGATTGAATTGTTCAGTTTCCTTTATAAACTGCATGAATGCAAATTTAATTTGTTATGTCATAAAAAAGGGGAAAACCCGTTAGTTCATGACTTAAGCCAGTTCATAAATTCTGGGCATTGCGATAAACTATACAGCAAGAAAGAGGACGCTAAAGAAGACGAGTTATTTCCAGTAGTTTGTTAACATTTGCTTATTTTTTTTGTTTTTTTTTTTTTGTTGAGACCACAAGAATTTTCAGCGGTTGTTAAGCGGTAAATATTGTGATAAGTGATCACTTAGATGTTGGTTTCATTCGGTTGAGTTAGCATTTCAAGTTATTCACAAACTTTTCCTCTGCCCTGCACTAAAGATACAACCTGCCGGAGTGGTTACATTTAAAGATAGGAAGTTTTTTTTTATTATTTTGGTGCATTAACTAATTATGTACTAATGCAGTTAAGACAGCCTTTCGGTTTCTTGCCGAACGACATTTGACGCACGAGACATAAACATTCTAGTACCTACCGAATGAAATATCAATACTTATTCGAGCATTAGTTGTTTGTGAACAGCTTTAAAATAAAGAATAATAATATTTTATAAGGATACCAAAGTCACAGTAACTGAGGTGTGATTTACAATATTAACAATGTTAACCCTGTAGAAAGCTCAAAAGGCTCCCTTGTTTTCAGTTGTAGTTGCTGGTGTAGTTATGTCCTCTGTTAAACAAATCTATGCGATACCAACGTTGGCAATTAATCTTTACTTTTTCATTTCCTTTTTTTCTTTTTTCGTTATCGAATTTTATTTCCCTTTACTCGTTTCCTCTTTACCTTTTTTTTGTATTTTATTACTTTCCTTTAACCTGTGGATTTTTTTGCCGTTACTAGTTTTCTTGTTACTCGTTACTCTGTCTATTTACACTCATAGGCATCAGAAGTCGCAGAAGTAAGGTTTTTGCCGTAAAGCTATTTATTTTGTGCCGTCTATCAAAGAGTAATTTTCTCGTGCACAGTCGTTTTGTTTCTCCCGCTGATCTTTAGTATCATTTGATCTCTTTTATCATCCTCTATCCTGCTGTTTTTCGCTTTAGTCTTCACTGATAGTTCGGCTGTTAACTCGTGCTCTCAGTGGCTCTCTATCACGATGAACTTTGCTTATTCGTCGCCTGCTTTCTTGTTTTGTTTTTGTTTTGTTGTTGTTGTTGTTTTTGAGTTGTTTTTTCCTGTCTGTCTTTTTCTCCTTTACCACATTTGTAGACATATTCAATGAATACATAAATTAACTTTGTATTTTGTTGTGTTCAAAATTTCTTTTTGTCTTTCTCAAAAAAGTTGACCATGCAAATTTCCGCGAACGGACTGACGGACAGTGACTTCATAACCAAAACCAAAAGTTCTCGCGTTTAATAGGTTATCATATTTTTCCCCATAGTGCTCCACGCGTGCGCTTTCGGACTGGAAAGGTCCCGATAATCATGAAACATTCACCACAGTAGTTAAATGAATTCTTGGTCCTCGTCCTCAGTCGCCACATACCCATAAAGGGGAAATTGGCAATGCTCAAAATGAGACGTTGCTTTGTAATATACCATTTGCAGTGATCAATTTACTATTGAAAACGATTATTCAAGCTCTTTCAACGATTGATCATATAGTACTAATTAGCATTGGGATAGTGATGGTGGTAGCTTTCTGCTATAAAATACAGTCGAACCTGTATATAACGGCCACCCTCGGGACTTGAGTAACTGGCCGTTTAGTACAGGATCACTAAAAATACTCACTGGGCGTGGTCTAATGTCAATTTTAATGGCGTATCATACAGAAACACTTCATGCAAGGAAACAATAGGACAATCAATACTCTTTCAAGTGATCAATACTTTAAACAAAGTTCAGTGCCAACTTGTAACTTAACGGTATAATATACCTAACATTGTGTAAAAGTACCATACAATAAATTGTCCTCTATACTCCTACGGTATACAGTGCTCTATTTCTATGACTTACATTTCACAACAAAATATCTCATCCCGTCATTTCATAGTTGTTACGCTCAATGTTCAATGTCACATGGCTGAAAAACAAGTTAATTAAAGAGGAATTTCTTGCTAAAGAGTGAAGCATATTCAAAACAAACTTTTTTTTAACGTTCGTAATGTGGTAATGTACTTCAGCACATTGCGGACATCTGAAAAGCGTTAAACGGCCGAGTATCAGCTTACAGTAGCTTTGTACATGTTATTTCTTTATAGTGATGCTGGATCGCACTTTAAACACAATAAAATACCGCATAAAATAACATATGGCTTCGTTTCCATTCAAGGGTGGCCGCTTAATACAGGTAAAAATAACAAAGAAAGACAGACATAGGACTGCTACAGGGTGGCCGCGGCCGCTTAATAGAGGTGGCCGCCTAATACAGGTAACAAATACAGTGTTTGTATGAGCAAACAATCGGGACTTTGAAAACTGGCCGCCTAATAGAGGGTGGCCGCTTAATACAGGGCCGTTATATACAGGTGCGACTGTATCGCCCTTGTTATTTGTAGATTTGTTCATAATACTGTGCAAATGTCTGGGGATCTGATTAAGAGATTTATCCCCCACCAGCACCACCACCCAGATGACCGCTGATACGTGCATTACATTTTTATTTATAACTCTTGAGTCTTGCTTCTTGAAATCAATACATCATTACACTTATTGTTTTCTCTCTCTAGTTCGTAGAAACGGCCATTATGAGCAACACTAAACGAGTTGTACAAGTTATCAATACTGCTACACATGTGGCCAATTTCCTTTTCAAAACCGGTCGTATTCTCAAAGCCATTGAATTATCCAAGGAACGCTTAATTCTTCTCAACAACATCCGAATGACGAATAGCTTTGTTCTTATCAGAGACCACACAGGTGCGATAGAAAGCAATACAATGCACCGCCAGTGTCATGCAAAATGCAAAGAAGCAATGCAAATATTTGAACAGGGCAGGTTGCATCGAGAGCAAGGCAAGTATCAAAAATCAAAAGATCTTTACTTGAAAGCACTCAGCATCTTTATAGAATTTGGCAACATATACGGAGAAGCAACATGTTACAGAAGCCTGGGAAATGTGTTTCAATGTCTCGGTCAATATGCCAAGGCGAAACAATATCTTCAGAAAGCACTTCAGATCAGCAGAGAAATTGGTGACAAACACGGAGAAGCAGGATGTTACGGAATCCTGGGAAATGTGTTTCGAGATCTCGGTCAATATGTCAAGGCGGAAGAATATCTTCAGAAAGCGCTTCAGATCAGCAGAGAAATTGGTGACAAACGCGGAGAATCAGAATGTTACGCAAACCTGGGAAATGTGCTTGAATCCCTCGGTGAATATGTCAAGGCGGAAGAATATCTTCAGAAAGCACTTCAGTTCAGCAGAGAAATTGGTGACAAACACGGAGAATCAACTTGTTACATAAACCTGGGAAATGTCCTGAAACCCCTCGGCGAGTATGTCAAGGCGGAAGAATATCTTCAGAAGGCACTTCAGATCAGCAGAGAAACTGGTGACAAAGACGGTGAATCAGCATGCTACGTAAATCTGGGAAATGTGTTTGAATCCCTCGGTGCATATGTCAAGACGGAAGAATATCTTCAGAAGGCACTTCAGATCAAAAGAGAAATTGGTGACAAACACGGAGAATCAACATGTTACGTAAACCTGGGAAATGTGTTTCGATACCTCGGTCAATATGTCAAGGCGGACGAACATCTTCAGAAAGCACTTCAGATCAAAAGAGAAATTGGTGACAAACGCGGAGAATCAACATGTTACGTAAACCTGGGAAATGTGTTTGGATGTCTCAGTGAATATGTTAAGTGGAAAGAACATCTGCAGAAAGCACTTCAGATCAGCAGAGAAATTGGTGACAAACACGGAGAATCAACTTGTTACGTAAACCTGGGAAATGTGCATGAATCCCTCGGTGAATATGTCAAGGCGGAAGAATATCTTCAGAAGGCACTTCAGATCAGCAGAGAAATTGGTAACAAACGCGGAGAATCAACATGTTACGTGACCCTGGGAGAAGTGTTTAAATCTCTCAGTGAATATGTCAAGGCGGAAGAATATCTTCAGAAAGCACTTCAGATCAGCAGAGAAATTGGCGACCCCGTCGGAGAATCAGCATGCTATACAAGCCTGGGAAATATGCTCTTTTGGACAGGTGAATATTTGAAGGCTAAACAATATCACGAGAAGGCAATTGCACTTAGTTACGAGACTGGACTAATTGATCTGCAGCTGAAAAACCACCTTTCACTTGCAGCAGACATATTGTGTTTGACTGGAAACACAGGCGATGCTGTTTCGAGTCTCCTTGCAAGCATTGAAAAGTGTGAGGAAATGAGAATTCATTTAAGAGCCAATGATCAATTTAAGATTTCTTTTTTAGACAAGAACGCTTTTGAATACAAACACCTCAGCCGTTTGTTTCTGGTGACTGGGAAATTTCATGAAGCACTTTGCGCGGAAGAACTCGGACGGGCCAGAGCCCTATCAGACTTAATGTCAACTCAGTACTCTGTGGAACAACAAACAGCAGTGAATCCACAATCGTGGTTTGACGTTAGAAGGACTGAGACAAAAGAAAGTAACTGTTCTTGTTTATATATTTCCTGTCTCAACCACGAAATATTACTGTGGGTTCTTGAGCCAAACAAAACCATACATTTTCGACTTAAAGACGTGAACGACCATTTTGGAAACAACTGCAAAAGGGAAGGCAGGTCTGTAGATACAATTTTCAATGACATTATCTTCAGGACATTTCATTTCCAGCTCACTCAAGAGCACTGCGAAGATCGATCACTGTTTCCTTCAAACACTGCTTACATGAAACAGGCGTCTTCTTCGGAGGGTGACGAGCCCGCAGTTTTTCTGCGTCCAGTAGAAGAAGACGGAGACGACGAAAGCCAGTATGTTGATCCACCAAATCTCTCTCAGTGTTACAAAATGATTATCGGTCCTGTTGCTGACTTACTTGTGAAGCCCGAAGTTATCATTGTTCCTGATAGCGTCCTATGGAAAGTTCCATTTTCCGCGTTTAAGGATGAAAATGGGAAGTATTTATCCGAAACTTTTAGGATCCGCATTGCTCCTTCTTTGACGACTCTTAGAATGATTAAGGAAAGTCCAGAAAATTATCACAGGCAGACCGGTGTACTGATAGTGGGTGAGCCTAAGATTGGTGAGGTGTTTCACAAGGGACGTCGTGAGACATTATGTCCATTGCCTGGCGCAAGAGAGGAAGCAGAGATGATTGCGCGACTGCTGGGAGCTCAGCCTTTGTTAGGAGAGCACGCAACCAAGGAGGCAGTTCTTCAGCGAATACACTCAGTAAGTCTGATACATTTTGCTGCCCATGGTGACGCTGAAAGGGGAGAAATTGCTCTTGCTGCTCCACGCTCTTTTGAAGGGATTCTAAAAGAAGAACACTACCTATTAACAATGGCTGAAGTTTCACAAGTTTGTCTAAGAGCCAAACTGGTAGTTCTTAGTTGCTGCCACAGTGCACGTGGACAGATTAGATCCGAGGGAGTTGTTGGAATCGCGCGAGCCTTCTTAGGATCCGGTGCACGTTCCGTATTGGTTGCCCTGTGGGCCATAGAGGACCTGGCAACAAAGCACTTCATGAGTCGTTTCTACGAGCATCTCGTCTGTGGTGAAAGTGCCAGTAAAGCTCTTCACCAGACCATGAAGTGGATGAGAGGTAATGGCTTTTCAGAAGTGAGACAGTGGGCGCCTTTTATGCTGATTGGAGATAACGTGACTTTTGATTTTGGAAAGTAAAAGTCAGTAGTTTAAAGCGATTATTTGACATTACGGATTTAAAATAATTTCAGAAAATGCTAATACACATTTTGAGAGGGTTATTGTTCTTGACTAAACAAGGTAATGGATGGGGAATTGTCCTGTCTGAAGGGAGCTTATTTCCGTCTCTTGTTTATTTACATTCCCTATATCCCACACTATATTGGGGAAACATAGGTTGGTACAGTTGTAAGATAAATTGTCTTTCGTTTTGTGTCACTGAGAAATTTGACAGAATCATTTCTGTAATCAAAGAACGCATTCCTTCTACTCGTCTGAATCGATTACCCGTACGCGTATGTCTTAGGTTTATTCAAGAGCATATACTCGGACGGTTTGCCTAAAAGTATTCTTGTTTTTATTCACATCATGCAGGTGCCACCGCAAGACCAGGGACGGGCTGGCAAGAGATTTAAACAACGAAAAACTACGTGGGTTAACCGTTTAAAGGATGACGGCTTGAATGATCGACCGCTCTATGTTCGCTGTCTTTCCTTCAACCTTGTTCCTGTTCCTGTCTTTCATCTCCTTGTAGGAAATAAGGCTTCTGATATTCTAAGTAAGCAATGTGTGCTCTTATATCGCTGCATGTTCCCCCTTTAAGTTTTACCGCCGAGTAAGCGGCCCCCCTCCTCTTCCCTCCCCTCCCCCGCCCTTTTTAAATATATAAGCACCAGAAACGGAAACAAAGATACTAAAATACCGCCTTTAGTGCCCCTTGGTTCGTCCTCAGATAAAAAATAATCAAAAAGTCCAACATCTTAACTTAAATTAATGAGCGCCACAAACGTGCGATTACGCCTAATTCAACAGTGCTCTTATTTCCTCTAATTGCTCGTTCGTACAATTCGGCTTTCGTGAAAATGGTTTTCCAAGTGAAAAGGAAATGAAACCTGACCGCAAGTTACAGCGCCGCATGAATCGCTTTTTTTTTTTTTTTAATAAATACGTGAGTGTTGCTATTACAATTTACTTAAGACAAACCGAGAAAAAGTAGCCAGGGTAACGTTAACGACAAAAAACTTCTTTTGGATGGCTTCTCGGAGTTGAGTTTATGATTTTTATTTTACAAATAAGTTCAGTAATTCTTGTTTAGTTCAATCATTTTGAATCAAGGTGAATTGTGTAGTAAGTAAGTAAGATTCCTTCTTGGTCTGTGTTAAAGTAGTATCAAGGTCCGGGGGGGGGGGGATACTCAAACTTTCTCGTTTACGGGGAGGTTCCGTTCCGAACTCCAAACCCTTACCCTTTGATATACCACTTTTGACGGAAGAGGTAACTCTTTCATATACCTTCTGTTCAAAATGGTACTCATTTCACATACGTTCTTACGTACTGTTCGGTTTATTTTGCAAAACCCTTTTTTTAAATATAACCTCTTAACAGTTCCGTACCGTGTTCTATAGTTCAGCTCGTGAAATTCCTCAGTATTCTTTTGTATAGAGTGTGTGCACGACGGCCATGTTGGAGGACCGAAACAATACAATGATTTTCCTTTGGGAAATATATTCTATTTTTATGCAAATATCTTCTATTGTTTTAGTCCTCCAACATGGCCGCCGTGCACACACTCTATACATCCAGCTGAAAAAAAAATTGCCTCTTTCGGGTGGAGCCTCTCCGTATAGGCCATTATAGGGGATAACAGCCCTCCCCCCCCCCCCCTCCCCTCCTGGCACCAAGGTTGTAACAAGAGCTGTATTAAATAAGTGCAAACTTCCTGTTTATATGTTGCCTTAAACTGCTAAAAAACACTTGTAATTTGTTGAAATAAATTTTTGAAAGTTATTGCCCTGTAGGGTTTTCCCTTATGAGTAGCCAACATTGTACTTGTAGGACTCAGGTACATGTATTTAAAGTTACAAATTATGGTTTGTTTTGTTCGTATAAGTGAAAAATTTGGATTTGTGATCACCGATTTTTAATAAAACTTTATGAAGTTTGCATTACTAAGTTACAAATTAGTCGTAAGAGTGGAAGCAATAATCAGTTTAGAGTGAATTGTACAATGCACGTTTAGTTTTAGTTTAGTCACATCGTTCGGCGTTTCAAACGTTTCACAAAGCAGATTTTACTGAGTTGTCAAACCTACGAAAGCGCAACTTGCGAACCTGATAATTGTTTTAGCAGTCATTGGGATGTGATGATTTTCGTCGGCTAGCGTGATGGTAGAGAGTGGGCCCTATGCCCCACTGGGGGCTCAAAAGACTAGGAGAGAGAGAGCGTGATAGTAGAGAGAAAGAGCCTTTTTAAATGTCCCCTCGCCTATTATGCGGCCTAGAAAACAAAACTGTAACGCCGACCTGATTGATTTAAGGTTCGCACCTGTGCTGCTGATTTTGTGTAACGTCAAGGCCTTATTAAACCGCCAACCGCTGTTCCAACCAGTGCTAAGAGCGGGAAAAATCAAACTGATCAGTGCCAAGTGCAGGAAAACATGCAACCGGTGCCAAGCGCGGGAAAACAAGAAACTGGTGCCAAGCGCAGGAATACGGGCAACCAGTATCAAGCACGGGAAAACAGGCAACCAGTGTCAAGCGCGAGAAAACAGGTAACCAGCGCCAAGCGCGGGAAAACAGGCAACCAGTGCCAAGCGCGGGAAAACAGGCAACCGGTGCCAAGCGCGGGAAAAGAGGCAACCAGTACCAAGCGCGGGAAAAGAGGCAACCGGTGCCAAGCGCGGGAAAACAGGCAACCAGTACCAAGCGCGGGAAAACAGGCAACCGGTGCCAAGCGCGGGAAAACAGGCAACCAGTGCCAAGCGCGGGTAAACAGGCAACCAGTGCCAAGTGCGGAAAAACATGCAACCGGTGCCAAGCGCGGGAAAACAAGCAACCGGTGCCAAGCGTGGGTAAACAGGCAACCGGTTCCAAGCGTGGGAAAACAAGCAACCGGTGCCAAGCGTGGGTAAACAGGCAACCGGTGCCAAGCGCGGAAAAACAAGCAACCTATGCCAAGCGCGGAACAATAGGCAACCAGTGCCAAGCGCTGGAAAACAGGCAACCAGTATCAAGCGAGGGAAAACAGGCAACCGGTGCCAAGCGCGGGAAAACAGGCAACTGGTGCCACGCGCGGGAAAATAGGCAACCAGTGCCAGGCGCGGGAAGACAGGCAATCGGTGCCAAGCGCGGTTAAACAGGCAACCGGTGCCAAGCGCGGGAAAACAGGCAACCGGTGCCAAGCGCGGGAAAATAGGCAACCAGCACCAAGCGCGGGAAAATAGGCACCCAGTGCAAGCGCGGGAAAACAGGCAATTTTGCTGCTGGTTGTAAAAAGACAGCACATCTACCGTGACTGTATGCTTAGCTCATAACCCAATTCTTTTATTATTTTTTTTTTTCAGACGAGTTAACTTGGGCTTGTCAGGCGTAAATATTCTTTGTATCCTGAACAAGAAATGAAATGATCACCGCTCACCAGCAAGTTGCACAACAAGAAGGAAAGAACTTCGATCCAGCTGTTGCCCTTTCCCGTCAAGTTATTTGACGTTTGCTGACGCCTGATATGAAACGAGGAGATTTGAACCTGTTTCTTTTCATTGCTCTTTGTTTTAACTTTCAATCTTGCGTTTCAATTTCCATTTGAGTTGACATTTTTTTCGTTTCTGAAACGGCAAAATATGGGTTACGGGAAGGTAGATTTTTAAATTGACATCCCTATACATCTTCAACTTTCGGAAGATACGCGTTCAGTTATACAGACGGAAATGGAATGTCGTTAAAAGAACTTTGTTAAATACAAATGTGTTCCATTTTAACAAGTCATCGACCAGTTTTTTTTTTCAAGAACGATCACAGCATTTTGTAAATAACTTTATTTTTTTCCCTATGTCTTCAGTATCACTTTTTCCAAAATACAATAAATTTCAAAATTTTAGTACATTTGTCCTGCCTGGTGTTTGGTGATTCTAACTATTCAGAGTATAAACAGCAAATAGTTAGCCTGCATAGGAGGCGTACAATCGGGGAGGGATAAGCAATTCATGTTAAGGTACCATATAGTCACCCACATAACCCTAACCCTCCATATAGTCACCCTTACCTTACCATGAATTAGTGTATATGCTTAAATTTCTGTTAAGTCACCACGTTCATGTCGTTTTCGCAAAGATAGCGTTAACTTTGAAAAAGATGATCTGGTAGGGATACTGGATACTGTGTGTCATCAGTATTCCCGATCCCTAAAGTTTTAATTTTAGTGTAGTGGGAATGTTTGTTGTTTGTTTATCGTTTCTGTGCGTGTTTGTCATTTAATATTAACCTCGCTACGCTCGGGCCTTCGACCCTCGCTTCGCGAGGAATGACTGCAGTTGCCGTTTTGTACCGTACATGTAATAAAACAATTACAAATTCCAAGTTGTAAATCACCGTACAAACAAACTATTCTTGTTATAATTGTGATATATGACGTCGTGAACAATATGCTCATATGACTCATCTGTTTTCATAATAAAGAGCAATTTGAACCTCGTTTTTTCAGTTTCTAAGGCGAGAAACTTGAAAGCAAGCTAGTCACTTCTTTATCAGTAACAGTGAATAGACCAACGGTTTGAGGTAAGTACAACTACACAATGTTATTTGCTTTAGTCTGAGTCTAGCGAATGGCCTGCACCTATGCATCGAAAACATTTAAAGCAAAATAGTTGAAATGTTTTTTCCTATCTTCCCTGGTCATTTTGTGGCCTTTTGATATGTTTCTGGGAGATAATTCAGTTTAATCTGTTGGGTGCTTTAGATGAAATTTAATTGAAGAAAGTTCGAGGAAACGGAATCTTATTTCAAGAATTTAAGAGCTGTTTCTGGCCATACTAAAACGTTTAGCATACTTTCAAATTTTCCGAACGAGATATTTGCCTATTCGAAAACAAAAGGAATTATTTTCAAGTGTAACGAAATCTTGAGCTGATATCTTTTAAACAAACCGTTTTAGATTTTCTTTCAAACTTAATTCGAAGGCGATTCTCGGCTGCCTTATTAACAGATATTATGAACCGATGGTACCCTGCTAATTTAACAGTTTTACATTAGAAGGATTGATGTCTGTTTACGACAAACTCTGCCATTTATTAAGTTTATTGGCCCACTGTTTGCTTTCTTTTGTTATATTAGTGTTTACCGAGAAAAGGCGATTTCCAAAAGTATAATTTTTGCGGCTGAAAAATGTTCGGACCAAGTTTTTGTTTGGACAAAAATATTTTCGGACATTTCTTTTCTCCACCAAATATTTTTGTGATCAGAGCATGTCACCCTTCTTTGGTTTCAGAAAAAATTTCCGGTTTCACTTTTTACAGCGAGAAATTTGGAACCAAAATGTGACTGCCTTTCCTTCAACAACAGTGAATACGACAAGACAACGAGGTTAGTAAAATAACTAAATTTAATGATTAAGACATCGACATCGTGTCAGTTACGACAAACCCGATCGTTTGTTTAGTTTATCACACCGCTGTTTACTTTCCAGTATAATTTCATTTTTTACCGTGAAAAGGTGAAAGGGGGAGAATTGTTCAGTTTCCTTTATAAACTACATGAATGCAAATTTAATTTGTTATGTCATAAAAAAAAGTGAAAACCCGCTGGTTCTAACTTAAGCCAGTTCATAAATTCTGGGCATTGCGATAAACTATACAGCAAGAAAGAGGACGAGTTATTTCCAGTAGTTTGTTGATATCTGCTAATTTTTTTGTCGTTGAGACCACAAGAATTTTCAGCGGTTGTTAAGCGGTAAATATTAATAAAAGTGATCATTTAGATGCTGGTTTCATTCGGTTGAGTTAGTATTTCAAGTTATTCACAAACTTTTCCTCTGGCCTGCACTAAAGATACAACCTGCAGGAGTTGTTACGTTTAAAGATAGGAAGCTTTTTTATTGTTTTGGTGCATTAACTGATTATTTAGTAGTGCAGCTGAGACAGTCTTTTGGTTTCTTGCCGAACGACATTTGACGCACGAGACATAAACATTCTATGAATGAAATATTAATACTTATTCGAGCATTAGTTGTTTGTGAACACCTTTAAAATAAAGAAAAATAATATTTTATAAGGACCAAACTCACCGTAACTGAGGTGATTTACAATATTAACAATATTAACCCTGTAGAAAGCTCAAAAGGCTCCCCTGTTTTCAGTTGTAGTTGCTGGTGTAGCTATGTCCTCTGTTAAACAAATCTATGCGATACAAACGTTGGCAAATGATTTATCTTTTCTTTCTCATTTCATTTGTTTTTTTGTTCGTTACCGAATTTTATTTCCCTTTGCTCGTTTCCTCTTTCTTTTTTATATTTTTATATTTCATTCCTTTCTTTTAACCTGTGGATTTTTTTGCCGTTACTCGTTTTTTCGTTACTCGTTACTCTGTCTTCTTACACTACAAGGCGTCAGAAGTCGTAGAATTAAGGTTTTCGCCGTAAAGCTATTTATTATTGCCGTCTATTAAAGAGTAATTTTCTCGTGCACTGTCGTTTTGTTTCTCCCGCTGATCTCTAGTATAATTTGGTCTCTTTTATCATGCTCTATCCTGCTGTTTTTCCCGTTAGTCTTCACTAATATTTCGGCTGTTTACTCGTGCTCTCAGTGGCTCTCTATCACAATGAACTTTGCTTATTCGTCGCGCCTGCTTTCTTGTTTTTTTTTTTTTTGTTTTTTTTTTCCTGTCTCTCTTTCTCTCCTTTACCACATTTGTAAACATAATCAACGAATACATAAATTAACTTTGAATGTTGTTGCCTTCAGAATTTCTTTTTGTTTTCCTAAAACGCAGTTGGCCATGCAAATTTTCGCGGACTGACGGACAGTGACTTCATAATCAAAACCAAAATGATGTGATCAATTTACTATTGAAAACGATTACTCAAGCTCTTTCAACGATTGATCATATAGTACTAATTACCATCGGGGTAGTGATGGTGGTAGCTTTCTGCTATAAAATATCGCCCTTGTTATTTGTAGATTTGTTCATAATACTGTGCAAATGCCAGGGGATTAGGAGATTTATCCCCCACCATCACCACCACCCAGATCACCGTTGATACGTGCATTACATTTTTTGATAACTCTTCCTTCAGTGAAATCAATACATGATTACACTAACTGTTTTCTCTCTGTAGTTTGAAGAAACAGCAATTATGAGCAGCACTAAAAGAGTTGAACACGTTATCAATACTGCTACACATGTGGCCAATTTCCTTTTCAAAACCGGTCGTATTCTCAAAGCCATCGAATTATACAAGGAACGCTTGATTCTTCTCAACAACATCCAATTGACGAGTAACTTCGTTCCTATCAGAGACCACACAGGTGCCATAGAGAGCGATAGAATGCACCGCCAGTATGATGCAAGATGCAAAGAAGCAATGCAAATATTTGAACAGGGAAAGTTGCATCAACACCAAGGGGAGTATCAAAAATCAAAAGATCTTTACTTGAAAGCACTCAGCATCTTTATAGAATTTGGCAACATATACGGAGAAGCAGCATGTTGCGGAAGCCTGGGAAATTTGTTTCAATGTCTCGGTGAATATGTCAAGGCGAAAGAATTTCTTCAGAAAGCACTTCAGATCAGCAGAGAAATTGGTGACAAACACGGAGAAGCAGCATGTTACGTAATCCTGGGAAATGTGTTTAATTCTCTCCGTGAATACGTTAAGGCGGAAGAATATCTTCAGAAAGCACTTCAGATCAAAAGAGAAATTGGTGACAAACGCGGAGAAGCAGCATGTTATGGAATCCTGGGAGATGTGGTTAATTCTCTCGGTGAATATGTCAAGGCGCAAGAATATCTCCAGAAAGCACTTCAGATCAGCAGAGAAATTGGTGACAAACACGTTGAAGCACCATTATACGGAAGCCTGGGAGAAGTGTTTGAATCTGTCGGTGAATACGTCAAGGCCGAAGAATGTCTTCAGAAAGTACTTCAGATCAAAAGAGAAATTGGTGACAAACACGGAGAATCAACATGCTACGCAAATCTGGGACGTGTGTTTGAATCTCTCGGTGAATACGTCAAGGCGGAAGAATGTCTTCAGAAAGCACTTCAGATCACCAGAGAAATTGGTGACAAACGCGGAGAATCAATATGTTACGTTAACCTGGGAAAGGTGTTTAAATCTGTCCGTGAATATGTCAAGGCCAAAGAATGTCTTCAGAAAGCACTTCAGATCAGCAGAGAAATTGGTGACAAACGCGGAGAATCAGCATGTTACCTAAACCTGGGAAATGTGTTTAATTCTGTCGCTGATTATGTCAAGGCGGAAAAATATCTTCAGAAAGCACTTCAGATCAGCAGAGAAACTGGCGACACCGTCGTAGAAGCATCATGCTATGGAAGCCTGGGAAATATGCTTCTTGGTACAGGTGAATATTTGAAGGCTAAACAATATCACGAGAAGGCAATTGCACTTAGTTACGAGACTGGACAAATTGATCCGCATCTTAAACTTTTACTTGCAGTAGACACATTGGGTTTGACTGGAAACACAGGCGATGTTGTTTCGGCTCTACTTGCAAGCATTGAAAAGAATGAGGAAATGAGAATTCATTTAAGAGCCAATGATCAATTTAATATTTCTTTTTCCGAAAAGAACGCTTCTACATACAAACACCTCAGCCGTATGTTTTTGATGACTGGGAAATTTCATGAAGCACTTTGCACAGAAGAACTCGGACGCGCCAGAGCCCTTTCAGACTTAATGTCAGCTCAGTACTCTGTGGAGCAACAAACATCAGTGAGTCCACAATCGTGGTTTAACATTGCAAGGACTGAGACAAAAGAAAGTTGTTCTTGTTTATACATTTCCGATCATGACCTCCATATATTACTGTGGGTTATCAAGCCAAACAAAACCATACATTTTCGAATTAAAGACGTGAACGACAATTTTGGAAACAAGAAGGAAGGCAGGTCTGTAGATACAATTTTCAATGACATTGTTTTCAGGAGATTTCATTTCCAGCTCACTCAAGAGCACTGCGAAGATCGATCACTGTTTCCTTCAAACACTGCTCACTTGAAACAGGCGTCTCATTCGGGGGGTGAAGAACCCGCCATTTTACGTCCAGTTGAAGAAGACGGAGACGACGAAAACCAGTATATTGATCCACCAAATCTCTCTGAGTGTTATAAAATGATTATCGGTCCTGTTGCTGACTTACTTGTGAAGCCCGAAGTCATCATTGTTCCGGATAGCGTCCTATGGAAAGTTCCATTTTCTGCGTTCAAGGATGAAAATGGGAAGTATTTATCAGAGACTTTTAGGATCCGCATAGCTCCTTCTTTGACGACTCTCAGGCTGATTCAGGAGAGTCCAGAGGATTATCACAGTCAGACCGATGTACTGATAGTGGGTGAGCCCAAGATTGGTCAGGTGTTTCACAAGGGACGTCGTGAGACATTATGTCCATTGCCTGGCGCAAGGGAGGAAGCAGAGATGATCGCACGACTGCTGGGAGCTCAGCCTTTGTTAGGAGAGCATGCAACCAAGCAGGCAGTTCTTCAGCGAATTAACTCAGTAGGTCTGATACATTTCGCTGCCCATGGTGACGCCGAAAGAGGAGAAATTGCTCTTGCCGCTCCACACTCTTTTGAAGGGATTCCACAAGAAGAACACTACCTATTAACAATGGCTGAAGTTTCACAAGTTCGTCTGAGAGCCAAACTGGTAGTTCTTAGTTGTTGCCACAGTGCACGTCGTCAGATTAGATCCGAGGGAGTTGTTGGAATCGCGCGAGCCTTCTTAGGATCCGGTGCACGTTCCGTATTGGTTTCCCTATGGGCCTTAGAGGACCTAGCAACAAAGCAGTTCATGAGTCGTTTCTACGAGCATCTCGTCTGTGGTGAAAGTGCCAGTGAAGCTCTTCACCAGACCATGAAATGGATGAGAGGTAACGGCTTTTCAGAAGTAAGACAGTGGGCACCTTTCATGCTGATCGGGGATAACGTTACATTTGATTTTGGAAAGTAAAGGTCAGTAGTTTAAAGCGATTATTTGACATTACGGATTTAAAATAATTTCAGAAAATGCTAATACACGTTTTGAGAGGGTTATTGTTCTTGACTAAACAGGGTAATGGATGGGGAATTCTCCTGTCTGAAGGGAGCTTATTTCTTTCTCCAGTTTATTTACATTCCCTATATTCCACACTATATTGGGGAAACATAGGTTGGTACAGTTGTAAGATAAATTGCCTTTCGTTCCGTGTCACTGAGAAATTTGACAGAATCATTTTTGTAATAAAAGAATGCATTCCTTCTACTCGTCTGAATCGATTACTCGTACGCGTATAACTTAGGTTGATGCAAGAGCATATACTCGGACCGTTTGCCTAAAAGTACTCTTGTTTTTATTCACATCATGCAGGTGCCACCGCAAGACCAGGGACGGGCTGGCAAGAAATTTAAACAACGAAGAACTACGTGGGTTAAAGGTTTAAAGAATGACGGCTTGAATAATCGATCGCTCCATATTCGCTGTCTTTCGTTCAACCTTGTTCATGTTCTTGTCTTTCATCTCCTTGTAGGAGATAAGGCTTCTGATATTCAAAGTAAGCAATGTGTGCCCTTCTATCGCTGCGTGTTCCCCCTTTAAGCTTCACTGCCGAGTAAGCGGCCCCCTCTTCCTACCTCCCCTTCCCCCGCCCCTTTCCGAATATATAAGCAACAGAAACGGAAACAAAGATACTAAAGCATTGCCTTCAGTACCCCTTGGTTCGTGCCCAGATAAAAAATAATCAAGAAGTCCAACATCTTAACCACGCCCAAGTTCAACAGTGCTTTTATTTCCAGAAGAAACTATTTCCAGCCAATCTCTCTGTATTTTTAAAAGTAAATTAATTTAATTTAATTCTTATTGGTAGATTAACTTTTATTGTTATTTTGTATATTTTAGAATAGTTTTGTTAATTATTATTTTAGAGTTGGCGTGACGTCCCACGACTTTGCCGACATAACGACATTTAGATTTAGATTTTAGATTTCCTCTTATTGCTCGTTCGTACAATTCGACTTTCGTGAAAATGTTTTCCAAGTGAAAAGGAAATGAAGCCTGACCGCATGTTACAACGCCGCATGAATCGCTTTTTTTTTTTTTTTATAAATACGTGAGTGTTGCTATTACAATTTACTTAAGACAAACCGAGAAACAGTAGCTAGGGTAACGTTAACGACAAAAAAACGTCTTTTGGATGGCTTCTCGGAGTAGAGTCTATGATTTTTATTTTACAAATAAGTGCTTTCGGGATTTAGGATTCAGTAATTCTTGTTTAGTTCGAATCATTTTGAATCAAGGTGAATTGTGTAGCAAATGATGTTGTATATCCTTTATTCTCACTGACCCCTTCTGGGTCTGTGTTAAAGTACTACCAAGGCCCGGGGGGGAATACTCATATTTTCTCTTTTACGGGGAGGTTCCGTTCCGAACTCCAAACCCTTACCTTTTGATATACACTTTTGGCAGAAAAGGTAACTCTTTCATATAGCTTCTATTCAAAATGGTACTCATTTGAAACACGATTACGTACTGTTCGAGTTATTTTGCAAAACCATTTTTTAAAAATAACTTAATAACAGTTCCGTATCATTTTCTATAGTTCAGCTCGTGAAATCCCTCAGTATTCTTTTGTAAACATCCAGCCGAAAAAATTGCCTCTTTCGGGTGGAGCCTCTCCGTATAGGCCATTATAGGGGGTAACAGCCCCCCCCCCCCTCCCCTCCTGGCACCAAGGTTGTAACAAGAGCTGTATTAAATACGTGCAAACTTCTTTTTGTATATGTTGCCTTAAATTGCTAAAACACACTTGTAATTTGTTGAAATAAATTTTTGAAAGTTATTGCCCTGTTGGGTTCTGGCTTATGAGTATCCAACATTGTATTTGTAGGACTCAGGTACATGTATTTAAAGTTACAAATTATGGTTCGTCTTGTTCGTATACGGGAAAAATTTGGATTTGTGATCACTGATTTTTAATAAAACTTTACGAAAGCGCAACTTGCGAAGCTGATAATTGTTTTAGCAGTCAATGGGATGTAATGATTTTTGTCGGCTAGCGTGGTAGTCGAGAGAAGGAGTCTGTTTAAATGTCCCCTCGCCTATTATGCGGCCTTGAAAGCAAAACTGTAACGGCCAACCTGATTGATTTAAGGTCCGCACCTGTGCTGCTGATTTTGTGTAACCTCAAGGCCTTATGAAAATCACAACTACGATTCTCAGTAAAACGAGTTTAGGTGTGTAAGGAAAGGAACATGCTTCTGCTGTTGATTTTGTCTAACCTTAGTTGGTCTTATTATTTAGGCAAAAGCAAAGGAACTGAAGCATAGCAGGCAGAAAACTTTATTAAGCACTACAGTACAAGGGTAAAACACCAGAAGAAAGGCAAACTGATCAGACGAGTCACGTTGTTTCGATAATTTTTCTTGGTAATAAAATCCTATTATTCCGTAGAAATCTGTTATTATTACTGTCATACTAGTCACGTGACCTATAAATGGCAGGTAATAGTCAAAATCTACCACGTACGCTGGCTCACACCCGGGAGGGAGTGTGTATAGTTTGTTGCGAGCCAACGGTTTCACGTGGATTCCCCCTGCCTGTAGCCTCCCACGCACTCTTATTGCGAATCCCCAGGTAATGGGCTTCTGGAATCCCCTAAAAACGACTGCGTGGAAGGCTACCCTATGTGCCTCATTTTAGAGCACGTACCTAGGTTTGACCGTGAGTTTGTCGTGACATTCCAGTTCCAGCAACACGGCTAGGTCTGCGGCAAAAATGGCGCCCGATTAATATAATTATATTTGAATTTAACTTTGTTTTCAACGAAGGCCTGTGACTCGATAAATGAACTTCTCCGAGAGTGAGTTTCCCAGGAAAGACCACACATCATCCTTCTTGGCATATGGCGAGGCAGATAAGCGTGTGCTTACATTAAGTTTCAAGCAAATTTAAGCAAGGTTTTTGACGTGCTCTCCTGAAAACGGGCCAAATTACATTCAAATTCGACCTTAAGTTTTCCAACCTTGTCATTAACATAGTATCGGTTACACACGTTTCTGTTCCGTCTTCGTTACACTTTTTTTTTGCCGGCCCAAGTAAATTATGGTATCCATCCAGTAACCATATTTGACTGTGTGTGTATAAACGTGACAAAATACCTCATATTCGTAACGTGTATGTGTGTCGCTCTCTCCTCCGCAGAGGCACCTACATAAAAAAGAGGAGGGAAAAAGAAATGAGAAGAAAATGTGTACTAAAAGGGAGCGCGGGGGACGATGGGGAGGTCGTGATTGCTTCCCATCATTCTCCGCGCTCCTTATTATTTCACTCTCCCCAGTCCCTTATTTGTCTCCGCTCGACCCCCGCGCTCCTTATTATCTTACTGTCTCTAGTCCCTTATTTGTCTCCACTCGAAAGCGGAAGAGGCCTCTTAGCTGAGGAGGAGAGAGTGTGTTTCGTGCTCTAGCTTCAACCAGTCTCCTGTTGCTCAGTGGTACATGTAGTTGGGTAGGTCTTCGCTGCCGTGCGACGGTTTTGAACATCTCGGGGACAAGGTTAGTGATTCGCTTCTTCTTTCTCAAGTGAGTAGCCTACGTTAAAACAGGATGCAGATTCGATTCGTCCTGCTTCTGGAAATGTAGTCAATCGGCCTGACCGAAGTGTGAGCGATAATTAAGCCTAAAGATGCTTATCATGCTACGATGATTGTATTTGTCCTGATTCAGGAGTGAAGGTTTGCAAAGGTGGACGAGTATATTCAGGTTCTGTTCTGTTATTTTAAAGCGCCTTCATGCGAAATAGATTAATTTCCGTTCAACTGTCTGTTTGTTAGACGTCTTTGAAATCAGCGAGTTAACAGCTTTTTTGTGTCGAAGGAAACTTTGCAATAAAGAAAGTTTCGTTTTCACAAAGCTACGATCACGAAGCTATATTTTGTCTACATTCATGCAGTGAAAAATGGCACCAATATGTTGCCTAATCAATTGGGGACGCCTCCACTGACAAGCTACTCATTTACATATATAGTGTATGTCACGCTACTTAAGTGTTCTGTTTGCACAGTCCAAAGTGGCTATTATGTCATGGGGACTTTAAGTTTTTAGTAAAAACCATGCCGAAAGTGAAACTAAGCACCTTTTCGTTTACGAAATACTTCTGAGAACATTAAGCGAAATATATTTCAAATTTTTTGTTCATTGTTCAAACGTTTGGGCCCATGCGAGGTCATTATAAAGTGCATTTAGTAGACAACCGAATTCACGTTGGTTGAGCATTCTACTTCTTGCTGTGACACCGCGCTAACGAGAGCCAACTAGCTCAAAACAGCTGTCCTCGGTTGCATTTTTGACTTTCGGTTTGGGCTCTGTCATATCGTGTAAAGTTTTCTCCGCAGTATTGGCCTTGCTTACTTTAATTCTAAAATTTATTGCACGTGACTTTTATATATCATTATCATAATTTATTTACCTTACTAAAAAAAAAAGAAATATAGAATTTACATTGAGAAATATGTTATTGATTCGTGGATATTTGGATTCTTTTGCACGCCAGACATGGAAGGAAGACAAGGCAGATCTTCAAAAGAAAGCGAGGTCACACTTTCTTCGAGGGAAAAACTTGATTTTGATGAGGACAACTTAAGAGGTTAGAAAAACAGCTTCTTAAATTTCCAATCTTCCAGCGTTGATAAATTTATCCGAGAATTAAAAGGAGATCAACTGACAGGTATACTTACCAATCATGGGATGTTTTCTATGTAACCTTGCTATTAGTCTCACTCTGGTAGCTACAATCCTACACAATTCAAGTAAAAAACTAACAGCACCTCGGCGTGTTTTGCTTTGCGCGCGAATTCATCATTGATTTTGGGGGGAGGAGGAGGGCTGATGTCTTTTCCGAATCTATCCAAGATTGAATCTTGGCCAATTCAAATGAAAAATTAAGACCACCCCTATCCTCCTTTCAATGATGGAAAAATGGCGCGTTTTCCTTTGCGCGTGATTCATCATTGATTTTGGAGGGAGCGAGATAGGGGGTGGAGGGGGGGGGATAATTTCTTTTGTTATTCTGTCCAAGATTGAAGAAATGAAAAGGTTGTAGTTTCAAATAGGGAGTCACATCAATATCACAAAAAAATTATTAATTATAATGGCTTGTTTCATTTCAATTGTCTTTCACAAAGTACGAAAAGAGTGGAGTTTCAAACGGGGTTGAAAGATAAGTTCTACAAGAAAAATTGAAAGGTCGTTTTCATTTCACTCGTCGTCCGTGAAAAATAAATCGCATGACAAGTTTTGATATGGGAAATCGGAGCTGCGATTTGGAAGCTTTCCGTACAGATAACCACTTTCTTTTATTTATATAGTTAGTAATTTAATTTTTATTTGTGGGGGGGGGGGGGGGAGGGGTAGCGGCGTATGTTTTTAAGGCTTGGGGTGTGAGGCTGACTTAGTGATTCGATTGGCTAACGGTCACTTCACAATTCCGTTATACAATTATTAATTGTAGTCATTACTTTTTTTCCGCTGCCATCGATTTCTTTCTATAGATCTTTTCATGATCTTTTTTAACGCACGCGAGCGTTACTAGAATTTAGCAGATTAATTGAACACGGTCATTTTATATCCCTTTAACTGTTACGTCTTATCGATACTCAGCTGTTTCCTTACATTTTGTTTAAGCCATAGCAGAAGTGTACAAGAATGAAGGCAATGACGCATACCAGAAGAAAGACTATAGCAACGCAATACACTTTTACACAGAAGGAATTAAAGTGAACTGCAAGGATGAGGAACTGAATGCCAAACTGTACAACAACAGGGCAACAGCTTTTTTCTACTTGGGTGAGATTTTTTTTGACAACTAGTCTTTTTAATACTCCAAGACAAACACAGAAACGTCCACCCTCACCACCGTCCGAATGAAAGATTAACCCCGCTCTCCTCCCAAGGAACTTCATTGAGCCACTTTCTGGGATGAAGGCACGCGGCCTACATGTTACGGATCAGTGGCTGACACCATGTGATAAAACGTCTTAAATTTTAAGGGGTTTTTTTTCCAAGAGAAAATCTACAACCAAACACAGTAATTATGGAGACGTTGCATGTAGTACTTAAAGATGTCACAGGGATCCTGCCAATAGATTTAATTTGTAACATCCTAAGGAGTTTGGGGGTGGGGGGTGGGGGGTTGTGGATCTCCGAAGGTAAGATAAACTGAACATTTAACTGTTTTGGCATATCCTTTGTTTTTTGAGCGCAGCCTATTTTGGCGGTGGAGGGATACAGAAAACGAGGGAAATTGCTTCTGTTTTTCTTGTTCTTTTAAGTTCTCTTTTCTTTTCTTTTCTTTCTGCTTCACAAAATGCACTTTGTCTGTTTTATTATTCTGTCACGCTTTTAATCAGGTAACTATCAAGAATCCCTAAGTGATGCAGAAGATGCAGTGAAGTTGCAACCAACCTACATCAAAGCCATTGGAAGAGGTAAGGATTGTTATTCTGTCAACTTCACTTTAGCGCTTATAATATCTAGCACGTATAGAGGCACTTACATACGTACATGAAGGTACTTATTCAGCAAACTACATTTGCAGTAACATATTTCTCTCGTTTTTGTTGTTATTTACAACAAGGCAACAATGGTCTTTACAATTTGTAAAAACAAAAAATTCAGAAAATTCCGGTTAGGATGTAGATGGAAGACAAGTTTTTGGGCTGTGCCTGAGTGGAAAATTTTCGGGAGAAATTGAAATTCTGAAAACGTAGTCATGTTTTTCCGGTTGGGACGTTCTGGCCCCAGTTGTTCAAAGAGCGGATAACTTCATCCAGCGGATAAAATGTATTGGTTTGAGTACATTTTTATCCGCTGGATAAAGTTATCCGCTCTTTGAACAACCGAGGCCTGAATGGAAATTCGTGTTCCATTTAGACGTTTCGCATCTCAGTTTCGCAACACTTCCAGGCCCTTGGCTTTCACAGTTTTGCAGATGATTACGTTTGGCTTGGGGTAAACGAAACACGTTCTACTGTCGGATAGCAATTAATCCCAATCAAAATTTGCGGATTTTCTTGTTCAATTGTAAACAACCAATGTTTACCCTACCAATTTTTAAGGGAACAGAATGGCTTCTGAGAGTTTTTGTTTTCCGATAGGAGCGAGTGCCTGTGTAAAGCTTGGTCTGTATGAAGAAGCCATTACCTGGTGTGACAAAGGATTAGCAGTATCCTTAAAAACAAGTGACGTCTTTCATGCAGGTCAATTTTAATTACTTCCAAATAAATTACAAAGTTAATCAATGTGAAATGTAGTTTATATGTGGCGTGAAAACAAGCTTTACCGTGTGCAGCGTCACATTCTTAAGACTACGCCACTATTTAAACCCCGTTTATAACTAAAAAACGGTCTAAAGGTTTGCTTTTTGCTCTATGGTCGGCAGCAAAATATGACAGAACAATTCGAGCCAATCCTCTGAATTTTCATTACTTGTTAACGAACTTCCGAGTACCACCTGAACCTTATAAACTTTCGAGTAGAGTAGAAAATTGTAAATAAAAGTTTTCAAAGCATAACGAATCGGTTAAAGACAGTACAAAGTTTCCACGGCTGCCTTGCCAGTTTTTAAAATTGTTTCTTTTTTTTTTTTCTGACTGACATTGATTGAAGATCTTTGTTGATTAATCTCATGGGTTATGATGAACGATGCTTCTCTTTGTCTTTCAAATGACTTGTTTTGTAACTTGACCGTAAAAAAAGATTGACAAGAACAACAAAGCACTGATGGATTTAAGAAGCATGTCTCTTGGCGAACAAAATAAAACACAGCAAACAAGTCAAGGGAAGGTGGAACGCAAGCCTGGGAATCAGATAGGGTCAGGACTGGTAAGTCTCCTAACACAGAAAAGCTTGCTCCTGCTGCTTCAGATATAAAGATACTCGACGGTTCATTTCGGTGAAGATCTCCTTGGAAGGCCTAAATCGCCTAAGATATTTGAACAACAAAGAAAAACTAGCATTTTCTTTGCTGTTTTGTCACTTAAAACTTTCGTAACGTGGGGGATTAATTCCTTTGGTTTTCGAAAGGGACGAAAAATGTCGTTAAAAGAGTGAAATTTGGACACTAAGCTAGGAGTTTCGAAAAAATATAACAGCAGCTCTCTAAAAGGGACACTGTCGCGAAGATTGTGCTGCATGGTGGTCAAAACAGCTCACACAGTTGACAAAGAACCTCTTCAGTCTCTTACATCAAACTGCCCTTAGACCCATGGAGAAAAATATTAAATGAGTTCTCTAAGGAAGAATTAACTGTAATCAGATTTTTTGTGATTAATCCAAAATACAAAGGAAGAACTTGAAAAATTTGGCCAATTTTTTCAAGTTACAGTCCATTTCCATCCTAGTTTCATTGCACTAGCAGAATTATGGTTGAGAAAACTGGACAGTAATTTTACTGTTTCCATAGATACAACATGTTCCATTTTTGGCTATTCAAAGTGACACTAAAAATAGGTGACACTGCCCCTTTAATTTCTCTTCCGTAAATTTTATTAGGGTGCTTAAGCAACGACGACGGCAACGGCAACGACAACGCCGCAAAACAATAGGTTTAATGAGAAAAAACAATCGCTCTGCGCGTGCGTTTTACATTTTGGTACGTTTCTTTGCCGTCCTCTTCAAAACAACAAAGTGAAATGACCACATTTAAGGTTTTGTGGAGAACGTCAACGGGCGACGGGGAATTTTTAATTTTCTTTCTTAACTTGTACACCACTCCTACCAATTTGGTTCCTGGATAGTTCCCCATTTTTGTAAAAGTTGAGCGAGTTGAAATAATCGCTAAGTAGCACAAATGAAATAAAGATATATTTTCAGGCGGCGTTTTCGTTGCCGTTGTCGTTGCTTAAGCTTCCTATTAATTCAGCCAAGTAAGGAAATCGAACAGATCAAACAGTGTTGGGGGGAGGGGTGGGAGGGGGGATGAGGTAGTTTCCGAAGAAACTGTGATGCAGCGTTGGTGGAAGAGTGAAAATGAATATCAGTTGAGAGCAAACGTACGTTGCGATTTGTTTGTAAGCCCTTTATCAGAGCGAATCAAAAGGAAATGTTAGACTACACAAATAAATATCCCGTGGATAATTTACTCTTCTAATGAGATTTGAATTGTTGTTATCATTTTCTCTCGTATTTCGTCTGGAAACAAGGACGAAAAGACAAAAGCACATTGTAAGAAATCAATCAAATAAACAAACCAAAGAAAAAAAAAAAAGACAAAACAAAACATTTTATCTTTACAGATAAGTGGCAACCTTCAACGTTCCAAAAATGTTGACGATCGGTATTCGGAAGGCCATTCAAACCTCAACATTGGCAACGACTGCTATAAAAATGGAGATTTCAAAAAAGCCATTCACTACTATGAAAAATATCTGAAAAATAACAAAGAAGCGAGAAACAAGTCTGCAGAGTTACACGTGCATAATAATCTGGGCAACGCTTACCAGAGTATTGGAAACGTAGAAAAAGCTCTAGAATGTCATGATCGCTGTTTAAAAATTGCCAAAGAAGTAGGAGATAGGGCCATAGAAGGAAACGCGTATGGTAATCTTGGAAGTGCTTTTTATAGCATTGGCGACTTTGCAAGATCCATAGATTACCAAGAACGTTGTGTAAAAATTGCTCACGAGGTAGGAAACAGGATTGGAGAAGCGCGTGCGTACGGAAATCTTGGGAGCGCTTATTGCGGGACTGGCGATTTTGAAAAAGCCGTAGAATCCCATAAACATTGCCTAGAAATTGCTAAAGAAACAGGAGACAGGATTGGAGAAGAATATGCGTATGGAAATCTGGCCAAGGCCTATTCTAGCCTCGGAGATCTTAAGAAAGCGATTGAGTACCATGAACGCTGCCTAACATTTGTCAAACAGGGTGTAGACAGATACAAAGAAGCAATGGTGTGCTCCAATCTTGGAATTGCTTATTGCAGTGTCAGAGAATTCAAAAAAGCCATTGAATGCCATGAACGCTGTTTAAGTATTGCAAAGGAAGTTGAGGACAAGGCCGAAGAAACACGAGCATGTGGTTGTCTTGCCAGCACTTATTACAGTCTCGGAGATTTTAAAAGAGCTGTAGACTATCACCAGCGAAGTTTAAAGATCGCTAAAGAGATAAAAAACAAAGCTCAAAAAGCAACAGAGTATTGTAACCTTGGAACCGCTCATAACGCGCTTGGAGATTACAAAAAAGCGCTAGAATACCATGAACGCTACCTGGAGATTGCCAAGGAAGTTGGAGACAGGTATGCAGAAGCATACGCTTCTGGTAATGTTGGCAGTGATTATCACAATCTTGGAGATTTCAAAAGAGCGATTGACTACAATACACACTGTCTAAATATTGCCAAAGAAGTTAAATCAAGGTCCGAAGAGGGACGAGCGTACATTAATCTTGGGGACACTTTTCACAGTCTGGGAGATTTCAAAAAGGCTATCGAACACCTTGAGCGAGGTGTAAAGATTGCCAAAGAAATTGGAAACAGGGCGGAAGAAGGCCGCGCTTATGGCATTCTTGGCAGGGCTCATAAGAATATAGGAAATTTAACAAGGGCAATACGCTACCACAAGTTCTGTGTTCAAATTGCCAAAAAAATCGGTGACAGAGCTGAAGAAGGGCGCGCATATGGTAGTCTTGGCAGTGATTACAACGCTGATGGAAATCTCAGAGAAGCCATAGAATGCTATGAATGCTGTCTCAAAATTGCCAAAGAAGTTGAAGACAGGTCTGAAGAAGGACGCGCCGTTGGAAATCTGGGTAACACTTATTACAGTTTAAAGGATTTCGAAAAAGCCAAAGACTACTATGAACAGTGTCTCAAGATAACCAAGGAAGCTGGACGCAGAGCCGAAGAAGGACGTGCATGTGGTAATCTTGGCAATGCTTATCATGAACTTGGGGATTACAAAAAAAGTATAGAGTATCACACACTCTCTCTGAAAATTGCCACAGAAGTGGGGGATTTGGCTGCAGAAGGAATTGCGCATTCAAACCTTGGCATCAGCTATGAATCTCTTGGTTCTTTGCAGAAGGCTCTTGAATGCTATCAGTCCAGTGTGAGAACGTTAAATGATGTCAGGGCTCGCCTTCAGTCTGAAGATGACTGGAAAATTAACTTACGCCACGTAAATCAGGATAGCTACACTGCTCTGTGGAGAATTTTGTTGAAACTGGACCGATCTGTTGATGCCCTCGCAGCTGCTGAGAAAGGGAGGGCGCAAGCTCTAAGAGATCTAATGGAATCACAGTATGGAATTCAAACACCTGACATCAGGTCAGGTGAAGACGAAGGAGAAGCTATGCATGACATTGCTGGTTTTGTTCAATGCAGCACAATTTTTCCTGCCGTTAACGAAACTCGAGGCGTGATAAACTTCTGGGTTATTCAGAACAACAAAGACGTTTGCACAAGGTCAAAAGGAGTCGGGATACCTGATGATGTAAACAACTCCATACAGAACTTGATTCAGAGCACTTTCGCGGACATTGGAGTAAGAGGTCCTGTAAACTGTGAAGATCGTTCATTGGATAACCTTAGAAAGCCCTCTTCGCCCAAAGAAAAGTCTGATCAAGCACGATCTCGCTCACTACAAACTCATAATCAGAAATTGAGAAGATTATATGATGTCATCATTGACCCAGTTGCAGACTTGATTCATGGTGATGAACTTATCATTGTCCCCGAAGGTCCGCTGTGGTTGATTCCTTTTGCTGCCTTGATGGATTCAAATTCAAAGTACCTCAGTGAATCATTCCGAATACGAGTGATTCCGTCGCTAACAAGTTTGAAATTGATCATGGATTGTCCAGCAGATTACCACAATAAAACTGGGGCACTGCTTGTTGGAGATCCGTGCTTGCAAGAAATTCCCAATTGTGGTCTGGAACAGCTACCATACGCCAGAGAGGAAGTAGCAATGATTGGCAAAATTCTAAATACTGCAACCCTCACTGGGACAAAGGCGACTAAGGAAGAAGTGTTAAAACAACTCCCCTCGGTTGCTTTAGTACACATTGCAGCTCATGGTCGAATGGAAACAGGGGAAATTCACTTATGTCCAAATCCTTCACGAGCATCTCGTCAACCTAAGGATGAAGATTTCCTGTTGAAAATGGCCGATGTCTTGAAAAAGAGGCTTCGAGCAAGACTGGTTGTTCTCAGTTGCTGTCACAGTGGTCGTGGGGAGATCAAAGCTGAGGGTGTGGTTGGTATTGCGCGGGCTTTCTTGGGCGCCGGTGCTCGTTCTGTTCTGGTGTCACTTTGGGCGATTGATGATGAGGCCACTATGGAGTTTATGAGACGTTTCTACCAACATTTGGTGAGTGGAAGAAGGGCCAGTGAAGCCCTAAACCGAGCCATGAAATCCATGAGAGAATCAGACGAGTTCAATGAAGTGAAATACTGGGCGCCGTTTGTACTCATTGGAGATGACGTCACACTAGAATTTGCTGGCCATGGGAGCGACTAGATGTCCTTCACTGTAAGTAGACTTACGTTGTGCGTAGTGGAAGCTCCTTGTAGCTTAGTTCTTTTAGAATGCTCTAACTTCTAAGTATCAAGGAGCTTCGACAACGCACAACGTTGTGCAGAGAGGAATGGATTCTTATACTGAATAGCACAAATTTAATTTCAAGGTCATAAAGTTTTTAGGTAAAATTAAGCCATAAGAATGTTCGCTCAGTGCGTTTATATAATTATTCAGCGAGGGCACGTTGGATATAGGATGACAGATAGACAACTCGCAGCTACGCGCCTCGGTGGCTATAATCATACCATATCCAACAAGCGCAAGTGAAATAATTGTTTTATTTAAACCAATCATGAAATACTACTATATCATGCTAGAACGACCAAAAGACGACTTGATGACTGCTATTTCGCAGGCATGGCATATATGGCTGATCTCCCGTAGCCTCTGAGCCAATCAAAACTCTAGAATTTCATTCTTCAATAATCTAGTTTCAAGTAAAAGTTTGTTTTTCCTGGGGTTCAAATCTCAGCCCACCCATCCTCTTGTCAGAAGAAGGAGAATTATTATGGGGAAAATACATATATGTACTGATTCAGTAACACGAAATGCATACTAAAATCATATAATTATTTAACGCTTTATATTGTAAATGAGAACTCGTTGTCATCATTTTCAATAACCTTACAGGTTTTACAGATGCTTAAGAGAAACGCTGACTGCATCGATGACCATGATGAATTCCGAGGTGGAGAGAAAGGACTGGGACCCATCTCGTTCTTGTGTCTGCGTTGCTTTCGTTCAGCACTACCAAATTAAGAAGTCGTACATGTAGCATAAGTATCATTAAACTGGTGGTCTCTACGAAGGAGATTGGACAGTATCGCCTCGGCGTGAGCCTCAGCCTGCTACAGATTCTTCCTGGGCACTCAGTGGAAGTACCTTCAAGATTCTCTTTAGCCAAAGATACTTTTTTGTGTGAAAACAAAGACTTCTCTTAAACTCTTATGCTTGTCGAAATGCTTTTATACTGAGAATAATGTATTCCTCATGACCAGTGAGAGACACAGGCACTCCATGCTCTTCATTGCGCATGTGCCACACATTGACATTCAAATTCTAGCCATATCCAGGATGTTTGTCCCATGAACCTATAGCTTAATCTATCATTTCTTTACGTAGTTTTTGGTAGTTTTTTTTGAAAGTTGTGCAAAGGAACATACGAATAGTTTGTGAAGTTGATAATAATGTTTTGAACAATTTGAAGCTTTTTCTGCGTTAGATTTGCGCGAGAAAAGCTGTAGCCGAATACGTCCAGTCAATGTAATTCTACATTGTTTCCATATTAGGAACAAACAAATTTAACTTGTGTTCACAACAAGTTTAGTGTTTTCATTACTAGGAGGATTTTTACTGGTACAGTGATCGAACACAATACAGTCAACTCCCTTTACTGCGGACACCCTCGGGACCTGCAAGTTAGTGTCCTTAATAGTGAGAGACCGTTAAGCGGGAGTTTATTTTAGTCAAACGCCCTTAATTTATTTTTGCCGGGGATTTAGCTGCTGTCCGTATTATCGGGGGCGTCCGTTACAGCGAGGTGTCCGCAAGGCGAGAGTTGACTGTGATAGCTGCAAATAGCGCAGTGAGCCAGCCAGATCAAGAGGAGGTAGTCACCAAGCGTGGGAAAGCACGTACAAGGAAGTCACAAGTCATTTCCTAAGCTGATATAACACCTAATATGCTGAAATTTTGCAAGGTTACTAAAGTAAAGGTGCTCTTTCCATTTATAGACGTTTGTAGGGCTGGGGGTATACGTCATACCCCCAGTCATACAAACGTCTGTAAATTTTTCATTTTTCAACTTACATTTTCTCAGCTGATATAACACCTATTATTAAAAACTGCATCATTGTATAATGCAATTCGAGGGATTTGATTGGCTTAGCGGCCATGGTATATGAGCAATTATACCATGGCCGAGAAATGGCGACCATTACATTGCCTTCTGGTCGTTCTTGCAGAGCGAAATCAGTAAGATCTAGCAATATTTCTCGGTTGTTTTTAATAAAACAATTATTCCACTTACGCTTGTTGGATATGAGATGATTATAGCCAACTCGGCGCTACGCGCCTCGTTGGCTATCTATCATCTCATATCCAACGCGCGCTCGTGGAATAATTGTTAAATATGCTGAAACTTTGCAAGGTTATTATAAAGTAAAGGTGCTCTTTAGTCTTTTCTGGTATCAATTTTTCATTCAGTTCAATTTTAACTCATTCAATTAATCTGTTGCCGCCATTTTGGAGAAGGGTCTTTTGCTTCAATCCTTTGTGGCTCTTTTTAAAAGTTTTTTTCTCACTAAACTTTGCTACAACAGAATCAACATCTTTTGCTGTACACATATAATCCCCACCCCTCCCCCCCCCACCTGTTCACTGCTGGCAGATTTCGCGGGCTCTCCCTCCAAGGAAATTAGATTCCAGTTCTTTCAGGGAGTGCGCGGCTACTAAGCTCATGAACATTGCATGCATGTGGCTATTTTGTCGCGGTGGAAGGTTTCGTTTCGGTTCATTTTCCTATCGTTTTGCGGGATCTCCTTTTATTGCTCTGCGATCAGTCATGGACAAGGCTGCTCTCTTCCAGAGCATCGGTTTAAGTGAACAGAAAGCACAAGAAACATTGAAAAATGAGGCGCTCTCGACAAGATTGGAAACCATCATAAATTTGGTAGGAACGATTCATCACAGTGATTAGTCAGTTTCAGTTTTATTTTTCCATTTGTATGAGAGAAAAAAAAAACAGAAATATTATACTTAACGCGGAGAGGGACTTTGAGCTTGAATTGTACTCACTTCCGGCTGGTATAATAGTCCAACCAAGTGTTGAGGCATTCAAGAGCCATCTCACTTCTTTTTTATCGATCCCGGCAGTGATTTAGTAAGTTTAGACAGTGATTTTAGTTCATTTGTTTCTTTTTTTCCTTTTTCTTTTATATTCGCGGTGGTGGATTTATCCCGTTGCAAATTATCCTTGTAGATCTATGTAGATGCAGAGAAAAAGTGTAATTTATTAAGGTTAGCCGTAGAGGAACCGTATGTTCACATTCTAACAGACACTTTACGACCGTAAAGCTGATGCAATATTTTGTAAGTTTCACATGAATGAAACGTGAGAGCTTAGGTTACATCTGCAGTTATCATTCATAGCTGTGTATTCGAAAAGGGAATCACTCTCAACAACACACTTTGTTCTGCTTATTTGCAATAGACAAAAGAAAAATGTGCTGGTGATATTGAGAAGCCAACAGGTGTGCTGCTGTACTCTCTAGCTAGCAGCAGTGTGAAGGAAGACTGGCAGGCCAAGTTTGTTACTGAATATATCGCTAACAAGAAACTTGCTTCTTCAATACAGTTGACAGGTATGTGAGCTCCTTTCAGTGTATTAAAATGCAGCTTGATAGTGAGGCCCAGAGGACACAAACAATATGCAAGCAAAGGAGTCGTTTACATGAAGGGAGCAAGATGCTAGCACTAGGAAAGGCAAAACAATTATTTTTTGTTTGGTTTACATATGTAAATTTTGGTTGGGGTGGTTACCATTGGGAAAAGGAAAGCAAAACGAAATTGTTGGTTTTTAGCAGTTGAACGCCTTCTGAGCGTACGATAACTTTAATTATTATATCTCTCAGTTAGTACGCGCGATGTGACTGGTCAATTTTGCAGGACGTATTTCACTGTGCGGTCCAGTGTTAACCGTTTCCCTTGACTTCAACAAGTTTCCTTTCCCGCGCACCCGATTAACCTCAGTGATATAATAAATATCTTACTAACCTCGTTTTCACGGTCGGTACTGTAAGTTAGGGATCCTTGTTTTTTCCTATTGATTTATGGCCCACGTGTTTTGCGCATGGGCTGTAAATCAAAGGGGAAAAAACTCGGTCCGTAAATTACAGAACGGACCTTGAACTCGGTTAGTAAGAGGTAGTTAAAAGTTAAAGTTAACAGTCATTTTCATAGGCTTTTTCTTTTGTTTATTTACACAATTTCTCAGCTGCTGTTGATTACATGAAGGCCAATCCAGTTTTGCCTGTAAATGTGGCTGCCTTTGAAGAGAGCTGTGGCATTGGAGTGAATATCACACCAGACCAAATTGAAGATTGTGTGAGTACACACCCCACTGTTACAGTGTATCTATGTGTGCCGGTATTGTCCCCTTTGAAAACGTGAAATTAAATTTGAGAATATAGCCAAACCTAAAGTAAAATATAACCCTTGTCCCAAAAGCAACCAGCATGTAATTTCTCCAAGCAACAAACAAACAGGTCATGAAAATACAATTTAAAGGCCCACATTCACCCAAGATGTATTGCGCGCCAAGGAACAGTTTTCATATATGAAACCCCCCCCCCCCCCCCATTTTATTCGAGCGAGAGTCGAGTGAGAAAGCAATAATCGATCACGAATATTCTTCCCCTCCAGCATGAGTCGTAGAGGAAACCCGCATGAACTGCTTGAGTTCGTACAGCCAATAAGATCACGTGTTTGGACAATACACCATTTCAAAACAAAAACAAACGACCGCAATGACTCTTGGGTGAAGGTGGGCCTTTAAGGGTTAGGGAAATCGCTATTAAGGATTAAATAAAATTGTGTTCTCTTGATGTTCAAACAAATTCTCCTAACTAGTATCACAAGATTTACTGAGAAAATAGTGAGGAGAATATTCGTATTGATACTGGGACTTATAGGGATAAAGCCAGCGACACACCTGGAAATTTACAGAAACTGTGTTAAGGCTCATCTGTGTGGTCCCTTTAAATGCTTGTTGTGCAACTTTACCTTTATTGGTCCTCATGAATGAATGCTCATCCTAGAACCATGGAATTTAGTTTTGTTTGGTTTACATTGTGTTACATGCAGGTTGAGGAGCTTATTAAAAAACACAAGGAAGAACTTTTAAAGAAGCGGTATAGGTTTAATATTGGAATGATCATGGGTGAGTGCATAATAATATCATTAACAATTTTGTGAGCCTTTTTTTTATCGTTATCCCCAAATGAAATGATCTTAATTTAAAACACCTGCGATAATTGGTATAATTTCTAATCAACAATGATTTAGTTTAACATGTACAGGCAAAAACTAACGATAGAAGAGTCCTACGTTTTGGCGACATCTTGGTGCCATTGTAAATGGAAACTAAAATTAAATATGCAATTGCAAGAGTAACTGAGAGTATAATTGCCATTTTGCCTTCTTCCTTTTTAGTAATAATTACACTTGTACATGTACACATGATTTTCTTGTCAATCTCTGATCTGTTAATGTAAGTATAATGCACTTAACATACCTTGTCATTAAGCAATTAGCATTAAGCATTAATTTCCTGTACTAAGTGTTTACCAATGTTTGCCAAAAAAACACAGTGAAGTTCTTTGATTAAATTGAAGGCCTGCAAAAAATCAGGTACTGTTCAGCAAAGTGAAAAATCGGCGTAAATTTTGACATAAGACAGTTATACTTTCAGTTCTGTGACTAATAATAAATTATTAATAATAGGATGAATATTTGCTCATTCTCCAGCCTAGCATGGTTTTTCAGTGTGTCTTCAACCTTCTCAGGAGGCTTGAGTCTCTAGCTACAACTGTACATTTACACGCACATTATGTATTTAATTGGTGTCACTTTTATACTTGCAGGGAAAGCAAGAGAGAAGTTGAAATGGGCAGATGGAAAAGCGATTAAGGCAGAAATTGATATGCAGGTAAACTGAAATAAATAAATGTAATATATTAATCTGTCCGTATTATTTAGAAATTTGCTGTGCTGATTAAAAATTGAATGGGTGCTTATTTGAGGAAATGTGGTATTCACTAATTTTTGCTGGTAGATTTTAGATTTGCTGGGACCAAAGACTGAAGCAGACATGCAGGCACCTAAAGGAAAGGTTTGGATGATTATTTTTTAGGAATTCATTTTGTGTCGATAATTGTTACATGTGCATGTAAATTAAACACTCTTTCAACTATTCATCTGAGGAGTCAATTCTTGGTTTAGTCTTCTCAAACTCATGTATAATTTTAATAATTAATGAAGAGAAATCAAACAAGGAAATTGCTACCTTTCAGGAGGTTTGGAAATGTGATCTTAATAATTGCAAAATTTGGTGAACTTTGCTTTGGATTTTCTCCAAGAATTATTAAATCATTATGATTGTTTTTAGAAGTTACATGTATTAATATCAAACACTTGAAAAGAGTAGATATCCAGAACAACTCAAAGCTTGGCTGCACCTCATTTTCTCTACCATCTTCTTGGTATTTGGAGGTTGGATGAAAACAATACATGTGCACTCTTCCTCTTGTTTGATACATTACATGAAAATAAATTTAGAATCTTTCTTACATGTACCATTCTGGACAAAGAAAGCTGCAATTGTACTGAGCAGAACTTGTCTATGGTGTTGTTTATTTAGCTGTTCAGGGTGGTTCTAACTTTTGAGTCTGTCCAGGGATGAAAGTGTGTGACTCTTCAAGGTTATTCAGTAGTACTCTGCTATGGTGCAGATAGCCTGAGTATCAGGCTTTTCGGGGGGGGGGGGGGGGAGGGAGGGGGCAAGAGGAAGGGGAAAAGTGAAGAAATCCTCTCCTCTTCTCCTCCTTCCCCCTCCCCTCCCTCTCCACTCCCCCGTCTTCATTAGGAAGGCCTGATACTCAGGTTATGGTGCAGAGCACTCCATTTGTAATGCTGTGAAATTTGGTTTGGCTGGCAAAAGAAACTTATCGAGCAGTGGGCCGGTCTTAAACATTTTCCGTAGTGTTTCCTCCTGAAAAATAATTGACTATAAACTATAAATTTGACTTAATATACACAAATGAGTAGTCAAGTTAATAAAAATTATTTGGGTAATTATGCAGTTTTCTTATAACACTCTGAGCAATTTATTGAAAGACACTTAACCCAAATGGGTATGTAAAGTTCTTTACATCAGCTTATTTTCAATTGGTACCCAGGAATCCAAGCCTAGTAAGGAAGGAAAGGCAGCGAAGGAACCTTCATCAGCTCCAGAGTTGCAAGGTACATGTAGTTATTATCTGAGTGTAAGTTGTGGTGCTTATTATAAATGGAGTATTAATAATAATAATAATAATAATAACAATAACAATAACAATAACAATAACAATAACAATAACAATAACAATAACAATAACAATAACAAGAACAACAACAACAACAACAACAATAATAATAATAATAATAATAATAACTTACAACTTTATTTAAGTCTCAAATCTTGATAGCCGAGCACAAGTGCCCTACTAATTGGGGAGACTAACAAAAAATTTAAAGTAAAATCTATTCAACTAAGCTTAGATAAAGTTAAGAAAACCTAATAATATTATAAACAGTGGAGTTTTCTCATTGTGTTCGCAAACCAGGTTGTCTGTACATTTTGCTCTGTTCTCTGATTTTTTATACCCCTCCCCCCTCCCCCTCCTTCCTCAGCTCTAGAAATAGTCATGTGAACTTTAACCACAGCAGACATGCATGTACATTTCTGAATAAATTTGGGTAGTAAAATTAATGTATTATTTTATTTATTTACCGTGGCAACCTACCCCTCATGATTGAGGATATTATCGGTTGGCACCGAGGGACTGCTCATAGCCAGGGTTTGTTATTTCCCCAGTGTTTCTTTCACACCCCCCAAATTGGAGACAGGACTTCCGTTTCTACAAGATCATCCAAGCCACATGAAGGTCTGACCATTTGCAGATGTCAAATCAAAGGCAGCTGCACCTTCTCCTCTGTTACTCTAACACTTATTAAAGCATCTAATATCAAAGAACTATAAAATATTTCTCCTATCTTGTCCACATTCGTTTCTGATAAAAGTACTGGGGAGAAAGTATTAAAATGCAGTGTATGAAGAAAATTCACCTTGGGTGATAATATGGAATTCTCATGATCTCAGGGGTTGAGTAAGCATTGACATTACAAGAGGAAATTTAGTGCTGATTACTGTTAGGGCTTAAAGGGTTAAGACTGTCAGTGTTGGCCCAGCTGGGGTTTGGACCTGTGACCTCTCACTGAGCAGTCTGTTGCTCTACCAATCAAGCCAACCCAGTTTGAGAGACTTTACAAATATTCATTTATCTGTAATTTTAATTTGATTCCTTTTCAGTAAATGGTGATGCTGGAGATGACGAGGCAAACTCCATTTTCGGAGAAGCAACCAAGTTCCACAAACCAGGTTATTGCTTCTTGTAGACAATGACTCGACAATGGCATGCACTTTAATTTGTTACATTCAACTTGGATTCCCTTTAAAATATGCAGATGCTTTTGGTAACAGGAAATCCCTTTTAATGATAATAATGATAGTGCTGAAGATGATCCCCTTCCTCTACAACCATGTTTGTCTTATTTAAGCTCGGTCCCACTAGCACTTGTGCTATAAACACTGCCAAGGGTAAATAAAGGTTATTATTTTACATTTTTTATTTACATGTACCATATTCCAAATACTCAGAATCTCCTCCAGGGGGTATAATTAGAATTCCCTAAGCAACCCCCTGCCCCTCACCGGCTCTTATTCAAAATTAACCCTGTATACATCTTCATGCATCAGTGACTTTATCCTTTAAATAGTTCTTGAATTCTGAAGTACACTGCAGTTAATTATGCGTGTGGTGTTGATGTGAATTTTATTTTTATCATTGATATTAACTTACTTTAATACAGGAGTCCATTTAAACCAGCTCTGTTGGATTGGAAATTCCTGTAAAAATATTTTGATACATGTAAATAGATAAAACAGAGCCTTTTTTATAGCAGACTGAGTATGCTTATATTTTCTTACAGGGGAAAACTTCAAGACTCCAGGTTATGTTGTTACTCCAAATACCATGAAACTCATGAAGGAGCATTTAGAAAGAACTGGAGGAAGGGTCAGTATAATCATGTTTGTTTAGTTCCTAACAAGATAAAGTACTGTAGGGTTCTCATTAGGAGCTGGTGATTGGTTATTTTTACTGTCTATACATTCACCGGCTGTTGTGAAAACAAAAAAGTTCCGAAATTATTCAAAATTAAATTAATTCATCGTATTTTGAAAAAAAAATTTGTTTGTGTTTTGGGAATTTCCTTTCCGTAAAATAATGGTAAAAACATCCAGCAGATAGTATCATGTTGAAAATTCATTGCCTGCAAAAAAAAAAAAAAAAAAAAATTAAATAAAAATAATGCTCTCTTGAGCATTATCTTTCATTAAAAACAACTCTGACTTCAATCTCCGCCATGTTTGGTTTCCATTCTTCCCATGGCCATCTCGCTCCCATCATTCCTTGGGAGACATTAACAAGATAGCATCCACCTGCTATTGCAAATTTATTTATTTACCTCCTTTTACGAATCTTAACAAGAACCCTGTACTGGTAAATGTAAGGTTTGTGTTTGCCTTGGATCGTATTCTACCAGCTATACAAGACATGTATATTTGATGACTCAAAAGAAAGAAAACCAGGGTCCACCCAAATGTGAGAGCACTCATGAATCATCCACCATGCCATGTTGTTGAGTTTGTTGTTAGCTCTCATTCCGACTCCAGTGACTGTATCTGAGTTGTACCATTCTAACAGTTATCCTACATGTACCTTCCCCAAAGCAACAGCAGCATTCAGCTTCTTTTAACATTCAAAACACCAGCAACAAATTGCAGTTACTGTTAGTAGTTGTTTTCATAGTGATGTGCGTCCAGTACATCATTATTAATTAGTCATTTTCTGTTCTCTGAAGTGTTTCAATGTTTTTCTCAGGTCCAAACAAGGTTTCCACCTGAACCTAATGGTATTCTTCACATCGGTCATGCCAAGGCCATTAACTTCAACTTTGGCTATGCCAGGGTGAGTTTTCAGACAGTTGGCTGGATAACAAAGACCAAAATTCATATACGGTAGAGGGTGTATAGAACTTTATGTTCTTCATTTAGATGTATTAGTATAATATTATTGTATTGTTACCAGTCAGACAGTAAATGCAATTTTTTGATGAACCTCATGATGCTTTTTTAAGTAAGTTAAGTTAGACTGTTCGATGGGATTTTTGGGACTCGCACACTTCGAACAAACTGTCTCTATGTTGGTTTGTAAGGGCCATCCTGACCTGGAAACGTGAGTGTCTAAACTACCGAGGGGGTTGCGAGTGGGTGGGGAAAAATACCCTACCCCTCCTCCCCCACACAATGTACCATGTCTAGGGGGTCCCCTCAGTAGTTTAGACACTCCCCAGGTTGTACTTGCTGTGGAGGCGCGGTGGGGTAGTGGTTAGCGCGTCAGACTTTCGATCGGACGGTCGGAGGATCTCAGAGTCGTTGGTTCGAGGCCAGGTTGGTCTCTTCATTGCTGTGCTGTTTCCTTAGACAAGAAACTTTGCTTCACATTGTCTCTCTTTACCCTGGTGAATAGATGGGTACCGGCGACATACTGCTGGGGGTAACCCTGCAATACTGCTAGTTACTTCATGCTACAGAAACCGGGCTAAGCTCCAGCCGTGTGGGCCACTTAGGCTCTTGTGCGACTTTACCTTACCTACCGGGTTGTGCTCGCTGTTTTAAACTAGGATGACATCAGTTAGTCTCAAAATCCCGTGGAAAAATAGGGTACTGTGAAAAGTTTTAATTAGTTACTAGTACATTGTTACAGTAGCAAGTGTGTGTTATGATAAAGACACTTCTACATTGTATTAAGTAAATGAAGATTTTTAGGCTCGTTCCGCTCAGTTGTCTCTGAGTGAGGAGGTTTTGACCTTAGAAAATTTTAAAATAACAATTAATAATATTGTAATATATAAGAGAACTGATTGAGATAGCCACTTTTCACTGTGTTCTTAGCTACAATCCACACCACATGCTGTTAGTAGCGTTTTACTATTTATACCCTATAATTATTTTTTCCAATTTGTTATCTTATTGGACATAAATTTACGTATGAAATTAATGTTCAATGGAAATCCACCTTTAGTGACTCAAATCAATCCATGTAAGTAAAATAATTCCTTTTTCTTTCCTTGCAGGCGCATAACGGTGTGTGCTACTTGAGGTATGATGACACCAATCCAGAAAAAGAGGAGGAAAAATTCTTTACAGGAATCTTGAACATGGTGAAGTGGCTAGGTACTAGTTATATATTCACATCATCACATGATTTTTGCACATGGACTTGATTGTATAAGCCTTGCAGGGCTGCAAACTCTTTTTGTCAGCCCCTCATTTCAAAGATACTGTTAACATTAAATTTTCCTAACAATAAACAATTTTACATGTAGGTCAATTCTCTCAATTAAACTTCTACACTGTACTTGTCTAGATTCGGATTATGATGGGATGCATTCCCTCTTTTATTGTACTACATGTAGTTACAGTGTAGCCAGGAGAATAAATCAATAAATTAATGCTAAATTTTACATGTATGGCTTCTTCTCAGGTTTTGAGCCTTGGAAAATCACCCATGCCTCTGATAATTTTGGAATATTGTATGAGTTTGCAGTAGATCTCATTAAAAGGTATGATGTGAAGTTAAAATTAAATACTTTTATTTTGATTTTAATTGGTATTTTAACTTGTAGCCTAAGGATAACTCATTCTTCACAACAAACCCTTTTACTTTAACTATTCAAACTTAGTCATCCTTGGAGATGCACTCAGTGTAAAGTGGAGTGATGGAAAATTGGGAATAATTTTCCTGGTTTAGCATTTGTACAGGTGTAGGCTCAATTGTGAAGAACAAGCCTAAAGATAAGCAGACTCAGGTTTTATGAAGTTGTTTTCTGTGTTGCAGTTCAGTTTGACACCCTGTAAATTGCATGAAAAAAATTCCAGTGTACACAAGGAACAACTTACAGTAACTGTTGAATGCATAAATCCACCTGTTTCTTAAAATTTGTCCTATGCAACCAGGCTAAGACCATGGGGGGGGGGGGGGGGGAGAGGGTACTACCCTATATGAGTTATCATGCTTGTGTGGCGCCAGAAGATATGGTTTTTGATCCATTTTGGTCTGAAATAGGGTATGATTTTTAACCATTTTAATCTGAAAGTCTTAAAAGGGATAAGGATTCTAGAAACCAGGTCTGATGGGTATGAATTGAAGGGGTGCACAGAAGAAGGCCCTAAGTGACTTTTGATGTAAGGTCAAATTCTCCTTTTATTTCACAAGCAAAAACAAGAAAATTTGGAAGGAGAATCTAGCAGTTTATCAGAAGTCACTTAGGGCTTTTTTCCAGGCACCCCTTCAATTTTAGAGACCAGGACTGAAAAAGGGTGCTTGATATTATATAATTATTTTGGTCTGAAATAGGGTCAGGGTTTTGAGCCCCCCACCAAAAATTTCTAAGGTGTACATGTACCTCCCAGACAGATACATGTATGTATTAACTTCTTTAACCTTCATTAAAAGAGACTTACATGGAGAGTTAAATGTTTTTTACATTGTCCTCCCTTATTTGTTTGATTTTAGGGGCCATGCATATGTTTGCCACCAGGAGTATGAGGAAATAAAGGGCTTCAACCCTCCACCTAGCCCTTGGAGGGACAGACCCATAGAGGAGTCACTTAGACTGTTTGAGGTTTGTTACATGCAAACAAACCCTTCAATCCCCAATAAAAACATTCATTTTCTCCTTACTGGGCCTCATCTGTTTCTTATGGTACTACTAGACTAGGGAGAAGACATATAAACATCAACTGAAGACATTTTACTTTGATGTTATACATGTACAATATATCAAACGCAGGGAAGAGTGTTTCATCTGATTTTCTGGGTTGGAGAAAACGAGGCGCAGACAAGTTTTTTAACCAACTTTGAGGTGTTTGGTAATCGGATGAAGCACAGTACTCTTTTGAGTGTTTGATGTTAATAGCCTCTCAAACCATTAATAATTCTTTAAGAAATTAATTTAGCAAAAAAGTTCACCACATTTTATGATTCATAATGAAAATCACATTTCCAAACCTCCTTCCTTTGTTATCTCTTCATGAATTATTAAAGAATTTGAGAAGATCTTTTCCTTTACTCTCACAACCTGTTTGTTTGATCAAGAGTGTTATTATTAGGAGAAATTTGATTCTCGTCACTGTTGGGCCTTGAAGGGTTACTGTGTACATACGTTGATGAAGGAGAATCCAGAAGCAAAACTTCATTTCTTAGATAACCATAATTATAACTACTAAAAGTTGAATTGTTTTTTTGCTTTTGTAACCATCCATTGAGTAAGTTATTTTAATTTCTGCTTTTTTTCAGGACATGAGGAAAGGCAAAATAGATGAGGGAAAGGTAATTAAGGGTTACAATATTATTATACTGGATGTTTAGTTTGAAGTTTGTATGGTTAAATTGTACTGTCTTGTTACTGGTGCATGTTTTTGATTTTGTTGGAGTATTAAGTTACATAATATTATTCTCTTAAACTCAAACTGAGCCACTAATTTCCGTAATTTTGATTTGAATATTTTTTTATTCTATATCAAATCCACTACTACATGACTGTACATCTATGCTTTTGAACAAAAGTTGTGAATGTGATTATGATGTTGACCGGTTGACAACAAAAAACAATGCTTCATATTGTCAAGCTAAAATCATCATTTAATTGATAACTAATAAAACGTTTGGGAAAGACTTGAATCCTCATCTCTTAAAAGTTATGACGTTCAGTTACAAGTTAGTGAGAGTAATCGGGCCAACATTTTTCAAGTTTAGTGAAAAAACAAACAACAACTTCAGACGCATTGTTGTGTAATAGCAGTCTGACTAAACAAATAAAAATTAAATGTAATTGTACATTTATTTAGTCTAAAGAGCAGATCTGATAAGAAAATGTCAGTAGTTACCAAATTTGCTCTATTTCGCTTACAGGAGCTGTTAATTTAGAACAGGTTACTAAAGGCTTCCTAAATGTTTTGACCTGTTATGTATTATTTTGAAGGCAACCTTACGAATGAAGACTACACTGGAAGATGGAAAAGTGGACCCTGTTGCTTACCGCATTAAATTTACTCCTCATCACCGAAGCGGCGATGAATGGTATGACATTAGTTTGGTATGATAGCTATAAATATTTATTATAGCTCTAAATCTAGCAGTTTTGCATTGGATGTTGAAAGTATTTTGAATTCACATTTGCTTTGATTTTACTTTACTTAATGCCTTGCAAATGGTCAAAATCTTCCACCATTTCTTCACCAAAAAGAGCTCAAGCAAAGCCAATATTTTAAATTGCGACTTGTTTGCATGCATTTTCTCATGCTGGATGCTATTTACTTGTATTTCCTTTAAGTCCTGATTAGTTCATTTTAATTTTGTAATCTATTGTGATTGGTTAGATTCATTTGTCATGAATACTTTGCATTTTGTTTCACAGAATTCAACTGAAAACTGCTCTAATCAAAAGAAATGCTAAACTATCTAGAGCTCTGGTGTATTTATAGTGGAACCCCTGTTAAGGACGGTGCCTACTAATACTGAAGTATTTTTGTGCGGTTTATGACTATGCGGGAAAAGCAGATCTTAGCAAGGGCAATTGGAATCCAAAAAGAAAATTGGGGGTAACCACGCATTTTTCAGAGATAATTAAGCAATAATATCTCTAAAAAAACGCCATAATATAAAGCAATGTATGGGATTTTTTCCTAAATTGAAGCTTAATTATCTCTGAAAAATGCATGGTTACCCCCAATTTTCTTTTGAGATACCTAAAGCATTTGGTAAGTTCTGCTTTATCCGTATAGTTTTAAACCGCGGAAAAATATTCCTGTATTAGAAGGCACCACTCATAGGAAACCCGAGTATCTCGCGATGAGCAGAACGTATGCGCAGTAACAATAGTAGGCACCGTCCTTAATACGACCACCTAAGTTGGGCTATGAAAATGTGGTCATGATAACGGAGTGGTTGGATTAACAAGGTTGTTAAACTGAGGAAAAATTATAGGACTTACAATTCATTCAGGGCACAAAAAAGTGGTTGTAATGTAAACGAGGTGGTCGTAAGGCAGGTTTCCACTGTAAGCATGTTGTTTCTAAAAATTTATGATTATTATCACTGTAGGTGCATTTATCCAACATATGACTTCACTCACTGCCTGTGTGACTCAGTAGAGGATATCTCCCATTCACTGTGCACAAAGGAATTTCAGTCCAGGTGGGTGGCCTGTTGTGATTCTTTCTGTTGGTGTGCTGTGATCATCCTGTTGCATGTAGAACTTGGGCAAAAATTAAAATCGAGGACTGGAAGGTTTTAATTAATAATTATTTTAATGCTGAGAATTTGAATTCATTTTCATCCTGGCATCTCAAAAAGTAGAACCATCTGAAAGTGTTTGCCATCATATTAATACCATCAGCTCCCTCAAAGCAGACCTGTAGCACAGTGACTGTTAGACATGAAGTGGACATAGTTGCTCATTCTCACCAAATTTGCCTCTTTTGATTGTAACTACATTGTAAACTCTCTTGAAGGCCTGCATTTCTCTAAGGTGGGCAGTGGACACTTTCAATGAAATTTTTCTTTCAATTATCTCTCAAGACAGACACTAGATGTGGTGATTAGTGCACAATCAATAAAAAAATCGCTTTATTCAAGTGTCACTGTATTTAGCGCGAGCACTAATTGGGGACACACTCCAGATCAAATTGGAATTTAGAAATGTTGGTTTTTTGAGGAGGGGTTGAGGGGGAAAAACCTCCTGGAGCAAGGACAAGAACCAACAACATTGAACTCAACCCACATAATATGATGCCAAGTCCGGAAATCGATTCTGGCTGTGCACATGGTTGGGAGGTGAATGCTGCCACCACTGCACCTTCCTTGCTCCCCATGTAGATTCTAGGATGTTATTAATAATAATTATCGAAATTACCATTTCTTTGCCTTCCAATATTGATCATAAAAACTCATGCTCATTGGTTGCATTGTCTTTTTTATAGGCGTTCATCATACTATTGGCTGTGCAATGCTCTAGACATTTACTGTCCAGTTCAGTGGGAGTATGGAAGACTAAACTTGAGTTACACTGTTGTGTCCAAGAGAAAAATTGGCAAGTTAATAGCTGAAGGAATTGTCAGGTAAAATTATTTATTAGAAACCACTCCCTACAGTAACTATATTAATTTTTATCAAATGGATGTGGTATCTAATAGTATATTACAAAATGTTTGAAATCTTGAAAACAGCTCTTGAGTTTCTGTGGTAGTCCTGAGATGTTCCAGAATCTCGTTAGAGTCCAGTAGTACTATAATTTTAAATTTGTATTCAGACATTTTATTTTTAATTAGTAAATTAGTCTAAAACAACAATGCAGACAACAACTGAAGAGTGAACAAAGAGCATCTCTAACTTTCATCATATTTAAAGATGTCATCTATCATGAGCATTTGATGCAAGGTACAAGCAAGTCCTTCAATCTTTTTGGCTTACGCTCCACATGACCTGCATGTTAAATAAATGCTGTAAATTTATTATTAATGAAAATATAATAATATAAAAGCTAGTTTAATGGCCTTAGCACCCAGGAGTCTCCTGTAGCTCAGTGGTAGAGCATCCGAACTAGTAATCGGAAGGTCTTAGGTTTGACTCCTGATAGGAGCACTCGGATTTCTTTTTTGCGAGTATACCTGCACGTTACTTTCTAGAATAATACATCATTCACATTCATTCACCAGGATGGAATGTACCATCACATTTATTTAATATAAATTAAAGCAATTGAGATGTTCTTTAAGTTTGCAGTTTCGTACATTGTATAATTTTATTGTACGTTTTTGTTTCAGAGATTGGGATGATCCCAGATTGTTTACACTAACAGCATTAAGAAGAAGAGGCTTTCCTCCTGAGGCAATCAATAAATTCTGCAGTAAGGTGAAAATTCAGTTTTTGTTATTTGTTGTTTAATACCAGTTCTTGAATAACCTGCAGGAAAAAAGTAGGGCAGTTAAAAAGGGAATTAGTTTCTAAAGAGATTGTTTTGCTTTGTCACTGGGGGAGTCAAAACAAAATTGTGCAGTTCCAGAAAAAATCCATACCCACCCCAAGGAAGGTCATCGGAAATTCCTAGGGGGAGGGGGGGGGGTCTTAAAAGTCAAAATTTTAGAAGCAAAGTACATGTTTGAAGATAAACTGGAAAATCCTAGGGGGAGGGAGGGTGCAAAACAAAAAACTTCCATGGGGGAGTATGGTTATTTTCTGGAACTGCACATTATAATAGTGGTTAATTTACAGTATCAAGTGAAGTGATCTGCTCAGACAAAGGGCTAGCGCTTGGAATATCAGCCCTCAAATCCCTTTACGGTGTCTCAAGTATTATATCAAATATAAAAATTAAAATTAAAATTATATCAAATACATCAAATAGTAAAGGACAGATTGTTCATCCTGTCTGACAGCTTCTAGTTATGTCTTGTTTGATGCTATGCCTTATGCAGTAGCAGTGACAATGATAATGATGATGATGTGGATGAGGAGGGTGACAGTAACAGTGATGACAGTGGTGATGAAGATGTTGATGACAATGTTGGTTAAGATGATGATGACGATGACGATGATGACTAGTTACTATTTTGTGTCCTTTGATGCTGTGAATAGAATTATGAAGCTGGCGTTACAAAATTAATGATAATGATGATGACAGTGATGGTGCAGTGTAGTGTTGATGATGATTTTGGTATTCCTTTAGGTTGGTGTGACAATGGCTCAGACAGTAACAGATCCTTTGCTTTTAGAGTCATGTGTGCGAGACGAGCTAAATGTAACTGCTCCAAGGTACCTACATGTATTTTAGAGACGGTTACCAATTCATTTTATCTACAGCTGTACATTGTATGTTATGTGAATGGTCTATTAAATTTTTTGTTTAAATGTCAATGCTTTCTTTGTCTAGAGTGATGGCTGTGCTGGATCCACTGAAGGTTACAATTCAGAACTTTGATAAGGTAGATCACATATTAAGGGTGAACTAAAGAGTACAATGAACCACATTATTTCTTGAAAGGAAATTTATACTTCTTGGTGTATGTAATAATAATTATATATACACTGCAGTACTTGCTAATTGTGGGCACTGTAAGTGACTGAAAGAAACATTTAACTCCTTAAAAATCCCAACTGGCAGGGAGGCTTACCAGTTGGCAATTTACAAAGCGTGGCCAAGAATTTGAACAGGAAAAAAATCCAGCTAGTCCACGGTCAGAGAAGGATCGTGAATCTCAGACCTCTGGATTACAATTCACACCTCTGACCACTTGGCTGCACCACCTCCTTTTGCCCTGTACCATACAGAGGGCTTATATTAACAAGAAGTACAGTGTATTATAATTTTAGTTATAATTCAAATTAATGATAGGATATTTAGTGATGTTAATGTTGAAATTGAAAAGGCTGTGTTCATAAATAATTATAACAAACTAAGGTTTTTTGATCTACAATATTTACAGTGCTGCACAAAAGTAAGTAGACAGTCCCTTGTGTCTCGATCCTTGCATCTCGAGACTCGATTCTCGATTCTCCAAAATTTTGAGGATCAAGTCTCAAGTTGAGTTTCGAGACTTTTGAGGCAAGTCTTTTAGAGTTTCAAGTTGAGAAAGTAATGAGCTTGTCGTTTGACCGATACAATTTCTTGAGAAATAAATTGGGAAAAGGGACCACACTCGAAAGTTTATTGTACATAGAGGCCATCAGAAACAAATCCTAAAATGGGATGATGTCTTGGTGTCATGACAAGGCCATTATTACGTTGTAAGTGGCTTTCATGTATGTGATGCGCTGCTTCCAGTGTTACCCTTTCATTTTTAACTCGTGAATGCGCGCATGCGCAATGAACGAGTTATAGCGATAGCTGACTCTCGACTTGGTCGATCAGTCGATCAGTCGGTTTTGTCGTTAACTTTCGGGCGTGCGCAGTGAATGAGTTTTAAATTCAATTAGTGGAAAAAAACACGCGAACATTTGTTGTTCATGGCGCATCAGGAAATTCTTATTCAATATGTAGAGAATAATTTGACGATCATTTAGTGCAAGAATGGCGATTTTTCGTTCAATCTGAGCAAAGTTTCAAGTTTTTTCAGTTTTTCAGAAAGTCCGGGGTCGTAAACTCAATTAGTGAAAAAAAAAAAGAACGTGAAAATTTGTTTCACGACGCGTCAGAATTCTCTCATTCATTCTGTAGAGAATAATTTGACAATCATTTTAGTGTAAGAATGGGGATTTTTCGTTGAATCTGAGCAAAGTTATAGGATTTTTTCGTTTTTTTCTACGAAGTGCGGTTTCTTTCAAGAATTAAAAATAATTTAATTAAAAAATAATTTAATTAAAAAATAATTTAATTTGTCAGTTTTCACGCGAAAGCGGAACGTGCCATGTCACGCATCATTGATGTCGTAAACAAAATTATGCAAATTTCTGGTGAAATGAACACTTTTAAGATCTTGTCAGCTTTCATAGAGGTTTCAAAGGGAAAAAATGTTTCATTTTCGAAATTTACAACTGGTAATTTATGGGAAAGCAAAAGGACGCGGTCGATAAATAATTCTTATTTAGCAAGAGCTTGTCATAGTTCATTATTTTTACTTGAGGATTGCGTGGACTGAACTCCAAAGGAAAAATTTCACGCATTTATGTCGGGCATGAATCGTAATGCGATACTTTGTTGAACATATTTCCCTTTGTGAGATCGGCTTGCCCTACAGTAATTTTGTAATTTTAATTCCCAAAAAAACTTCACTTGCCCATCGGGCAAGTGATGGTTAGAATCCACTAGCCCGATCGCGAAATCCAGTAGCCGCGGACTATCACACGAATTTGCGTGACGTAGCTGCACATGGCGTGCTCCTATAAACTTTGAATAAAAAAAACACGTGATATTTTTTAATCGGCGCATCAGAATAATCGGCTTATTCAATCTGTACAGAATAATTTGACAATCATTTTAATAGTACAAGAATGGTCATTTTTCGTTACATAATCGGGCAAAGATATAATTTCTTTTAGCTTTTGAGGAAGTTTCCGTAGCCGTCTAAATTGCAATTACTATGTGTCATCTGCATTCACGAGTTGGCTCACAGGAGCCTTTGATCTTTTTCTTTTCCTACATTTTTCCTGTCAGGCACCTCCTCAGATCACGTGGTTTAACTCGGTCAAAACATCATCATACATGTAGAATAGACAACTTCCGGTATGATGTAAAGTAATGTAACGGAAGGTCAACAAAATAAAGTCGCACCATTGATTGATTGATTGATTAAATTGCTATTTAAAACTTTGTTTCAGGAAGTAAAGCTCAGTGTGGCCAACTTTCCTCAAGATCCAAGCAAAGGAAGTCATGAAATTTCTTTTGGAAAAACAATCTACATTGAACAGTCTGACTTCAAAGAGGTGGGTTAATAACCCAGAATGGAGGATCCATGGTGCTGGTAGTAGTGAATTCTTTATTAACAAATGCCAAAAGAAAAATGCCCGGAGTCATACGTCTGGACTTACAATTTCATATGACTAACTACTATAAAAAAGAACTAATCACAAACTATTGACAAATGTGCAAAGACAGATAAAAATAATTGAAAAGGCATCTATTCACAAAACAGCGTTTATGACGCTCAGTTCTGACACGTGGCAGGATGTAAGGGTGTCCCCTTTTCCTAATTAGGCTTCTTGATCTCTGGGGTGGACGCAGTTCATGAAGGGGATGAGTATTATCAGCAGTTATCTTATCCTGTAGTAGCCTATCTTTGATAGTAATTAAAATAGTGGTAATAAAAATAGCAGCAGTTTCCAATGCACACTTCCTAAATTTCCTTTCCAGGTGGCAGAAAAAGGTTTCCGTCGCCTCACTCCAAACCAGTCTGTGGGACTGAAGTACGCTGGTATGGTGATTAAACTACATAAAATTATCAAGGTAAGAGAGGGTAGTAAGTTTTTCACACACTTAACCCTTCAACCCCTAATATCAAAGAACAAATTCTCCTATCTTGTCGCTATACTTTTCTCATAAAAGTACTGTGGAGAAGTTATAAAAATATCACGAAATTGACCTTGGGTGATCATATCCTTAATTCTCATAACCTAAGGAGTTGAATAGGCATTGACATTATAAAGAGAAATTTAAAGTTGATCACTGTTAGGGGTTAAGGGGTTAAATGCCCTTCAGAAATAGGGTTTTGATTTTAGTAGCCATTTTCATTCACTGTTTGGTAATAGGCTGCAAAAATTAAACATGTTGAAATTAACCCTGGCCATCAATAGCTGATTGTTTATGAAATTGACAACAACCTTTATCCATTATTACTGATTGTTTGATGAATAGGCTTATGCCTTTTTGCCATAACATGTTGTGGTGATTGTGCTAACATGTACTAAATCTAAACTGTCTTAGTTTACTTTTTCATTAATAATTATCAGGATTCCAGTGGTAAAGTAACAGAGTTGCTGGTGAACTGTGAGTCAACAGAGACTGCTCAAAAACCAAAAGCTTTCATTCACTGGGTGTCCTCCCCGCTCACATGTGAAGTCAGGCTTTACGAGCGACTGTAAGTACCTTAACTGGGATCATTGAACTTACAAAAGGCTGAGATTGAACTGTCAAAAACTACTGTCCAATTCAGGAGGTCCAAAGCCTAGGGATCGAGATGCTTTTATTTAGTAATTTTAATTTCCAGCAAACATGGTAAACTTCAAAAAGATGGTGTACAGAAGTGCATTCTTTTGCCAAACTGGATGCAGTGCACTTGTTTTTAATGCTAATAATAAAAATAAATGGTATTAATAATTTATTTGTAACCACAGGTTCAAGCACAAGAGTCCAGAAGACCCATCTGAAGTACCTGGTGGTTTCATAACAGATTGCAATAAGGTATCATGATAAAATTCCAGCTATAAGCTGTCAGAGCTTATGTTAGTTCAAAGGTGTTTTTAGGAGGCTAATTTTCGTAGAGCACTAGTCTTTGAAAAGGGCTTCTGAAAATTGGTTGGCTGTCACAACAAGAACGGCTGTGGAAATTCAAATGAAGCTAACAGCCAAAAACAGCTCATCATATATATAGGAAGGATTTCATCATCTGAGATTTGCAGGGACTTGTATTTGTAGGGCCTTATGGAACAAAGTTATGTTCTTTCGACACAATTTTGGACCAAACTGTTTTTAATTAATAATTTATTTAGCCAGTGCTTTACTAGTAGGTCTGTAATGAAGATGTGTCACTGATGTGCAGTTGCAAATAAAGGAAAAAGTGTGATTTATTTTGTAACTTCCCTCCATGCAGGATTCCCTGACAGTAATTTCTGATGTACTCGTGGAGCAGACAGTCAAAGAAGCTGCTGTGTACGATAAATTCCAGTTTGAACGAATTGGTTTCTTTAGTGTTGATCCTGACAGCAGTAAACAAAAGGTTAGTCATGCATGATAGGCCTTTACTTTTAAGTGGGAAATCAAAGAATTAGTTTTTTTTTTATGTTATACTATAATTATTTATTAATTTATATAGTTACTTAGTTGTCTTATTATTTATCTTGTATTTTTTTATTAGACAAGTTTTAATGTAGGGCTCCTATTGATAACAGATATACTTTTTGTATTCTGACGGGATTACCCTAGTTAAATAAAGGTTCACTACTACTAAAGCAGCGACACTAATGACTGTTTCAAGTTGGCGGAAAAAAGAAAAATAATTGGGATTCTTTTTGCCTAATAAATTGCTGTCAGTTAATGGCCAAAGTGACATAGTGTACTAAAACCACATTAACATGTAGTGCACAGAAGTGATTGAAGTGGTGTCGAGACTGTTAGTCTGACAGGGCTGTCACTAATGACTGTTTCAAGTTGGTGGGAAAAAGAAAAAAGAATCAGGATTCTCTCCCCCCCCCCCCCCCCCAAATTGATGTCAATGATTTGTTTTTCTGTCAACTGAAGGTAGCCCGTGGCCCCTTCACCTAGGTTCACATTCCCTGGAATCCCCCTCCCCCTCACCCTCAACAGGAGGAGGGTCTGGGGGGTAGGGAGGGGGGAGCGCAGGCTAGTTTTCCCAAACAGTAGCTGGTAATCAAGCCCACTGTGACTTTGTCTAAGAATTGAGTCACCAAGTGGCTTTGAAATCTAAACAGTTTATTTGATTAGTGTTATTAAATATGAATTTTTAATTTACTTTGATTCCTTTTTCTCATCAGCTGGTGTTTAATCGAACAATATCCTTGAAGGAAGATCCTGGCAAGCTGTGATGAACAAATGTGATGTTGTATTTTTGAGAAGATTTTGCGAAAATGGCTGATGATTAGAAAGACTTCAGGAAAGAGGAAAACCTACAACAAACAGTAACAACTTTTAGGACCCAAATTGAATTAATGCAGGCAGTGGCTGGCGCCGATGGTGTCCATCAAATGGATGCTTCATCAGGAATATGTTGTATACATTACATCTTCATAATAATATTACATTGTTAGGTAAAAGTAAAGAACAGATCACCTCCACTGACTGTCGGTTGACTGTCAGCCAACTATCAGCCAACAGGTTACTGGCAGTGGGCTAGAGGAAGAAAATTGACTGAAACAACCCGAAATCTATGACCAAGCAAACATGATGCAAAAGCAACAAAGCCTTTTTAAAAAATTACCGAAAGCAGAGAAAGCTTACATTTGCTTGGTTACTGTTGGTGATCTGTCTGCTAACAGTCGGTGGAGGTAAGCTGTTCTTCACTTATTTGCCCATAAATTATCATTTTAACTGTTATACAGTTGAACCTCTGCTTGTAGATGTCTCTTGTCAGGAGACACCAACTGCAGTCCTGGTGATTTATCCAGTAAAACTCTACTTTAATAACCTCCTGTAAGCAGATACTCACAAGTGGACACACACCTTTTACAAGATCTAAGGCTCTCTTTTACAGCAGACAATCTCACTGAACTTTGATTTAAATGACATTCCGACTCAATTTATACTGTACCTCTGTGGTGCAACATTTTAAGTTTGCTGAATTCCCAGACAATGTGCAACTTTTGATGTTTAGAGAGATCTAAAGATAAAGGAACCTTAGTCTGCTCAGTCCCAAGGTGGCCACTTACAGGAGATTATACTGTACATGTATGTTGCTTCTTTTTTACTTTTATTAATAACATAAAAACCAGCAGTTAAGCCACACCTTTTTACCCAAAAAATTTGGCTCAGAATTTAGGGTGCTGTACTTTATCTGCGAGTGCAGCTAAAATTACTTGTCAGTGTTTATGGTATACACTTGAGACATCAAGTGTGAAAAACGTTAAAAATGGTTCAAGTATTTAACAAACAAATATCTTCAATAAGACTCAGATGCATCATTAGTCAGAACAGTGTTCTGCATACAATTCTGCCAAGAGCTGTTTCAGTAATGTAGTTTGTAGGAATTCAACTAAATAAAAAACTGAAATGTTATTCCAATAAAATCAAGTTCGTTTTCTTGACTTTGTACTTTTTAAACCTGATTCTATTTAATATCTGATTCAACAAGTTTGTGCAGACCAGGGCTGGGATACTGTGGAATATAAAAGTGGCAGGGAGGTGCAAATTTCTATATTAGCAACTGGGAACTTTTTTGGGAGGGGGGGGGGGGTAGAATTTTTTTGGTGGATGTGCATCTTGTGTTAGCCAGTAGATCACAGGATTTTGTTGTACATAGCACAGTTTTCTGTCAGCCAATGACACTGAGATATCTTCTGGCTCATGATTTCAAGTGCACTGTGTTTGCCGCCTTACAAGTACCCCTCTGCTTGTTTTAGTCTTTGTTCAAAATCATTGTTGCAGTGAGAGGCTCTACTGTTTTTCTATTTTATGCAGCATCCTGGTTACACATAGATTCCATTTTCTTGCAGCCTGTGGTATGAGTTGCCACATAGCATTGAGTCATGCTAATTAACTCGTCCCATATCTTAAACAAGAGATGCATGCTCAGGGGTGGGGGGTGGGCTGTGGAGTTGCATTACCCCTTGTGCATCTCTTAAAGACAATAGAGACGACTGCGGATTAGCCAGTTGTGTCATTTATGTCAACTTATTCGCTTTGGCAAAATCCTGCCATCAGAACCTTTAAATACCTTCAGCTGGTAATATTATGAATTTGATGCTGTGACTTTTGAAATATTGCTTGCCGGTACTTGGAGTGACGAAGAAATTTTCCCATGTAGGCTTAGTCAGTGGCAAATGATGCAACATTTTGCTTCAATTAACAATAGCTTCATGCCGTCCTCTCCTGCCTGAGTCCAATGGTGAGAGAGGGAGGGTGGGGGGGGGGGTGGGGAGAAGGGAATGCTAATTTTTGCCTGCAGATGGGGAGTGGGGTAGAGCATAATACTGAGTGTTCTCACAGGGAACACTTGCCTTTGCCATGGGAAATTGTTCTTAGTCGTGTGGTGCCAGTCACACTCGAAGATAAACAACTTGTAATGCAAAAGGAGATTTAGCAGGTTCACCTTGGTGAATAAAATACAGGTAGTAGATTAGGCCCCAGTAGTGACCCAACATAGCCTGATTCTCAGACGGTCCAGGTCACTCGAGTGACCTGGACTCTCTGAGAATCAGCTGCAGGCTACAGTGTATGACCCAACATGACTACTTGAGAATAAAGAAAATTGTCACCAGTCTGGATGTTTACACAAATTCTCCCAACAAGTAACAAAAGAAATATATAACGAAGTGTGAGGAGAATATACTGTACTTCTTGAAATTGAGGTTTAAGGGTTAAATCGTGTTTCTGCATTTACACTGCTGATCTGCAGAATACAGCCTCAATGACTACAGAAACTATTTTAATTTCCCGTGTATGTATTTCTATTACCATACTTCATGATAACAAAGAGTAAACTAATGAGAAATCCAAATGAAGAGAGAGTTTGCTTTTATTTACCTGCAAAAACTACAAAAATTCATAACATTCCTTTGTGCGATTGGGTTCTCAAATAATCGCCAACAACTTACGAAAAGAAACTGTAAAATATATTAACAAATCTTATCACTAGAAATCTATAATAAAACCTCTTTCCTGTGCTTTTCTCGAGAACTCCGTTTTTTTCTTTTTCTAGAAGCAATAACCTTAAAAAACTACCAAAATATTTTACATCACATATTAATTAATCTTGAATGATCTGAGGAGCGGAAAATAGCTAATTAAGTAGAGAAACTTTCACAAATTGTATTAAAAAGTACATAACACTGAGATTAAATACAAACAGTATTAAAAAGTCATCTCCATGCAAACCACCAAGTCCACAAGTTCATGTTTGATCGATTAAAAAGCGAGAAGTTCAGTCAACGTAGAGGATCCCACCGGGTCGGTAGAATGTATCTCGAATGACTCTTGTGCGGCCAAAAGACGGCGATTTTTGTTGTTTGACACAATCCTGAAGTTTCCATCCGACTTCCCATGAGCTGGTAATAGGAAACTCGTATTTCACCTCAGGAGCTTTTAACTTTCTCTTCTGCAAATACGCATAGCGACCTCCACCAAGGGCACTGAAACCATCGTAAAGGACTTCCCTTGTGTCTCGCGAAACGGGACGCATTTCAACAAGCAGGGATTCGGGGTTTTCCTTCGCTGTTTCCTCCACTTTCTTTCGACTTTCTTCTTCTTTTTTCTCTTTAGCTTCCATTTCTTCTTTCAGCGACTGCAAAGCGTTGATTTTGAGACCTTCGTTACGCGGTTTTTGTGTGGTCATTGCTGCAGCATCGCGTACGAATTCCTTCGAGTATCTGGCGTGCCACGCTAGGCGAACGAATGCCTCTTTGTTTATCGATTCTTTCCAGAAGTTTTGCCTCTGGGTGTCCATATTTAACTCTCGAACCATCTTGGGATGTTGATTGAGCGAAAGACTTTTTTACAGCTTATTTTCTAAATCTTCTTTTGTTGACCTTGCAGGACCACTTTCGGAATGCCCACACACCGTTGCCATGGACAACTGCTCTATCCCACAGGTCCTCTGGGCCCAGTTGTTTTCATAGGGGACACTTTGTTTGGAAATCATGACGCCTAAGCAAAAGGCCAGGGAGGGGAGAGATCAAACAAACAAACGGACAAACAAACAAACAAAAACAATAGCGTGCAAAAGAAAAAACAAACAAATAAACAAAACAACAAAAACACTAGGCCTCCCTGGCCTTTTGCTAGTGCGTCATGACTGCCATACTTATTAAGGTTGATTGTCACGAGAAAATCTCACTTTTTATTATTTTTCTTTCCCATTTGTTGTTTGATTATCTCCGTAAAAGGACTGAGCTTCGGGTATGTGAAAACTCGAGGGCCTAGCCCAGTGTAGGGGATCCATATAGTGATCTTTTTCTTCAAGTTGTGGCCACATTCCTCGATCACCTTGAAGGCGGAGTTCTCGCGGGATGCACCGCTTGAACTCGCGGGACCCCCTCAGCTACCAACCAGCGGATCACTTACTTTTTTACTTTTCAAGTGTGCTTAGGATAACATTTTTCGTGATATGAAAAGGTATTAATGTACTGGTTGTGTATATCTCATTGACTTCTAGCTCGAGGAATCGAAAATATCTCTGACAATCGACCCGGAATTGCGGGCGAAATCCCTTGATTTCTTTTGTGACCTCTGACGTCACGCAGTAAATAACACGGCAGCCATAGCTACTAGTTGCATTCTTCCTTTTACGAGAAAGTTTGACTTTTAAGTTGAAATTACGGCTCCAGAAATGGCAGCAAAGGATCTAGTTATTGGAATTATCATTACGTCGTATGGCTAGTTCATCCGAAGAATGCTTTGAGTGCAAACTGTTCTCTGAAGTTTTGGAGAACGATTTGAAATATCCTGATTGTAGCGACCACATTTGCTGAGATTTTATTACGTAGTTTTGCTTTTGATCGTCGAAAATGGGAATCCTCGACTTGGAATTAATGTTCGATTTATTAGACACGGAAATGAGGGGGTTTTTGACTTCTAACCAGCTTCAAGATTTCCACGAGTCGCTTTATTTTTCTCCGATCGATTCCCGGCAAATCGAAGCGGCAATCATAACAGTCTGTGGGTCGGATTCTCGCGGTGTCTGCCCTCGAGAAAATTTCACCAGCGTGCTAGCTGAGCTAGATCGACGAAAAGAACTGGAAGAGAAAGTCTATTGGGACTTTAAAACAGTTGATGTGGAAGGAAAGGGGAGGATTTCTCTCAAAACTGCACTGATGCTGTTTAAAGCGGTGCATAACGAACTGTTCTCTATGAAGACTTGGCGTTCTTTTCTTTCTCAACGTGAATTCCCAGAGGCCGATGTTTGTTTTGATGAGATGAAAATGTTCTTGTGTAATCTTGTTGATGGCGGACCATGTGAAGAAGAGGAATTTGAAAACGAGGAGAAGGCTGTTAGCTTACGTGTCTGCAATAACAAGTATGAAAATCTGAAGGAATTGGAGAAATTACAGGTAATGTACATGACTGTGATTTGTCAACATGTGTGTGCTTAAAATATCAATTCTCCAATGTTGACTGATTAGCTGCCCCACTTAGCTGGCTGGTGTGTTTACTGAGATCTTGGTACATCATTTAATATAATATACCAAATTTTCAGTTTTGCAATGGAAAAATCCCATCCTGGTTATATCTTTGATCCTTAAGCATTGTGATGTCAGGATCCTTGCAAACCAGGCTGGGATTTTTCATGTAAAGTGTGGTTCTAGGGAATACTCATACTCGCATGATGGAAGGTTTCTGGTTTCTGTAGCATGAAGCAACTGGGAGTGTTGCTACTCCCCCCTGGATGGGATGCTAGACCATCACAGGGTTACCCCCAGCAGTGTGTCACCTGCAGTACCCATTAACATCTGGGTGAAGAGAGACAATGTGGAGCAGAGCTTCTTGTCTAAGGAAATGACACAGTAATGAAGAAACAAACCTACATGTAATCTCAAACCACTGACCAGCTCTGTCCAACAGTGTCCAATCAAAAGTCTGACATGCTTACTACTACACCATTTCATACTTTTGGTTTATAAAAGCTTTAATTTTTTTTCTCCATATTTTCTGTTACCACCCTTCCTCAAAGTCTACTGATTAATGTAAGTAACAAATGCTATATGACTGACCTTTAATAGTGATATACTGTCAGCATCACTTTTACCCTGAAATATGTCCAGGCATCTTGTAGACAGCCAATGCTTTGGAGAATTCTACCATAGACATACCTTTTCAAAGCTTAATTTCAAATTCTGGCTAAAAGCTGGTCTTGACCACTGTCTGTTTAGCTCAGTTAGTTGAGTACCAGACTATGGAGTGGGAGGCCCGGGTTCAATTCGCAGCCAGACCAACACTCAGGGTCTTTAATAACTAAGGAGAAAGTGCTGCCTTCACTCTGACATCTGCAAATTGGCTAGACTTTCTAGTCTTCTCCCATTGAAGGTTTTTTTTTTTTGCTCTCCCCCCCCCCCCCCTTCCTCCTAGGAAATGGGCAATTCCAAAAAATATCCATACCCAACCACGGACGGCTTCCATGTTTTAACCCCCCCTTGCCTTCGGAAATTCCAAAATGCGTTACCCCCCCATGCCCTCAGAATTCCATAATCGTGAACCCCCCCCTCCCCTTCAGAATTTCCGGTTTTTCGGGGAAGTACATTTTCGACTTTAGCAACGCCTATATGAACAAACAAACATGAATTTATACCTCCTCAGGGCTGTGATCTAGCGGCGCTAGGCGACAAGCTTTACTCTTCAGCGACAAGAAAAACCTACCGCTAGCGGCCAGGCTGTGAAATTTTCTTTTTAAGTCCGAATTTGGCTGTAATAATAAACACCATTTACGGCAGTTTTACTCCTCTTTGTTTTCTTGTGCCATTCAACTCCTTTAGGAAAAGGAGGAAACTAGAACAACGCATTGGATGAAAACAAAAATTATTTCTTTTCACCCCTTGTTTTATACACGCACACAATCCATTGAATGTCTGGGATCCCAGGACTCCTCGCATGCTTCAGTCGGCTTCAGTTTCTGAACCAAAAATTCAATTAAATTGTATCTGTGATTCCAGGCGCTATCAAGAGAAATTTTGTGGTTTCAATTACCACATTACGAATACCTAGTATTAACTATTTCAAACTCTTATAGCGAGGAAGAAGAAAACCCATTGTCAACAACATTGAAAACAACTTTATGCAAATTTATCAGTGATTATGTGATGCGCGTCTTGAATGTTTGATTCCACGTGCCCGAGTCCCTCACGAGTAAACATACATCGTTGCTGTTTTGTAATTATCTACTTTATTTACAAGATGTTACTGAAAAAAGTAGCACTCATTAACCCTCATACAAGTGCAGCCTTCCAATCGATCGACTCTTTAATACGCTGGAGCACGTGGACAAGATTGCGGCTTTTTCGCGGAATGTAACACGATCGCTTCTGAAATATCTTCGCTGCGCAAGATTATACTTGATTGTACTTGAATCTTTCGAATGAAAACTTCAGAAAAAGCATTTCCTTTTTTAAAAACGTACAACGTCTACGGTAGAATTCGGCAAGGAACCGGGGAAACTTCAACGTGGCCGCTCGCTTGCCTTTGAGCAGACTTTGTTTACATCTTCGGCGGAGCGTTACAAATTTGCATAAATATTATCGAGATCAAGGCGATGTCACGTTTTCTTCATTTCAAATTGTAACCGTGTCTTCCTCTCAAAGATGACTGGAATACCTGTCCACTAAACCCAGTAATAAACAGTGAAGGAAGCGAAACTAAAAGATTGCGACTTTTTCGGCCGCTGTTTCACAAGCTGAGAATGGAAACACGCACGATCGCTACCAGAACACTGCACATAATTATGCTTGATTGTACTTTTATCTTTCGAATCAAAATTTTGAAAACAGCATTTCCTTGACTAAAAAACGCGCAATAGCCCTCCCATGCCCTCAGAATTCCATAATCGTGAACCCCCCCTCCCCTTCGGAAATCCTAAAAGCCGTCCGTGGTATGGTATGGATATTTTCTGGAATCGCCCAATTCCAGTTAAGCTTCATACTTTGCTTCTAAAATTTTGACTTTTAAGAACCCCCTCTCCCTAAGAATTTCCAATGACCTTCCATGGGGTGGGTATGGGTTTTTTTCTGGAACTGCACATTATACCTGAAAAGCCCTGAGGGGAGTGGATAATGAGAAATTTGATGTGATAATTTCTCATTTAAATCCTGTATTGTCTCTGTTCTGTGAAGGAGGATGAGGCGTCGCTTGCTGCTGAGGAGAGAGAAAGAATGCAGCAGGCAAACAAACTGAAACAGGGAGCGGAAAGACGTACCAAGCGGCTGGATCATGAGGGAGTCGTGGCTCTACTGCATGAGGATGAAGAATGGGATGAGAAAGCGGCAAAGAAGGCCAGGCATAAAGTCACAGCTACAGATCTTATACAAGCTTTACGAACAAAGTAAGGTTTCACTCTCGGATTTATGAGCAGGCTAGGGCCTCGGCGGGGGGGGGGGGGGGACCTCCCACATAAAAGTGAGGGGGGACTGATCGCCGTACCTTTTAGGGGTTAAAAGTCATGGTTTGGTACCCCTTAGGGTGCTAAAATGTAAAATAATTTACTTCTCTCAGACTTATGGTGGCACCTTTTAGGGTATGGGCCTAAAAATATGAGAGGGAGGAGGTAAAATTAATGTCAGTCATCTGCCAGCTAGCATATTGTTTAAGAGTTGGTATCTCTTAGGGCTAAAAAAGTGTTCGGACCACAACCACAAAACAAAACTCTGGTACCTTTTAGGTTTTTTTTTTTTCATAATTTCTAATGATCACCTCACCCCTATCACTTTTGTATGGGAGACCCCCTCTCTCTGGTGGGTAGGGTGTCAAATATTCAACAGCAAGAAAAAAATGAAATAATGACAGGGACATCTTTAGAGGAGATGTTTGAAATTAAAGCTTAATTTTTGTCTTCAGATATGAGATCCTTCGAGACAAGCTTCTTCTGGAGATGCTGAAAAATCACATTGGAGAAGGGATGTGGACGGTACTCTCTGAGCATGAACAGAGCGAGCGCTTCATGCAGCTTAAAATGCGTGTTCAGCGCTTACGTAAGGATGGCAAATTAGATAGTGCCAATACCTTGCCCGGTGCTGGCCTTGGGTACTCAGCTTCTCTGCTTGCACTCATGGGTCTCAGCAGAGTAGGAGAAGAGAAACAAAGGCTGGAAGAGACTGAGATAATCAAACAAATGGAGAATGAAGGTAAGTTGCTTAATTTTCTTGCCTTTAATACCTCCAATAACTTTAACTTCCCACTTTCAGTTTATTGTTTTTTGACATAAATTTTTACAAGAAATGTGCACTGCCTACAGTTAGCAAGAGCTTAAGTTGAGGCAAGCAGTGGTTACAAGCAATATGAAACATGAATTGAAATAAGGCTATAAGGAGCTTGAATCAATAAATGCAAACATGAGAAGCCGAGGCTTCATAATTTTTTCGCTAATTAATTGGGTAAAATTATATTACAGTGCGACGTGCCTTACCTTGGCCACAACAAACTTTTTTTACAAGTTAGCCAATCAGGATATCTTCCTCCTTCTTCATGAACGACATGTTTTCAATAATTCGTTGTTTTGTCACTTGCCTGTTGGAAGATATCCTGATCAATTGCATTGGCTAACTTGTAAAAAACGTTTGTTGGGTGGCCACAGCAAGGCGCGTTGCACTGTAATAGTTATTTTCTACTAAAAGTCTTTGCAGTAAAATATCGTGAATATATTGGTTTTCTTTTCTCAGTTTTCTTAATTTTTTTTCTCTTATTTTATTCAATGGTGTGTTTTAAGATACATGTATTTGTTGTGGTTTAATTTTATTTTTGGTTTATTTTTCTATTATTTTCCCTTGTTTTGTGTTTGGAAATCAGAGTATGATAAGGAGTATATAACTAAGGAAAATAAAAATTAAGCCAAGATAAATTGAGCCATAAAATATACTTCTGTCAGAAAAAAGTTCATAGAATGAATCTGATATTGTGCAGTTCCAGAAAATATCTATACTCCCCCCACATAAGGTTGTTTGTTTCCCCCCCCCCCCCAGAAAATTCCAGTTTAGCTTCATACTTTGCTTCTAAAATTTTAGCTTTACTACACATTAACTATCAGTTCTTTGTTTTTTAACAAGTACTGCACTTCCATTCAGTGACTAACAATAAAGTGAATTGATACTGATGATCAGATGAATGCGACTTACTGGTCACTCTTTTTGAATTGTCGACACCCTCGTTTCCAATGCTTTCGCTTGTAAATTTGGAGGGCTGCCCCTCCCAATTTACAAGGGAAAAACCCTGATGGACGAGGTAGAGTCGTTAGCTTTACATTTACCAACAAAAAATCCTTTTCAAGATTTATTAATAGTACAATGCATGTATTTCACCAACAAGATCATGCTATCTAAAGAACACTGCTCAAGGCTCTTCGTGCAGTCTTGATTCACATGTCTGAACTTTTGAATTCTCTCATTAAATAAGATATTATCTCAAACCTCCTATCGTGTTTACATCACATCAGACAAACGCATACATGTGTACACATGCAAGAATGCGGACTAAGTTTCAAACACAGAGCAGAACCTAAATAGCCACAAATAAACTAAATTCGAACACAAATGTGTGAACAACTAACGAACAAAAGAGAAAACAAAAGATAATTTAGCTGAGATCTTACAGGTTGGCCCGGGCAGAGAATATCTATACCCTTCTTACAGAAATTCTAATAATATTTAGCTTTATACTTTCCTGTAAAAGCCTTGGCTTTGGAGACCCCCACCCCCTCCCCCTCACATTCTTGGAATTTCCAATTACTGTTCATGGGACAGGTGTAGATACTTTCTGGAACCACACATTCCATAATACATGATTGCACTGATTCGTAATTCGCACATTTTTCTTTACATACAGGGAAGACAAACAAGGAAATAGAAGAGAAATTATTACAGTTGCAGGAAAAAGCCACGACAGGTCAATCTAAAAGCGAAGAGCTTCTGGTCGATTTGGAGAAACGCTATCATCAAGACAAAGAAAAGATTACAGCCAGATTGAAAGGCGCCGATACAAATACAATGTCCACTGAAGAAAAGCTTACAGAGTATGGGCTCACCATCCGAGAGCAGCTTCGAGCAAGAGAAGAAGCTAAGTTTGAGAGTGCGGCTTTGTCTGTTGGGATTGCAGAGAGACTGAAAACACAACTACAAAGGTAATGATAATTTGAACTCTATTGCTTTATGCCATGACTGTGCTTATGCAAAATGCAAGCAGCATTTTGATTTGGCTTTCACATTTTGTATTATAATTGAAGGTCCCGGGGTATAACGAACCTATGGTGCTTCTTACATCGCTTTTTGTTGTTTTGGATTTTTTGTTATAATTCCATAAGAAAACGTTGCCCCCGAGAACGCTTTGCTTTCTGTGGTTCGTTTGGAGTAAAAACCCAGGATTGTGCGCAAGATTTCCGTTTTTAACACAAAACGAAGCGCAAAGCATCGGATAAAACTTGGAGGGGACGTTCGTGAAGGAATTGAGGGTCAAAAAAAAAAGTTGGTTATGCGCCCTTCAATTATAATGATCAATCGGATGGTAGATCAAATTAAAGGATTTAAAACAGAAATCCATTGTTATAATTATGACTTGCAGATTTCCCCTGTGTTTATTCTTTTCTATTCAAACTACAATTTGAAGTGTTTTGTCGTGGTAGGCAGGATAACATCTGTTACGTCGTAGTAGACAGCAAGGCGGGTTGGGTTCTCTAGTCTGCTAAAAGCCACATCTTTTTCCTAAAATTGTCTTTCAAAAGTGGGGGAAGGTGCAGTTGTTTCTGCTAGGACATTCGGAAATGGCCCTGTAAATGTCCATGCAAAAGAATTCAGTATTTTATATATGTTTCTTTCATTGTGTAGATGGTTGAAGAATCATCGAACATTAAACACTAGAGGAAAAGTTCGGATCGAACTCAATAGCAGACAAAGATGTCTGCAGCCACGCTGAGGCTACTTAACTTTTCTTTAAACGCACAATTTCAGGGCTTTCAATGATACCCAGCTCCTGTCAGTGCTCCAGCGGGTATTAAGTTCAGAATCGCCTGCTATAATAAGAACAGCTTGTATAATTCTAGTTAGAATTAGTTTGTTCGAAAAACAACCGCTAATCTGTAGAAAAGGGGTAAGAAAATTACTTTTAGGACCCGAAAGCTCTTTGGGAGCTTTTAGAAACGCACACACAGGCCCAGTTGTTCAAATCTCGATTAAGTTAATCCTGGGTTAACGTAGACATTGTTTGGAGATAAATCACCAATCAATAAAGATTCTTCTAAACGTTTTATCCCTCAGTTTCTCTATCATTGTCTTAAAATTGGTTTTTAAAACACTTTAACGAGCCAGATGAGAACCTTGGTTCACTTTTAATTGTGGATAATAATAATAATAATAATAATAATAATAATAATAATAATAATAATAATAATACCGGTCTATTTACCTCATCTGAACAATTTCTTTCGCGAGAAAACTTATAAAAATGGCTCAATGTCTGTCATCTGGCAAGTTTTTAACCTCCTGAGCCATTTCGAAATCCCTGCAACTTCAGTGTTGTGTCTTCGTTTTAAAAATTCTCTCAGTGAAGAACAGTACTGTACTTAATACCAGGAACTAAGCACCATACATGTAGACATCTTTTTCGCGTATTCAAGTAGGCAGACATGACATTCATACTTCAGTACAAAGCTATAATTCTACACGAGTGGCAGGACACAAATTGACTTTTGTATTAATGTTTATTGTCCAACTCATTATCCTTCTGTATTGCTGTCAGACCAAGGGATGACCGTAAACGACAAGAACAGTTGGGCAAGGAACGGCTGGTGTACAAGAAAGGCCGAAAGCTGCCAAGAGACTGGAAAGGAGAAGATTTGAAGTTCAGTTTTGCAGGGGAAGCTGGCTTGGTTGATGTGTTTGAGGACACTGTGCGAGCTCTGGAGAGAAAACACGCCATGGAGCGCGAACTGCTGATTTACCTTCTGCAGGGAAGAGAAAGCGCTCAGGCTCGTAGTGCGGCGAAGAAACTGTCTGCAGGTAAATCTAACGTTGCTCGGTTTTATCGTTTATTTTCACTTGCCTATGAATGCTGTGAAAAACCTCCCTAACTAGATGTCTGCGCACTGAGCGCTATAGCCGCCATCTTGGATGTTAAAAGCAGAGGAAAATTGGGGAAAGTAGAAAAATGCGACCAACGGGGTGGTTGCCTAAGATTTTGAAAATCCAACATGGCGGCGACGACCAACCGAGATTCTGGATATCGCGCGCCGCCCGAAAACGCCTGTATTGCGGGCTATCTGCGCACAGGAACGCGGTGTGCAGATATTCAGTTATAGTAGTGGATTTTGCTTATTAATTCGCGAAATTAAACAGGTTTAAGAGAGTTTGAAAATTGGCCGCCATGATGGTCGACGATCGCTGACCGCTGACCGGATATGAACAGTGCTATTTGTAATTTCCCCTATGGTGAAACTATATGTAGCTTTTGAGAAAATGTATGCACTGTTGTACAGTGCCGTTCAAAGGTACATTACCACCCTCTGTGCATGAGACGTGTTACTCGTTTTAAGAAACGCAATTCTCGTTACTATCCAGAGAAAAGACTCGAGATTCGACACTCGTCTCGAGAGACGCTTAGTTAACTGATGTACCAAGGTACCCAAACCTTAACAATCTATTGTTAACGAAGTGATTGAACGCGTGCGAAGTTTTTGGGAATTGCAATATACGCGCAAGGGTACCAGGAACAGAGGAAAGCCTGGGAAAAACAGACGTTTTTCAAGGTGAGGGAAAAGTTACAGTGTAGCTGAGAAAAATACTATTTCCTACCTGAAAACACGTCTTAGGCTATCACTATAAAAGATAATGTTACTTCAAGTGACGTTCCCAAAATTTGACCACTTGCTGTAAATATTTCAGATGAGCGCTCCAACCAACTTCTGGTATTGCGAACTCAACAGCAGGGATGGCGAGAACAGAGTTCGACTGAACGTCTCGTGAGTAAAGAGCGGCATTATGCGATTCTCCAGGAGGCCGCGGGGCTGGTGTTTGAGGACAGGCGTGCAGATATGAGGATGACACGGGGTACCCCTCCTGACGATATGGAGGTGTTTACTGACATCATGGCTGACTTGCAGCATACACAGGAAATTGAGAGTCAAATGGTACTCGGGCTTCACAGCAAGGTACAGTAACAGCTACAGATCATTGAGGAAGTCTATGAAAAGTAACGGAACTTAAAGGGACTCTGTCAGCTGGGGCACATGCGCAGTAGAGTCCGGTTGAGACTAATTTGTATTCAACTCATCGCAGGACTTTTGGTTTCTGCCATTGCAATAGCATTAAAAAATATCGCGAAAGAGAGCTTCTGTAATTACTAAAGAACATTCGTAAATAAAAAATTCAGCTAACTTTCCAAAGATGAACTCGATTTAAACAGATGAAAACAGCTTCCTGAACTCTCTGACGATATTTGAAAAACTTCCAGTTGTGCCAACGATTTTAAAGTGCTTCTCATGAACGCGCACATGCGCCTGGGGGTGACATATCCCCTTTAAAGAGATTTACGAAGCCAGTTCCTTCTTTGTGGCTTACAACGAGAGTATGGCGACGCCTTTTCCGGCGTTCGTTTCACCCGCCATGAGCTCTTTTCACAGCTGGTGAAACAAACACCGGAAAAGGCCTCTATCTCGCAGATTAGCCTCTTTACGATGCGTTGGCTTCTGACAGAGTCTCTTGTGAGCCAAATTATCACATAGTTAACAAGCATCAATTGAAAATAAAAAGAAATAGAGAAAAAGTGGTGCGTGGGAGGACGGCCCGCGCTCCTCGTTATTTCACTCTCTCCAGTCCTTTAGATTAGAGAGATTAGGTAACTTATGCACAGACGTTTTTGAGCCATGGACGGCAACCGGAAATTGACAATTTTCCCTTTTTGGAGCGTTTTGACGCCATCGCGTTTGTATCGTTTAACCATAGTCATCAACAAGAGCTTTTCCTGTATATGATAAGGAGAAAAACCACACCAAAAAACATTCGATTTCCGGTTGTTGTCCGTGGCTCACGAACGTTTGTGTGTTAAGCTCCCTATTCTCTACCCTTCACTGTGTGCTGTATTTTGATCATTCGTTAAATTTTCTCGACCTGTCATTTGTCAGGACATCCCAGAGCTTTTCCGTCTTCGCCAACAAGAGCACACGGCTTGGCAAGAAGAATTACTGGACGGAATATCAGCAGTTCTCCTTGGCACCGAAGAAAATGTCTCACAGGAAGACGAACTTCTGAAAGCTCTGGAAGATAAATACGATGCTCTCCGAGACAAACTCCTTCTTGAAGCATTAGAAAAACAAATGGGCGCTGCGGAATGGGCACAGCTTTCTGAACAGGAAAGACAAGCACGGCTGGCGAAAATGAAACTTCAAGAGCGGCGTTTGAGGCAACAAGGAAGGTTTGATGATGCGGCGGCTCTGCTTGGAGAAGGACTCAAGAATGCAGAGGCACTACAGGTATTGACGAATTTGTAGATTCTCCGTACTTTATTAGGGTACAAAGAACGATAACTGTTGTAACCTTTGTTCCACTTGAATTTTATTGATTTTTAATTTATAATTGTAAATTTAGAACTGCGTAGATTTATACTTGCATTTAAAGATGTGTGAATTTGTCAATGGTTGCGAATTTTAACTTAGTTTTAGCATGATTGTACATAGTTTTATCTATTATTTGAGTTCGTTTTGATTTGTGTCCCCAATTAGTCCACAGGACTAAATACTTTGACGCTTCAATAAAGTTATTATTATTATTATTATTATTATTATTATTATTATTATTATTATTATTATTCAGGCAAGTAAAAACTAGCGATATAATGTTCCGACGTTTCGGCGACGTCATGAGGCCATTCTCAACGTCGCTAGTTTTTACTTGCCTGTGTATTTCTAAACATTATTAATTATTATTATTGTTATTATTATTATTATTATTATTGTTATTATTATTATCATTATTATTATTATTATTATTATTATTATTATTATTATTATTATTATTATTATTATTATTATTATTATTATTAAATTCCAGGCGTGCGTTCTTCAAACTCCCGAAAAGTTTTCGGACCCGAAAAACTATTTTAGATGCACAAAATTCATTACCAAAAATTCAGTTTTTGATAATTTTGATAATTTTCTCATAAAAGCATGTTATTTTCACGCCCTTAAATTTTGGCCATTTTTTTAAAAATGTGAAAAACGCAAAAAAACTTGCTGTATTGAGAAATAGATAGGTTGCGTGTATGATGAGAGCCAATCAGGGTTACCTAGCAACGGAGATTTCATTCAACTAAGTAAAGTAACCTTTGTTTAACAAATTTGATGTCTGAAAGGAGAGGGCTTTCAGTACTTTAAACTACATTGGGCCAGTTTCGCATTAAACCTTGATCTCAATTTTATTGTCACCTTTTAAGACGCTTTTGGGTGAGAACCGGCAGCGCTATTTGGAACGGCTGAAAGAACGCCTGGAACGCCGCCAAAAACGTCTGGAAGAGGGATTAGATCCAGACGAGGAGGATGAAGAAACCTTGCGACTCTTAAATGAAGAAGAAGCTGCTAGCACTGGCAATATACTGCGAGACCTGCAAAACAGGTTTGACGAGGAGAAGGACGCCTTGCTTCGGCGGCTACAGGTAGAGCGTTTGTTTCATTCATTGGCTTCATCGGGGGTGGGGTGGGGCGGGGGGTCCATATTGTACTGTATGTGTATACATTTATAAGTTGAAAAAAAAAAGTGTTGTGTCAGGTCACAAGTCGTTCCAAAATTTTTACCGCCCTTGAAAAATTCCTGATTTGCGCGAAAAATGCGAATCTATATTTTTAACCAACAGTTCGAATACAGGATTTGGAACTTTTATCGTGTGTTTCTCAAAACCACCGAAAAAGGTTTCGAATCCAAAAAGCTATTTTGGGTGCACAATATTCAGTACCAGAAATTCGATTTTTCTTACGTTTTTGAAAGTTAAACATTGAAAACTGTACAAGTATAATAAACATCATGTACTACTGTAGTTTGCACGAAAAGTATAGGCCAACATGACATTCCAATCCTAGCAGTATGCAGGATGTTTGTCCCATGAACCTAGTTTAATGGCCTTAGCTCCCACGAGTCTCCTGTAGCTCAGTTATAGAGCATCACTCAGAACTAGTAATCGGAAGGTCTTTGGCTCGACTCCTGAGAGGAGCACTCGGAATTCCTTTTTCCGAGTGTGCCCGTCTCACTCACTGGATAACACATCATTCTCATGGAAGATCAAGCATTTTTAATACTTAAGTGAGAAGTAAACCATCTTACTGTTGTGATTTCAGGAGGAACAAGATCGCTTGGCAGCAGAAAAACGACGCCAGGCTGAACTGGCTCGTCTTAGACGTGAGAAAAGGCAGGCGGAACGGGAATCTAAGTTTGATGAGGCGGCGCTGGTACTCGGGCTGGCAGAGAGAAACAGGCAAAATCTTGAAGAAAGGTGAGACTCGTACAAAAAGTCTTTTTACGGGTATGGACTGAGATAGAGGGGCTTTTTAATTCAGTGTCGTAAAACGCCAACCAAAGTAATTATTCTGACTAATCGCAAGGCTCAAAGGAGAACAGAACACCATGCAAATCCACATTAAATCTGCTAATGTATTAGGCTTGCCGTGACCTTAAATATCTGTTCTAAGCGTTTGATGGCGGTATTAAAATGAAATATTGCAAAGGGAAAAGAATATAAGGGGGAAATTGTTTCTGCCTATCGACCGATATATCGTCCGTGCAGCGACCTATATATCGACTGAGTAGCGAACGTTATATCAACCGATATATCGACCGAGTAGCGAACGTAATATCAACCGATATATCGACCGAGTAGCGATCTCTACCATTGATCGAGGCTTCCTATAAGACCCTGACTGAGTAGTTTACATGTCAAGAGGTTCTTGGCTCTTTATTTTGATGTATCTAGTGCTTGTAATTGAAATCTTCCCCGTTGCTTTGTTGACATTAATTCCCTGGTCTTTTTGTCAGGTTGCGTCGTGATCGTGAGCGGCAGGAGCAGTTAGCGCGGGAGCGGTTAGCAAGGAGAAAGAGGCGAGGGAAACCGGAAGAGGAAGAAGAGGAAGATGAACTAGACCCTGATAAAGGTGACGATAAAAATATATTGAATTGATAATGAATTTGTAAAATGGTCACCGATGTACGAACGTGAAAAGAAAAGGTTCGCATATAAGCCTAAGGGACTTATATTTTGAAGGGTTTATTTTAGAACTTTTTGGGGGTGTTCGAATTTAGGAGACTTATATTCGGAGGGGCTTGTTTTCGGAATTTCACAGTACAGTATGAGAATTTTGTCCCAAGATATTTGTTCTTGATTGTAACTCTAGGTCGCCATTAGTCGCCTTTGTATTTGTTTTTTAATCTTGTATATACCTGTTTAGGACTTCTTTTCTTTTCTTCTTTTACTTTGAGGTTTTTGTACAAACCTTTATTTCCCACGGCTCCTATGCATACCGGCCTGGTAGCTGAATGGGCTACTCTGGTTAAATAAATTTACTTACTGTAGGTAAGCGGTTCTCGCGTCCAAATTCACTAAGTTTTATTCTCATATACACAGACGATATTCAAGGTTGGCAGGATGCGGTTCTTAAGTCCCTGGAGAGGAAGCACCGCGCAGAGCAAGAATTTCTGATGAATTTGTTACAAGATGAGAGTAATAAAGGCATGAGAGAAGAGGCGAGAGCACTCAGCGAGGATGAAAGATTGAAACGTCTCAACGAGCTGAAGGCAAAGCGAGAGGAGCTAGACTTTGGTGTGAAAGGTAATTTGTAGTTCTCTTTTGCTCGAAGACATGACTGTTTAAGGTCACGGGGCAATTTAAGCCCAGCCTAAAGGGCAGTGTTGTAGAAAGATTGTGCCCCATTAAAATGAGGGCCCAATTGTTCGAAAGCCGATTAACGCTAATCCTCGATTAAAAATCAACCGAGGTTTTCATCTCGCTCATTATACATGTTTTTAAAGCTAATGTTAAGCTAGTGGTAAAGAAAAATCTAAGTCAAAACCGAGGAACGAAAATCTTATTAAAGAGAGGGCATGATCGCAGTGGGGAAGGGGATGTACAACATAAAATTCAGATGTTTTCAGATTTTAACAAGTAAAAATGCGGATGCGCTGTGGATGGGTTAAAAGTTAAAAGTTTTATTTCGTTTTTCGTCTTCAGCTGATCAAGGATTTCATATTGATGTCTTGGACATGGCGGCTGCGTACAAGTTTGAAGTTCAGCGCCTCAGGCTTACCAACAAGAAAGGAAGCGAGGTTGATGATGAAGAAGTAACGGTCTCCATCATGGCTGATCTGCAAGAAGAACAGGACAAGGAAAGCGAACGAATCATGACTCAACTACAGGAAAAGGTCAGCGACAAAAATAACAAAAGATTACAGTCGAGTTAAAAACTGAACGATTTACAGTTACCCATAGTTATATTTGGCCTTGTCGCGTAAGCTCGAGGTTTTCAATCTTACAACGTTGTTTAAATAGCCGTAAATATTGATTTTTTTCACTGAGTAATGTTTAACTGCGAACAGCGTAGTCTTAAAAAGCTTAACAACAACCTTAATCGCGGAAGGAAAACATGTTAATTTTTAGGTTCTGTAATACAGCATTAAAAAGATTTCTACAAGAGAGATATGGCTTCGCGTTTACGGCTAACGCCAAATGGGAAACGTCAAGCCGCTGTTTGTTCTGAAATGCATAAACTTGTGTTTCTCGTACTCACTTCTCTCTTTTTCGTGTTTGCTCGATAGCTGTCGCCGACCGGGTGGAGATAAGCTTAAACCAAAAAAGCTTCATTGTTTTTCATCAAAGAGAAAATTTCAGCCTGGCGTTTGCCGTTTGCCGTAAACGCGATGCTAAATCTTTCTAGTAATTGTCAAAATTCCGGGAGCTGATTGGCTCATAGCCATTGTCTATAAGAGTACAGACAATAAAAATGACATCAGATGTAACTGCACGCCTTCTCAACGGAAAATAAAGCCAATTCAACTTGTACTTTTTCCATGTTATTGTAAAAAACAAACTGACGACAGTTTTCTATGGTCTATACTCTTATAGACCATAGAGCCTGTGGCTCGTGGTTCCACTTGAGTTTTGAACATTTGATGGCGTCATTTTATGGTCTATAAGAGTATAAATAATAGAAAACTGTCGTCAGTTTGTTAATTAATCTTTCTGTTCCATGCTATGAAGAGTCAAGAAGAGCTGGCCGCCTTGAAAAAACAACAGGAACAAGAGCGTAATGACGGTGTTGTTGAGAATGTGGCTACTGTTTTGTTGGAGTACGATGGAACTGGATCTGACCAAGACTTGATCAAGGCTTTGGATCAAAAATACGACGCTCTTAAAGACAAACTGTTACTGGAAGCTCTCAAGAAGCAACTAGGTAATGTGGAATACGCAATGACTCAGTGATGCTCTCTATTGATGTCCTGTTTTTCCCTTGAGGGAGGGGGTACGCAAGAAAATGATTCCCTCTTATCTCCCTGGTTAAATGTACACACAAGGGAACGCAGCAAGGACGGGGAAATGAGCAATGTGCACTCCCTCCCGTCCCCCAAACAATACAATAGAGTTCCTGATCAGTCTTCAGTACCGTGAGGCCCATATCCCCTAATTACAGGGAACTAAGGGAACCAGGGGTGGGGAGGGGAGGGGGGTTCTTGGGTGGAGTACAGATAAGGTGGGACAGGATATTCACACCCTGGATATTTTTCCGGACCTATATCCTACATTAAAGTTGAACTTAACTATTTAGTAAAAAACAGTAATTAACTGTGTTTGCAAGGACCACCGCGACAAAAAAAAAGTACAATTTGTAACGTTTTTGTTTATGTAACTTTAGCCTATGTTTTTCAGGTATCTATTTTAACTGTTTTAAACTGTAACGTCTCTTGCCACCTGGTCAGTCTCAAACATACCCTGAAGAAGAAAGGCCGTGCCTCTCGAAATATTGAAAAATATACTTCCCTGAAATCAGGCTTGCTCTTTTTTTAAATTATTTGTTCTTGAACTTAACTGTGCGGCCGTAATGTTCAATTTTAGGAGATGCTGAATGGGCAGCCTTGTCCGAACAAGAGCGTCAGAAGCGACTCGTCAAGCTTAAGTTGGAGGAAAGACGTTTGCGTAAAGAAAACCAGATGGACGAGCTGCAGAAGTTACTTGGAGAAGGGTTTGAGATGGATGCCAATCTGAGGAAGCTGATGGGCGAGAACAAGGCCAGGTAATGTTGGTGCAGTGTTGGCCACGTGACCATGTTTTTCCCACATTTGTCGTTCGCTGTTTTCAGTTTGTCAGCAAAATTGAGTAGTCTTGCGTTAGCATCAAAGGCCAGAGTTATTTTTGAGTATATTTATCTATGTATATCCATTTTTACAAGAAAACATTGTCGTGAATCTCACTTTTACCGTTTGCCGTAAAGGCGATTTAGCTAACTCGGCCCGCAACCTCGACGGCTAAATATCGGAGGATATTCTGCGCGATTTAGCAGGATAATTGTTAAATATCTCCTCGAGTTGTATGACTGCCTTCATTCTTAAACGTTACTTATTAGAGCGCTGCTCTGTTACAGATACGAAGAAAAATTGAAGGAGCGTTTAGCAAGACGAAGGGAACGACTGGCTGAAGGACTGCCTCCAGATGATGAAGATGAAGAGGACTTAGCAGATGGCGAGGCCGAGGGAGAACAAGTCACTGATGTTAAAGCCATACTGCAGGACTTAGACAAAAGGTAACTGAATGATAGACTGCAGATTGCAGAGCTACAATAGCAGTTCAGAGGGACGGTTAAAAATCCTGTTGTGCGTTTCTCAAACTTCAGAAAAGATTTCGGACACGAAAAACTATTTTGCATGCACAAATTCATTACCAAAAATTCAGTTTTTGAAAACTTTGAAAGTAAAATCATTTTAAGTTTTTCAAGATTATGAAACACATTGAGTTAGTTTGTTCGAAAAACAACCGGCAATCTGTACAAAGGGGGTAAGATAAATACTTTTCGGATCCGAAAGCTCTTTGGGAGCTTTTCGAAACGCACACACGGGACCAGTTGTTCAAATCTCGATTAAGCTAATCCTGGGTTAACGTAGACATTGTTTGGAGATAAGTTACTAATCAGTAAAGATTCTTCAAAACGCTTTTTCCCTCAGTTTCGCTATCATTGTCTTAAAATTGGTTTTTAAAACACTTTTAACGAGTCAGATGAAGACCTTGGTTCACTTTTAATTGTGGATTATAATAACAATAACAATTTAACAATAACAATAACAATAACAACAAGAACAAGAACAAGAATAAGAGCAAGAACAAGAACACAGTTTCTCTATCATTGTCTTAAAATTGGTTTTTAAAACACTTTTAATGAGTCAGATGAAAACCTTGGTTCACTTTTAATTGTGGATTATAATAACAATAACAATAACAATAAAAATAACAAAAAATAACAATAACAATAACAACAACAACAATAACAATAATAATAATAATAATAATAATAATAATAATAATAATAATAATAATAATAATAATAATAACTGATATTTAAACAGGGTGATCCCTTCAGTCGCAGAACTGGTATCAACGGGGGCCCTGTATAACATAAAATAAAAAGTATGTATAAATTATATATATCTATCTAAGCTAACTATTTAAAAAGATACAGCTAAAAATGTCTTTCAGAAGCTTATAGAGATTTGTATTCTTATAGTAATTAAATTAGATTTTAAAAAAAATGTTCTAAGGATAACCTTAGAATAAAAAGCGGAAATAGCCTGGAAACGTTCCATTGGAGACAAAGTCTTAATGTTTTGGGAGACTATTAAATAAGGATGCACGATGAAAATTAAGGGTTAAGGATTAAGGAAAAACGAAGAGGATTCTCATTGGTAGTTGCACTAAAATAACGTTATCGTGAAAATTGCCCATTACCAAAAAATCTTTGAAAAGTGACTACATGGCCATACAAGTGTGCGACTCCAGGGAGCTAAATTCCAGGAAACACACAAAGGTGCGCTCTGTTGACGGTCTGAAATGATGCTAACCGGGTTGCGTCGTTGATAGTTTGTGGAAGAGAATCAATGTCGGACCTCATTCTCACAACTTAAAGCGCCGCGAGACGTACATTACATGTGTGCTGTAGAAACTGAGGTTCGTCATTTAAGTAAATTCCATGAACTGAAAGAATTCTTCGCGTTTTATTTAGATATGAAGAGGAGAGGGATGCTCTAATGCGTAGATTACAAGGACAGGATGAACAATTTATGAGCGAGAGACAAAGACAAGCGGAACTGGCGCGACTGAAACGGGAAAAGCTCAAAGCTAAGCAAGAGGACAAGTTTAGCACGGCCGCCTTAGTACTTGGGCTAGCTGAGAAGCAGAAAGCCGCTGTACAAGAAAGGTATGCTCGTTGGCTCGGATATTTAGGGCAAGAAGTAAATTTTTAGAATGACATTATACATTTAAACTTCTTTTTTTTTTAGACCAGAGCAAAATTGAAATGTTCAGGGCTGTTGGTTAAGACATACTTAGACGAGATAAGAGTTAACAGCCTCTAAGAAGTATCGTGTTATTTGAATGATGGGGCTCAGTGTTTCATCCACAGACTTAACAGTTCGAATAACGTGCAGCATAACGAACCGTACAACAGGAAAGTATTCTCAATAGCTTTCATTTGAATTGACATGGTTAAAATTTCATCCACAGAATCAAAATTTAGATTCACGTTGTAGGACTTAAGGGATAATACCGCAGGAAAGTAGTTCTTAGTAGCTTTCATCTGTGTGGCCGCAGTTTAGGATTTCATCACAGAGTCAAAAGTTAGAAGCACCTTGCAAGCGTAACAAAGAGTTACTCAGGAAACACTGCTAAGATGCTGATCAGTAGCTGTTCAGGATTTCATCCACTGACATAAAAAGTTGAACCACCTTGTACAGCATAATAAACAGCATCACAGGGATGTACTGCTCAGTAGCTTTCATTTGAATGGTCACACTTTAGGATTTCGTCCACAGACTTAAAATTTAGAACCACCTTGTGCAGCGTAATAAACAACACCACAGGAAAGTACTGCTCAGTAGCTTTCATTTGAATGGTCACACTTTAGGATTTCATCCACAGTATTCAAAAGTTTGAACCACCTTGTACAGCATAATAAACAGCACCACAGTAAAGTACTGCTCAGTAGCTTTCATTCGAATGGTCACACTTTTAAAAGCATTTCAAAAGTTAGAAACACCGTTTTCAGCATGACAAACAGTATCTTTTGAACGTAGACGCATTCTGTGAAAGCCGGAAATAGTCTGCTTTCGTTTGCTAAATACATAAACAGTCGGGCTGCAGAAAAGGAAGGACTACTCAAAAGCTTTCATTTGGAATGATCACAGACGCGAGTTAGAGTTGCATTACACATTAAGAAGTACAGAACACGATAATTGACAAAAAGAGTTTTGTAATCGAACCTCGTCTTTTTATTATTATTATTATTATTATTATTATTATTATTATTATTATTATTATTATTATTATTATTATTATTATTATTATTATTATTATTTTAAGACTTCGTCAGGATCGTCAGAGGCAGGAGCAACTGGCTCGTGAACGCCTGGCCCAGTTACGCAGCCGCAGAAAGTCTAAAGAAGCAGAGGCCGAGGAGAAACTGGTGACTGATGGGGAAGTGAGTGTGTTGCAAGAGGCTGTGATGAAAGCATTGGAGCATAAACACCAAGATGAACGACAGGTGAGAACCTAGTTTTTCTCTTTTTCAAAATTGCTTAAATCCAGGACGAGATAAGAAGTATTCGATCGAGATTGTAACTTGCAAGTTTGGTGTTCATAATCAAATAAGACAAGTTATATAAAAATAGCTTCCTTCGATCCTTCTAATTATTTCGTAATTTTCACTGGTTAAATTATATGCACTTTTGGAAAAGTCTGTGTCTATTCCCACGGATAGAATAGGCCATTTCCGAGTTGCTGTGAACCTCGTTATGAAAGCGAGGCTAAGTGCAAAGTTTTTGTCATGAAAATTAGTTTTGTTTGCATATGAATGAAAACTTATTTTCAACTTTGCACTTAGCCTCGCTTTTACAATGAGGTTCAAAGCAACTGGGAAATGGCCTATTATTTCACCCACTCCCTCCCCCCTCTCAAGTCTGTGTGCAGGGATGTTAATCCAACACAGTAGCCTCCAACCCTTGCCTAGATTTGCTGGTACCCCATTTTAATCTTAGGTTAAGAGAGGCAATGCCGAGCAAAAGTTTATTATGTAATGAATCGATATGACAATAGAGAGCTCCGGTAAATTTCGCTTGTCGCGTCAAGAAACCTCGGTTAGTGACACTTAGAGTACGAGTAATTTTACACTGGCTGAGTGGAAAATGTTTTTCTCACACACCGCTGGGGACTGGGAATAGGTCATGTGACCTTAACGCTGGCAGTTGTTTTTGTTTCGTACGTCATTACTGACCTTCCCACCCACCCACGCTGAAAATTGAGTTTGTATACTGTGTTAGTATGAATGTACAAACCTTGTATTTTTGGTAGTTTTTCCATTTTAGCGTCTGTAAATTGTACAGTTTGTTTTTTAGTCTTACAATAGGTGGTTTGCGTTGCCGCCATGCTGGTGAACAAAACAAAAGAAAATTCGTTCACAAAGTTTGCATAAAAATGGAAGTGAACTCACAGAGGAGAAAAATCGTATTCCTGTCCACGAACATGGCCGCCATGACGTCACATGCAAACCATCAATAAAGTTTAGACTGCAGCGGTCGGCTTGGCATGGCTGCCAGTGGTGTGTGAGAAAAGGGCGTGATTCGTATCGACTGGAAATACAGTGAAATGAAGTTTCAGTGCTGTTCTGTTTGTCTGTTTTATTTTGTCTTGTTTTCTAGTTTGCGTTTTTCGTTATATTTTCAGGCCTTACTTGAAGTTCTTCAACAAGATCAGCCAGAGTTAACCGAGGCTGCAGCAACAATGACCCAACAACAGAGGGACAACTGGCTGCAGCACATAAGCGACAAGATTAGCTCTCTTGATCCAGGTATTGTACGGTTCACCGTTTGGAGTTTATGCCTCAGCTGTAGTTGCTACGAGCCCTTTACTTTATAAGAATGCTCGAGTAGAAAATTTGGATCAATGGTGAAATTTAAAATCAGTAAAAATAGAAAGAAGAGCTATGCCAGAGTAAAGTTCTTCTCGACAAATTTGAATGAAATTTGGGCTTTACATCGGTGTACGAACTTGCAAAACTCACAGCTGACGTAAAGCAAAGGAAACAAAACGACAAAACAATACAGGAAAGGAAAACAATAACCTACAACACAAAGAAGAAGTTGTCAGGTTCTTACATCGAGGTAAAGCCGAAATTTGAGAAGATGACGCGTCGGGATTTCATCCACTGATGAGCAAACTCAAAAGTCACAACTGCCTTTTACAGCATAACAAACAGTTCTTTTTCTTTGTTTTTGTTTTAGCTTCGAAAGTCAAAGAAATAAGCCAATATATTCTCTCCAGCTTGTCCGCAAGTTTAATTAAGCTATTATAATTAGAACGGAAGTTGCACGAATCACTTTTGGAACTTTATACAGTCAGCGACATTCATTTTACTAATCGTTGTATAAGGGGAACTTCCTTGATATTAACCGCAATATTTTTAACTTTGTTTAATGTAACACTTCTAGCAATTTCTTGCAATTCGTATGTTTCCTGGAGTATCTTAAGTTGTAGTATTAGTTGTTGTGTGTTAAATCAGTTGTTTCTTTTTCCCTCTTATAGCGGATAAAGAAGGTCGCCACAATCTTCTTCTGGAAGCTGCAGTTTTCAAGACTGTCAACCGGAAGAATTATCTGGAGGCTTCTCAAGATGGAGCCGTACAAAGGGATGATGTTATCGTGTCTCTTTTAGCGGATCTGCAACAAGAACAAGATCAAGAGAGTGAGAAACTAGTGAACGAGATGCAAGATAAGGTAACTGTGTTTACCTGTGGTGGCTGAGTGACGTCACAGCACATGCAAAAAAATAACTTTATGAAAGTTTAGATCCGCTATGTTTGTTTTGAATAGAAGAAGTTTAGTTTTCAAAGGGAGCCCGCGAGAGAAAATCTGCGTTTCGTTAGAATAGTAACTACTCTGTGTGGGGTCGTCAGAATGCAGTTTATCATTTTAAAATTGCATTGAGAATAATTAATCGCTTAATTACCTCTCTTTAAAGTGCCTATCACCCTTACACAGTTTTAATGAATTTCGAAAATTTATGCATGTCTAAGACGCTTTGCGAAGAAATAAATCGTATTCCATGTTTCGTTTTGTTTTTATCAGACGACAAAATCGCCCAAAATAGGCCGTTTTCCGCCATATTGAATACAAAAAGGAGCAGTTGAGAGACTGGGTTCTAACAAGCTTGTGACGTCGACCCGGTATCTCAGCCACAGAGCATTTGCTCATTTGTTACTACATACTCTGTACTGAACTTGAATTGTGTTAGGAAGGTATGTGGTAGGTGAATATGCTGCCTTCTCAGTTATGTAGAAGGGTATAGTTCTGCACGCTATACTGTTCGATAATGATGAAGCAAGGAAATGCAGAAAGAAATAGATCGATTTCATGAAACAAAAGCGGGCTAACCCGGAAAATCGTCAATATGCTCCAAGCACTTCACGAACGACGACTTCATGCGTCGATTCTGATTTATTGAAGAAGTGAGTAACAAGCCAATCCTCTCAAGACTGAAACGAGATGATATCGGTATTAATGTGACGCCAACTGTCCATGCTAAAGCGGTGACCATAAGTCCAGGTGTACTGATTTAAACCATTGCCAAACATCGCTGCGAACGAATAGTAAGAAATGTTTCCGTTTTTTTATTAAAGCTTATAGGTGCAGCCAAAACAAACCTACTGAAATAGTGAACTTATTTTAATTTATAATTGGCCTAGACTCACAAGAATGCGAAGTCTCTTACTTCTGAGACTGCTGTCTGTTGGCGAGCGGATGAAGGGCCACAGTGACATGATAAAGCTAGTTCTTTTTCTTTCTCAATTCCAAGTGTACAAATTTGGGAGTAGCCTTTCCAAGAAGAACAGATCATTCTTTTTAAAAAAGCTTCAGTCTTGAATTTGTCTGTGAAGAACGAGGTAAAGAGTCAATCGAACATCTCGGTCGATTGACATACTGCTCAAAATACTGCTCGAAAGGTCGGCTTTTCTTACCTGGAAATCGAGATATTTTGAAAAATAACACACGCAACAACGGCTTTCCAAACGTTGTGCGGTTTTACTTCTCTTACTACCAGACCAATTTCAGCTAAAAAACAATTTAAAATGGTAAAAATATCAACTGAACAAGCTTATATTTACGCCACGGAAAATGTCTCCTCAGCGGTCCGCATGTTGCCGCGAAGTAAAAATTTGATGTGGTGGTTTCGTTGACAAAAGGCAAGCCTCTTGTTCATAGGAAAAGTCTTGCTTAACTACACTTCCCTCGGGCCCCAGTAAAATATGATGATGTAATTACACAGTTGAATTACACAGTTGAATCCTAACAAAGATAACAACAATAGCGGTCGCTTTCGGAGGTTAAAGATTATCACACGGTTCAATCCTAACTAGAAGCTGTACTGTCACCGGACCGCGAACTGAAACGAGCCAAACAAGATCTAAATACTAGTAAAATGAAATGGCATAAGAACGACAGCGGCTAAACAGAAACAACAAGAGGTGAAATAAACAGGCGCTAAACGCAGAACTCTGAACCCAAAATGTCCTTTGAGATCAAAATACGGAAACATGCTACAGTTACGCACATGGTTTTGTTCTATGATTATCATGCAAATCCTTCAAATCGTCATGCCAACCCGCTGTAAACATACAAGAAACTAAATTGATCAAAAGACTAAGATAGAAGCGCTAAACATGCGAGTAGGAGTTGTGTAGACCTTTCATTCCTATTTTACGCGCTTGATCGTCGCGTCAATCACGTAGCCAGGGTTGTAGTTAAGTTCTGAATCATCTGAATTGTAGCTTTGCTCGGATTCGGTGTTAGTGTTCGGCTTTTGGGCTAAAAAATCGGCCAGAAACCCCAAAAAGCTCGCGTAGAATTCACTCCGACTCACTACTGTTTTGTTGTGTGCTTGTTATCGAGATACCGGGTCGACGTCACAACTCACTAGTGCCAGTCCTCTAATGGCGCGGTTTTAACTTCGGAAATTGTGATTTCGATCGCGTTTTAAAAATCGAGAATAACTTCAAATCTCATTATTTTGCTTGTTTTGGCTTACTTTCTACGTCTACTTTTGAGAATGAAAGGAATTGGGTAGGGGTGATAGGCACTTTAAGGGGGGATTTTACCTAAACGCCATTTTTCCGCCACTTCACATGGCCTTAATGCAAATATCTTGTTCACGTTTTAAGCAATCCAAAAACTCTACACTCATCCCGTGAATCTGTGTTGCGGGGTCTTTTGTGAATTTTTGGGTGATTTTGGGGTATATTTGGGAGGAGATAGTTTTTCTTGAAGGATTGGTAAAATTAGGAGAAATAAGAAATATTGAAGATTTAGTGAAGTTTTAGAATTAGAATTTGCAGATAATAATTAATAGACGGACACCAAGTTAGTCCACTGGCAACCTGGGGTGCTCTTGCGTGGGTATCAACTGTCTGTTGGTGTTCCAAAAATCATTTTCTTTCTTCTATCTCTTCTTAAAACCTCTTCAAACTTCATTCAAATTTTGGTTAAATTCCCCCTTAAGTCTTTTTTTTTTTTGTGGCCCTTTCCTTTTCATGCTTGTGCCAAATGATGATAAACTGATGTTTATTTTCTTTGGCGCAGGATAAAACAGAGCTTGTTCACCTCCAAGAAAACCTGTTCCAGTCACGCAAAGAAGGCTTACACGAGAACGCAGCCACAGTGGTAACGCAAGCAGAAGTCTGGGGTAACGCTAATGAGCGTGACCTGTCAGAAGCCCTGCAATACAAATATGATGCTCTGAAGGATAGGCTGTTGCGTGACGCACTGGTACAACAGGTTGGCGTGACAGAATGGGCTGCGCTTTCTGAAAAAGATCGTTTTACCAAACTGGCTCAGATGAAGTTAAAAGTGCAGGCGTTACAGAGAGAAGGTAGTTCACATCTTTGTGATGTTGTTGACATCGGCTGCATCATATACATAATACACGTCAGTCTACATGTCCCGCCTAGCATCATATTTTTCCACACTTCCAGAAAAATGAAACAGAGTCTAGAGCAAAGAAAAAGTGGAATTCTTCGGCCGGAAAAATCTATGGAATCTTAAAACACCACAACTTCGTGGACAAGTTATTGTGTCTTTGTTTCAACGCAACATACTCTAACTAGTCAATTCAAAGCTATCTAACCAGTCAGATGAAAGCAAAACAAGCAAGGTAGTCTTTTTGCTTGTAATTGGCACCAGTTACATGTTTTCCCGCGCATGACAGTGGTTGCTTGTTTTCCCGCGCTTGGCACTGGTTGCTTGTTTTCCCGCGCTTGGCGCCGGTTGCTTGTTTTCCCGCGCTTGGCACCAGTTGTATGTTGTTTTTTGCCCTGAGTTCTGATTGGATAATTGCATTACCTCCGTTCGCAGTGTTTGGCCAGATATGATAGGTCATTACAAAACAGTCTTAGGTAGGGTATAAGGAGAATTCCACTTGTTTTCCAGTTAGGAACTTAACTGCGCGCATTTGCCAACAGGTAAGCAAGATGAATTGCAGCAGCTTTTAGGCGAGGTGACGGCCATTAATCTCATGTCCTTGATGGGTGCGAATCGAGCTCAACAGAAACAACGGCAGACGGAGCGACAACAGAAGCGTGAGGAAAGGAAAGGTCAGGGATCGTCAGAGGAGGAGATCGCTAAACTTGAAGCTGAGGAAGATCTGCAAGCTAATGAGGAGGCACAGAAAGCTATTACTGGAAACACGCTTCAAGATCTTGAGGTTTGTAAGATTTTGAGTCTGAAGAGAATTCTAGAGTGATTTCGGAAGGAATCACTATGTATGTTTAAGATTTCACGCAATTCCGAATATTTAACAATTATCCTGCGAAATCACGGCGAATATCGCCTCATACTTGGCCTAGGAGGTTGGAAGGCCGAGTTGGCTGAAATCAGGGGATATTCCACAAGATTGAGCGGGATAATTCTTTTATTATTAAACACATTGATAACAAAGCACAGTTTTATTGCATAAAAACTGGAGACGATTTTTATTTTGCCATTTTTCTCCCCGACACTGGAAATTCCGTATATCGCAGGATATCTGTTGACGAATATTGAGTGTACCATGACCATATTTGGGCGGTGTTACAATGTTTTGAATAATAATACATATTACCTTATAGGATTGCGTGATTTACAAATTTCTCAATGCACTGTATTTTAGTGCTGTGAGATCAGGAGAATTCAAAAATTGTTGCAAACTGAGTCGTTAGCACGAACGTGGAGCTCCATCTGTCGCAACTCGCAAGTCTTACATCAGCTTTCAGAGGAAATTTCTAAACGCACTTTATCTTAAGTTCTCTTTTTCTCCCTTAGAATCGTTTAGCCAATGAAAAAGAAACCTTAGTTGCAGATGTTCGCGGAGCAGACAAAAAGTTTCAAAACGAGCAACAGCGTCATGCAGAACTAGCACGCATGCGCCGAGAGGAGCGGCAAGCCCTTCAAGAGAACAGCTTTCAGCCCTCTGCTCTGGTACTAGGACTGGCACAAACTAGACAAATACACTTGGACACCACGTAAGGATTTCTGATTGTATTTTTTTTGGTGTGTGTGGGGGGGGGGGGGGGGGGGGCGTGGTTACTTCACGGTACTTCGCCCTCAACAAATTCGCATGCAGATAGTCAAGTTAAATCACCAGCACGATGGTGTTGTTAAGATGGTCCACTTTAACATAGAATATAACGTATGGTACGCAATTGATTTTGGACGTTTCACTGGTTGTTGTAGCCGTTTAGTTATCAAAAAATCTCTACCGTTTTCCTATGTAGGTTAGCTTTTACGTTTAGTTAGCTGGCTTAACTGCATCCTGGGCGAGTTTTCTTGTGGCTAAATTTACGCACAGGAAAATTAACCACGTTTCGAACACTCCATAATCTCTTATACTGACACACTTACGAGGCACACTTCTCTTTGGGTATATTTGATCCAAAGAAACTGATTGTCACGATTTGCGTGTAAAACAGGTTCTCAGTAAGCGAATTTGTGGTTTAGCTGTTTTTGCTTTAGCTTGGAGAACACAAATAAAGCGCAGCTGTGTTGCGGAGACCACAACTAAGTGGCCCATGATGGGATGAGTTTATTTTTTTTTTTTTAATTTAATTCAATATTTATTCAGGGGCATCCAATTTAGCAGAGCTAGTTTAAATGGAGCCCTAACACTTTACAAGACAAACATTGAAACATAAAAAATCTAGACAAATAATTAAGTTATACATGCTGCATGTACGGCAGGCGTTATTGCTTAAGATGGCACTTAAGTTTAGTTTTAAACTCACTGAACGCCTCTACCTGTCTAATGGTTCTCGGGATGGTGTTGTAAGTTCGAGCGCCGTTTATTCTGAAGCTCCCCTGATACTTAACAGTTTTGGCGAAGGGAGGGCGCAACAAATCACGGCTTCTGGTGTTATAGCCATGGTAAAGATGCACGTGCCTAAACTCTGAAAGTAAGTACGAAGGCGCTATTCCATGACTGAAGACATTTATGGACTAAAAGGCATTTGAGATAATTTCTGCGCGCTTGTAGGTTGGGCCAACCAAGTGTTGATTTTAACTCCTCAGCCCCGACTGATCGACCCTCAATAATGCATGCAGCACGTCTATTTAGCTTATCTAGGTAATTTTTGCTTCCAGCCCCACAACTGTCCCAGACAGGCGAACAGTAATCAAATAATGGCAAAACTATAGTATTGTAGAGCATTAGGCAAGTTGGCTTGGGGAGAACCTTTCGCGCTCGACGCAGAACACCTAATCTTGACGAGATCTTGTTACCAATATATTCTATGTGGTCCTTCAGGATAGAGTGTTGTCTAGGAGGACCCCAAGGTATTTGAACTTATTAACCCTTTCTAAACGCGTGTTACTGATTTCTATAACTGGATCGTCAGCCTCTGCGGTCCTCTGATGGGTGCCAACAAGCATAATCTTCGTTTTCTCAAGATTAAGTATTAAAAAATTAGCATGAAGCCAGCTTAGGACCCTTAAATATTGGAGGAAATTGTAGTCGTCGTATGCCATTACGAGCGTAGACTTGCGTGACTGACTTAACATGACACACACACACGGGTCAGTCACGCCATTGCTTTTCCCCAAATCTAATCGTGATACTCCTTTGCTCAGTTCCAAACAGGATCAAGATCGTCAAAAGCAGTTGGCTCAACAGAGATTGGTAACCTGGCAACAGAAGGACCAATCAGAATTGAGTAAAGTAAAGGAGCAACTGAACACCTTGGAAACTGGAACCAAGCCAGAAGCCGTCTCAAGTACCAACATAGGAGCACTGCAGGTACGTATAGTGATAACAGAATAAGGGACTATTTACACGACGCTGCTCTAGCCCCCTTCGCAGACGCTCTTTGGGCTCGTCACGCGTACGTGGGGGAGGAATGCGTGACGACCCCAATGGCGTTTGCGTAGGAGCGTAACGATGCTCACGTCACGCCAAAAGATCATTCAACACTGCGTACGCCTACGATTATCGTAAGATTTTAAAGATATCAAAGTTCTACGACGTTTTTCATGTCGCGTCGAGAAGTGGGAAGTTTAAGTTGCACATAAATGTAAAAAATTATGTTGACTAACTCAAAAAAGTTGGCCAACGTTTGTTTAAACACAAGATCCCTGCGAACACTTGACATCGTTATTTCAATCCTCTGGTTCTTTGGTTTTTTGCGAAAATACCGAAGAGAAAAACCCACACGTAAAAACAGTCATTTCTGTGTTTATAAACTTGTCACATATCTGTGGTTATTTGACAGGAAGCGGTATTGAAGGAGATGGAACGGAAGCATCTGTGCGAGATGTTAGTCATGGAACGTTTGATCAGCGAAGAAAAGGAAAGTGACCTCAGGAAAGCTACACAGCAACTTACGAAAGAACAACAACAGGAAAGGCTGTTTGAGTTGAAGGTTTGTATAATATGCTTTTAACTCCACTCAGCTCCGGATCTCTGGGTAGCAAAGATGGCGCAGTGGTGGGATCACTCGCCTCCCATTAATGTGGCCCGGGTTCGATTCCCGGTGTTGAGTCATATGTGGGTTGGTTCTCGTCACTGCTCCGAGAGGTTTTTCTCGGGGTACTCCGGTTTTCCTCCCTCCACAAAAACCAACATTTCCAAATTCCTATACGACCTGGAAACAGTTGATAGAAGAACCACTCTGTGGAAGCCATTTTTTTTTATTATTATTTATTATTATTATAATTATTATTATTATTATTATTATTATTATTATTATTATTATTATTATTATTATTATTATTATTATTCATTTAGTTCTTTATAAAGAGGACGAATAAGAGTGAGTTAGTTTTTAAAATACGTCTGCTTCAAATTCTGGAGGTATGCTGCGTGTGTAATCATTTCCTGACAATTGGAGTTACAGGCTGGTTTTCTTCAGCCCTAAATGCATTTTAATTTTAATCACCTGTTCGTTGACCCAGTTAAACCTGATTATGGCTCCTGGTTAAACACAATAAACACTGTCAAGATCTGAACATGATCAAGTTCCACAACACAACGCACTTAATAATGTTTTCACTCCCAAGGAACTAAGAAAACAGTGGAGAGAGTCTGGGCCAGAAGAAATGTCCGAAACCGTCGACGAGCAGGAAGTGATACTAAGGGAAGGCGTTGGCTTAAAACTTGAACTGAGCCGCGAGGAACTGGGACAGAAGGCCGCGGAGGAAGGAAGGGAACTGGGACCGGATGATGCTGCAGTGTCGCTATTGGCTGCGCTTCAGTCTAATCAGGAGCAAGAAGCTGAATATCTGCTGAGGGATCTCGCCGTTAAGGTACAACTGTTTAGAGGGTGATGCGAACTCAAATCAACGCTTCGTGCATGGCCATAAATTAGAAAATAAATAGTGTTTGGATGTGAATGAAGACTTGTTTTCTTTGAAAGGCAATTTCTCGTGCTTCGTTTTGAAGTAGAGGCTTAAGAATCAAATTGGCTGTCCCCCAAATTTACACTCCTTGTGCTACTGGTTTATAGCTAAGGTCTTATTTTGGAAGATAGTGTAACACTTTTTTCTCATTCATCCAGCCATTCTTTCAGTCGTTAGTTTTCTTTCCTTAGCCATTTCTTTGCTCGTTCTTTCATTGGTTTTCTCGTTCCTTCACTTATTTATTCCTTTCTTCGTGCATTCGTTCATTCGTACGTTCATTAATTCGTTCATTCAGTTATTTATCTTTCATTCGTTTATTTTCCGTCCACTGTGTCATCCTCCGAAATATTAAACTCTCAACACCAACACCCCTCCCTAGCAAAATGTCTTTGCAGATGTCAAATTTACTCATTTCTTTTTAAAATGTATGGCAGTCATTTAAGGAGAACTTCTATCCTGACGTAATATATCGTCCATCCTTCTAGAATCCCATGACACTTAAACAGCTTCAAAGCGTTCACACGATGGCCTGCCAAGAACGCTGGTACGATAACCTAGCCGCGTGCGTCCTGGGACTGAAAAGAAAGCAAGCTCGCCCCATTGCTGAGGAGTCGGCAGAGGAAGAGCTGGTGGAAGCACTGGAGCAGAAGTATGACGCAATGAAGGATAAACTGCTGACTGAAGCCCTGATGAAGCAGATGGGAGCCTCGGAGTGGGCAGCGCTATCAGAGAGGGAGCGGCAAGCTAAGCTGCTGAAGCTCAAGTTGCAGGAGCGGAGACTGAGGCAGGAGGGCAAGTTAGATGAGGCGTCCAGGTCTGTAGTCTCCTTCAAAACCGGTATTAAGGCTGTCACGCAACGCTTAACTTTGAAATGACACCTCAGAAGTATTTGAATGCCACGTTACGGTTGAATGTGGCGTGACACACCCTTGCCAGTTTGTTACTGAAATATGAAGTTTTGAAACCCTCGATAGTGCTGAAAGAACCCTTTGAACCCTGTGAGCTTGTGCTGTATGTCTTGTCCAGAATCAAATATTTAATTCCGTGAATTTCTATTTCTTCATCACAAGTGCATAGTATACAATCTTGCATACGGAGAATGCAAGAAACCTTCACCTCCTCAACCACCTTTTCCAGGGTCTCTCCTTTTTACACTTCCTGGGACGTGAAGAGGAGAGACCCTGGGAACGAGGTTGCCATCTCCTTCGAAATGCGTCGGAATGTAGAAAATCGTCGACCTGGATCTTTATTTTTGAGTATGATATAATGCTCAAATTTAAAGGCTTTTTCATTTTAAGTTGATCTTTTTTGCAGTATTGATAGTTTCTCTGTCTCCATGTTTATTCATAAAAGTGAATTGTGAGGGCCCAGAGGGCCTGTGCTCATGAAAGGAGGTCCCACATATTTAAACTCCGTACACACGAGTTTAAAACTACGTTGCTCCAATTGTAGTTAAACAGCTACAAAATGTTTAACGGATGTTAATGTCTAGGCTACCGTGGCAACTATTTTCGTAGCACCTTTGACGCGCGAACATATTCTTTAATTGTGAAAATCCCCCAACGTTGTCCCCAAAAGGCCATTTGCGAGTTGCTTTGAACCTCATTACGAAAGCGAGGCTAAGAGGAAAGCTATTCATGTGCCATGCACGAAACCTCGGTTTCATAATGAGGTTCAAAGAACGCGTGGCTTATTTGTTTAGTCGCCTTCTTTATAACCCACAGGCTTCTTGGCGAGGGAATGAAACATGACGCGGCTCTGCGAGCTATGATGGGCGAATCAAAAGCGCAACAGAAGCAGCGCTTACAAGAACGACTCGAGAAGCTACGCAAGCTGAAACAAGAAGGCGGTGAAGTGAACGAGGAGGAGGTGGCCGCTCTGGAACAGGTAGAAGCTGAAGGCGTGGATGCAGTGGGCGCTGAAGTATTGAATCATTTGATTGAGGAGTCAGTGACTGATACAGAAGAGGTTACTACTAACACACTGTTGAATGATTTGCAGGTCAGTAAGAATCGTCGTAGAATAGTAATTAGTAATAGCGTGCTGAAATAAACTGGAAAGTGAGTGCCAAAGATCAGCGAATGTAGACAAGAAAATACCTCGGTTCATCAGACTTGACTACCACAAAATCTCAAATATAAGTCTTCCCTCTTTCCGCTCTTAAAAAAATTAGCCCCTTGAAATACGAAATTCTATCCGTGACAAGCTCCCTCTCCCCCCCCCCCCCCCCCTCATCACACACAGACACCCTCTCCCCCGAAAATAAGCCCTGTGAAGGAGTTTATATTCGAAGTTTTACAATATGCTTTGAATACTCTCAAGACCTGTTAATATTGTAACAGTGAAAACTCCCCTTTTTACCTTAAGTCCCAATTCGAAGAGGAAAAGGAAGCACTCCTAAGGGCTCTCCGTGAACAAGATGAAAGATTCAGCAGCGAGAAAAAGAGACAGCTTGAACTAGCGAAACTGAGGCGAGAACAGCGGCGACTGAAACAGGAGGACAACTTTGATACTGCCGCCATTTTGCTTGGGATGGCCAAACAGGATCGCGCAGCAAGAGAAGCAAGGTATGTCACCTGGTTTAGAACAGGTTTTTCTTTTACTCAGAGAAGGAAAATCCGTGTTCTCCCAACAGGAGTCCAACCTGTGAACTTCCAGTTACTATTTCGGATGCTCTACCACTGAGCTACAGGAGACTCGTGGGAGCTAAGGCCATTAAACTAGGTTGAGGGACAAACATCCTGCATACTGCTAGGATTTTAATGTCAATGTGTGGCATATGCGCAGTGGAATAAATGTGATGGTATATTTTAAGCCTGGTGAATGAATAAGAATGATTACTATTCAAAGTGAAACAGGCATACCCGGAAAAAGGTAATCCGAGTGCTCCTATCAGGAGTCAAACCTAAGACCTTCCGATTACTAGTTCGGATGCTCTACCACTGAGCTGCAGGAGACTCGTGGGAGCTAAGGCCATTAAACTAGCATCCGAACAAGCAATCGAAAGGTCATAGGTTCGACTCCTGTTGGGAGAACTCGGATTTTTGTTGTGTCACCGACTGAAAAAATACATCAATCGTTTGTTCATCAGGTTTAAAACATAACATCACATTTGTTTCAAAGCAGCTTTCTTGTTATTACAATTTTTTGTCGCACTTTGAGGTTAACAGTAAACTCACTCCATCCGCGGTTTGTTTAATATTTTCTTTATTTGAAAATACTTGTATTAAGTGGTTAAGTTGAACTAGCCACGTACCGATGAATTGCACCCGAAAAGTTTAATAAACCTTAACTATTGATACCTCGATAATCCGTGTACGTTTTCCGGAATGTTGTTCACCAATCTCCCTTCATGTAAGCTTAATATTGTGTGTTTGCCTTTGCAGCTACGAGAAGGACAGAGCCCGACAGGAACAGCTCGCCCGTGATCGAATTGCAGCTATGAAGGCTCGGCGAGCTGCGAAGAAAGGAACAACAGAAGAAGACGCTCAGAAAGAACTGGAAGAGAAACTACTCAAGGAACAAGCTGAAGACAGCGAGGCGGACAAGAGAAACGCACTCGATATGGAGCAGGGGGGACTGGCACTACTACAGGAAGCCATCTTGAGTGAGGTGGAGAGGAAGCACGCTTCTGAACAGGAGGTACGTTTCGTGCCTGCTTATTTGAAGGTCGATTTCGGTGTCTCGTTGCTAAGCAATGTAGTTGCTACTAAGCACAATTTGACTCCCGGTTTCAGCAACCAACAGTTTCGCGCGCTTTTTCTCAAGGAAAAGTTTTTCATTTTGCTGATCTATACAAACCTTTGCATTCAATATTCTCGGTTTATTTTTGTTTATAGCCGAAAATTGTTGCGGAAAGGATTTGTTTTGGAGGATAATAATAGGTCCAGGCTCCTAACGGAAAATCCATATTAGTGACTATCAAAGCCAGACGCTTTAAAAAAACGTTTACGCTATAAAATGGCAAACCTCTGATTTAGGCGTCGTTCGGTAGACTCAAGCGTCCTCTGAAAAAGTATGCCTCAAAATTTCGTAATACACCACAATAGCAAGACCTCGGTTTCTAATTTGATTAAGAAGGTTCATTCCGAAAACTCTTGCCAATTTTTTTCAGCAAGGGTCGTAGAAAAAAAACGCATGTTGTTTGTCAGTTGTTTACGTTCTGATGGTTGATTGACAACTGAAGGTAAGAATGGCCTGGCCAGTCTCTTTTATACCGGAATTTCCTGTTTAAACACTAGACAGACCACAGCACTTTTAAGTAACGAGAAATATTACAGCGATCTCCTTCTCTCACCACAGACCCTCACAGATTTGCTGGGAAAAGCTGAAGATGATCAACAGGCTTTGGCGGCAGCGAGGTACTTAAAGGACTTTGATCGACAAAACCGAATTGAGGAGATCGCTGACCAGAGGAAAGCTTGGAGAATGGATGCAGTAAGGGACGCGATGCAGGCCGTACCTGATGATCTACAAACAGAGGTCAGCCATTTATCAGTGTAGCTTTGAGTAAGGGCTCTGTAAGCAACAAACGATCAAATCCGGAGATCGTGGGTTAGATCCCCGCCGAGTTTGGAGATTTTTTCTTTGCTTCGTGCGATCTCCCATCTCCTTGCTAGGGCTAACACTCAGTGGGAAATTCATGGATTTACTTTAACACTTTAACACACACTGTAGAGTTAATTCTCTGATCCACCGTTTATTCAAACAATAACCTTTATTTGGCATGAAAATATGCGTAGACGTTTGTCCGTGGCATTGCTTCCTCTCTTGAGAAACTATGTCCGTAGAAGAACACTTGATGTGTACTTAGTGCTAGCGACACAACATTCATTTGTACCCATCACATGCACATTACCACCACGACTTGCTCCCGTCTGACTTTGTAGCTCACTCGGTAGAGCAACGGACGATTAAATCCGCCCGAAGTCGTGGGTTCGATTCCCGCCGAAGTCGGAGAGTTTTTTTTGGCCTCGTGCGTTCCATTTGCTTACTAGGGCAAGCGCTCGGTGGGAAATTCATGGGTTGACTTAAGCACTTTAACATACACTGAAGAGTTAATTCTCTGATCCACCGTTTATTCAAACAATAACCTTTATTTGGCATGAAAATACGCGCAGACGTTTGTCCAAGGCATTGCCTCCTCTTGATGTGTAATGAAAAAGTACGTTGTTACACAAACTTGATTCATTCACATATCAGTTTGAAACGATATACGTTCCCAAATTTCATTTCCAAAGTAACTGTTAAACAAACGCCTTCACACGTTAATATTGCTCTTTACTCTTCTTTTTACTGCTAACACTCAAGGACTTCATCCACAGACGCAAAAGCGCTTGATTTTTCCCTTCCGCGAGAAAAAATCCCTGAACTCAACTTGTAGGCAAGTCTAGGTTCGACCAAGTTACCATTGTGTATGAGAGGTGTAACTCTTGACTGGGCAAGTTGACGTGATAGATGACCAAGTATAATTTTTTTATTACTATTATTGTTTGGTGTTATCAACGGAGTTACTTGTGGTAAGGTTATTTGGCCACTGTAAAGAGATTCGCTTGCTGACGATTCGAGCGTTAACCCTTCGTCAGAGCGAATCGCTCTCCATCGCTCTGACGATAAAATCAAACGTTCATTTCCTCTTCCCCAGCCGGCGACGCAGCACCACAGTTTCTTAATTTAGAATTTAACCCTCGCGTTTAATGTTTTGTTTTGTTTTGGTTTTTCAAAATCGTTTTCATCTACTTGGCAGTCTGTGCGCTATTTTAACTTCAACCGCTTTCTTTTCCCCGAAAATTTTCACAGGAAGAAAAGACGGCTAACGCAGTTCGTATCGCGGAGAGCCGAGCCCAACACATGAAGTTCCTCAAAGACGCGCTTGTTCTACAGATAGAGAACAAACGAGCACAACTGTTAACACAAGGTATCGACGAAGACAAACTCCAAGAAGAAATATCTGTTGCACTTATGGCTGACTTACAACAAAAGCAGATGACCGAGAGCAATGCTATGGGCAATGTCCTCGGAGACAAGGTTAGTCAATAGAATGATTTAGAATTACGCTTACGGCAAACGGCAAACTGGAGAAGTGACCACGTGACCATGTTTGTCCTACATTTGCTGCTCGCTGTTTTTAGTTTCTCAGTAAAATTGGGTAGATTTGCGTTAGCATCAAAGGCTAGAATTATTTGTACTCAGTATTGGCATCTATGTACTCATTTTTTCAAGAAAATATAAGCGCGAATCTCACGTCGTTTGCCGTTTGATGTAAACACCATGCTAAACTCTCTGATGTCACAAGGCACAAGGTAACCGCGAAAAACAAAAAACGGGATACAGCCATTTCAATTAACGTTGTCGGATCAAAGTACAAAGGTGTAAGACAAGACCTCAAGATTCTGTGGATATTTTTATGAATATGTTCATCAAAATCAGCTATGCCTCGTCCGTCTAGTGAAGATATACGTTTGCGAGCCATTTGGATGAAAGAAGTGTTAGGATATCAAGTGGATGAGGTGGCAGCCTCTTCGAAGAGGTCTTTAAGCTTTGATCCGACAACGTTAATTGAAATACTGTATACCGGTAATGCTTCCAGCGTAACAGGTTGCATGCGCAGAAAGGCGTGAAACGTTTTCGCCCGTGCCACAAGGTAGTTCTCCAAGAAAAGGCGGCAAAAAAGTCATGCTGATCCAAGGTCACGAATAACCAGCCTCGCTGGGAATGGTGTGAAATTTCGCTAGTTTATCCAAGTTCATTGGCAAACCGCATGGAAAAGGAGGACATTTGTTTGCGTGGTTCCAACATAGCGATTAACGCGCCTAGAAATGGCAGGAAATGTTACACACGTTTCACGTGGTTCTAAGGTCACTGCCCGTCCAGAAAAGACCAAAAAGTGTTTTCCTTGGTTCGAAGGTCACAGGTTACCCGCCTATAAGAGGCAGTAAAATTTGAGAGTTGTTCTAAGGTCTAGTGTATTTATAAAATGTATGGCAGTTGAGTTTTTCGATCTTTTTTGTTCTCATAACCGGCCAAATGTAATTTTTGGATACAAACATGCGTGAAAGTCCCGGTTTGATTAAAACCCGCCTTAGAAACAGTGCGAGAGAAAAAAAATTATCAGGCCTCAGTTCAGTTGATTTTTGTTTAATAAACAGGACGAGACTGTCTTGTCACGTGTCAAGTCTGATCAGCGCATGGCACGCCGGGAAGGCTGGATGGATAACCTTGCTGCTGCTTTGATGGGTTCTCGTCCCATGAGAAAACGAAGCACTACCATGACGGTGAGTGAATTAATATTGAATTAATAATAAAATTCCTCAGTGCTCTTTTTCAAGGTACTGTTACCATTTCATTGCTAGAAATAATTTTTCTTGCTGAGCAAGCCAAGTAGTGTGATTTCAAACCTTTGTTTTGATTGGACAGTTCGCAAAATTGTCCAGACTTCCACCATCCAGACAATTAGGGAGCTTCAGCAACGACGACGGCGGCGGCAACGAGAAAGTCAAACTAGCGATAGGCTCAATAACCAAAACAACAACTCTGCACGTGCATTACACTTTTTGGTACATTTCTTTGCCGTCACTGCACGACTAGAACGTGAAATTTCCTAATGGGACGTTTTATGGAGGACGTAAACGCACGACGACAAATTTTTCTTTCTCTTTCTAAACTTGGATGCGGTCTCCAAGAATTCAACTCCAGGAAATTTCACCTAGTTTGACTTTTAAAGCGAGTTAGAACAATCGCGATGGAGTTTGGAAAGCGCGAATTGATTTTAATAATCACGTTTTCGCTGCCGTCACTGTCGTTGTTGCTAAAGCTCCCTGATATCATCCGTTTGGCCTACATGACTTGTTAAGGGTTGTCGCGTTACAGGGCGATTTGAAAGCCTAAAGGGCAAAAATTGTTCTTATTGTTTTTTCTATTCCCTGAACATTTTTTACTTCTTCTTCTTTTTTTTTTTTATTTAAACAATACTTTGTTTCCACATTTGCTCTAAGAGCATTAAAGTGCTCATCGAGAGAGTTAACGCCGTTTTCATTAATTTTAAAACTTCACGGCCAAAGAAGAAACAAACAAATCAGAACAAGAAACAGCTGAACACAGCGAAAAGAAACAAGCAATATATCTAAATTACAGTAAAGAAAAACGGTGTGATTAAGAGATAAAAGACTGAACAGGATAAAACAAGTACATTAAGTTGAAAGTCAATACCAGGAACACCATTTAGAAGCCAGTCATTTTCCTCTTGTCATTTTGTCTCTTGTCTCGTCTCCATTCGATAGCCATCTTCACAGATGTCGAACCTAGCCGAAGGCGACGAAGAAGAAGCTCGTCTGGAAGAAGAACAGGAGACAAAGCTGGCAGAGATGGAAGCTGAAATGGAGAAGGAAAGAGAAACACGCAAGCTGGCAGGAGCCTCAGAAGAAGAGATTCAGAAAGCACTGGAATTGTTGCAGAGACAGCATGGGGCAAAGAGAAAGGTAGAGATCGAAAGCTTTATTCTCTTTACCGATTTTATTACAAATCGTTCAGTGATCGGTGTGAGAATTTAGTCGCGAATCAATGCGTTACAGAGGTCAAACGGGTCAAACTTCACGAGTATTCACGCTTTGAAAGCCAAAAGTCAACTTACATCTATGAAAACCTAAAGATGATAGTCCAGTTTTGTGAAAACTTACTATACTAGTGGGCTGAAACTGCATTTAAATGTTTTTGGCTACGAATAAAGCGGATAGAAATGGATTTCAACTTGAAAAAGGTGGCCAATTTTTTTTTTCAAGTTCATCCTGAGTGCGTCTTGGAGAAATCGATAACAACTGATTAAAGTTGTTTTCCCTTTGAGAAAATCACTTGATATCTTCCTCTTGGTTTGCTAGAAGTATTTCGTTAACGAGAAAAAGTAAGTTTCAGTTCCAGTACAAACTCGCGCCACTTTCTTAGCCAATGAGAAGTGTTTTCTTTGGTTTCGCATTATAAACGACGCTCTGTGATTGGTTAGAAAAACTCGCGCCACTTTCTCAGCCAATGAGAAGCGACACCAAAACCAACGGTGTCTTGCTCGCTCGCGTTTTCCCGCGCTTGGTGCCGGTTACATGTATTTGTTTCAAGTTCTAATTGGCTCATTTCGCTGTTTGCGTCCGTTGTGATTACTTTGGCTTTGGTTTTAAGACGCTCAAATGGACTCTGACTTTTTTCCCCAGGCGATGGAAGAAGCCGTTGAGAGGCAGCGTCAAATGACACGTCAGAGGCTGGAGGCGAAGCGAAGAAAGAGGGATGAACAACAATACGAGGAGGACATGGCCGCCTCTATTGTCACAATGGCGGAAAAGCAGTTCGCTCTTATCAGAGAGAAAACAATGATGAAGCGAGCTGGACATAAAGAAACGGTAAGCGATATTGCAGCGCCTTTTGTTTTGATACAGCACACTCTTGCTATTTCGAGCACTGAAGGAAAACACCAATTCTTTCAAGAAAGCAGCAGTTCGCTCGTCATTAGTAAATTACAATCGAACCTGTATTAAGCGACGCCGTATGAAGCGGTCACCCTCTATTCAGGGGCACTCAACGACAGTTTTCTCTCAGATACTTGAAAACACAATTTTAGGCTACCGGGAGTTGCCTTTAAAGCTCTGTAGGTTCATTTCAGGCCGCGCTAAAATATTTTTATCTGTTCGGTCATTCTAGGGGAACTTGAGTGTTTTCGAAATTACTAGGGTATCTTTGGTCTTATTTCCTTTCCGAAAATCTTAGCTGAAACCAAATTTTTATCAATCCGAAAACACTAGGCCCTAAATTTCCCATATCACGAACGTTCGAGGTGAAAATTTCCCTTTAGAAAATTGTAGGGGATTAAGGGCCTTCCGAACAGATAATTTACCGAAACGATCCGTTGGGTGCCCCTGTCTATTAAAGGGGAAGTATCATGAGGTTTTTGACCTCTTTTGTTAAAAATGATGAAATAAGACCTTCACTTTGCTACAAAATAATTCTAGAACAACGAGTGTAAAGAAATCAACCCAATTCTTGACAGGAACAACTCGTACTCTGTTTTAGCGCATTTTTGAAACAAAAATGCGAAAACTTGAAAAACATTAGCCTAATGTTTTTCAAGTTTTAATCCATTTCGACCTACTCTTTCTCTGGCCAGGGGCACTAATCGACAGTTTTATTACATTGGGGTGATAATTTATTACAAAAATAGACAATTATCTTTTGTTTCTGTTGTCAGACAAACATTTTTGGGTTTTGAAATGACATAAAATTTTCGTGATACTTCCCCTTTAAGCGGTCAGTTGTCAAAGTCCCGAAAATTACGTGTAATTTTGACCTCTATCAAGCGGTCACCCTCTATTTTAAAAAGCGGTCAGTTATCAAAGTCCGCAAAATTACGTCCCTTAATTACTGCAATTTTGACCTCTATTAAACGTTCACCTCTATTAAGCGGTCGCAGTCACCCTTTAATAAGTCCCATCTTGTTTCTATTGTATTGACTTGTTTGAAACGGTCACTTTGGAAAAGGAAACCACTCAAATATAGTACCGAATAACCTGCCAGGTAATAGAATTTCTAACGGCCTGTAATACTGACTGTAAGATCTTGCCATTAATGTTTTATTAGTCCATCTTTATTCTGTGTTCTCTTTTGTCGTACCATTTTATCGTTGCAGTTTCTCTACCGCGAAAGGGATTTTGTGAGCGTTTTGTGTACAAAATGAATGTGTAATGAAATGGCGTTTTTATTGTGCTTGAGGTATAGTCTGCGTAACCTCAGTGACTTAGCAATTTCCCGTGGGTGACCGCTTAATACCGGTTCGACTTTGTACTTTAAACGGTACCCAAGGGAAAGGAGTTTCTGTTCGAGATAGCCCGTTGCTGTCTCGACTTGAGTACCGATTACTGATTACTGAGGACACGCCGCTTCCTCTTTTATTTTGCTGTATTGAGAGGATTTCACTATTTGAGTAAACTTCACTTGTAAATGTTCGTGCGCTTTGTAATCGCCAAATGAACCATTGCGCTCGAGGTTTGCCGATGGTTTGTGTTTTGGGTTAAAAATAAAATTCCAAAATGGGGATTTGCGGCCAAGTTCGTCCGTTAACACCTAATATCAAAGAACCAATTCAGCATTAACATTACAAGGAGAAATTTTATGCTGGTCACTGTTAGGGCTTAAAGGATTAAAATAAAGATAAAGAAGGGCAGCAAAGTTATTGAAAATAGCTCTGATGGTTTTTTTTCTTTCTTCTGGTAGCTCAACGAACGATTGGCACGAAGGCGAGAGGAGCGAGAGAAGAGAAAAGCCGAAGAGGAAGAAAGAAGAAGAAAGGAAGAAGAAGAGGAAGCTGAGAAGAAAGCGAAAAAGAAAACTGACGAAACGAAAGCACAAGAGGACTGGCCATTACCAGTACGTCAACATTTTAATTCTCCTCACTCATACACATACCTTCCTTACAATTATGGTTAGGAGAGGTGGTTTGGACGTCAAAATAATTAACTTTCCATGGAAACGCTTGCGTTTTCTGTTACCTAGTTACGAGAGCAGTTTTGAGTGTCGTAGAGCCAAAACCAAACTTATTGCTCTGGCCAATCAACAGACGTAAGCATTGTAACGAACCAATCAGAAGTCAAAGCAAATAGAAGTAACCGGCGCCAAGCGCGGGAGAACGCGCTCAAACAAGTCACGATTGGATTTGGTTTTGCTTCTCATTGGTTGAAAAAGTGTCTCGAGTTTTGCCAGCCAATCACAGGGCGTAGCAAAGCAAAACCAAAGCCACGCGAATTACTTTCACAATCAATCGAAAACCGCTCTGTTTGCCCATTACTTATTATTCTTGTATTGTTCTGTGTTGCGTACAGGGTGGCTTTGCTATGAAGCGGGAGAAGACAGTCATAGACGTGGAGGTTTCCGAAGAGAAGCAGCGAGAAATTGTATCATCTCTCCTCCGTGAACACACCAATGTCGGAATGAAGTTTGAAAGAGAGAGAACTAGGCAAGAAGAAATGGTAAGTTTATCTGTTAACCTATTCCAAGGGTATATCATCCAATGTACCCACGCGAGCCGGATTAATTTCTGAAACGCGTGCGGTTTACTGTGTTATTTGTTTGTTTGTTTTTCTCCGAAAGAAATTGGGTGGTTGTTACCGTCTGATAACCATCTTCCGAGTTTGTACCGCGTGACGTGTTTTGGCCAATGAGAACATGCGGAAATTAATCGGTTTAGCGCGCATGGTATATGAGCCATTATATCATGCGAGAGAAATAGTGACCATTAAATTGTCTTTTGGTTGTTCTTGCAAAGCGAAATTAGCAAGTCGAGCAATATTTCTTGATTGTTTGTAATAAAACAGTTATTCCGGTCACGCTTGTTGGATATAAGATGATTAAAGCCATTCAGCGCTACGCGCCTCGTTGGCTACCTATCATCTCATATCCAACGCGCACTCGTGGAGTAATTGTTAATTAGCCAGCCAAAGTCAATAAGCTTTCTCTTCTTTCCGCTCATATGTGTACTTCCTGTCCTAACCTAGATACGTGCCCGTAAAGAACGTAAGAAGACAAGAATTGAACAGAAGCAGGAAGAAGTGGCCTCCATCTTAGGTCTGGGAGAAAGACAGAAGACGTTTGTAGAACAGCGGAAGAAGGTATATTTTCCTTCCGTGTTTGATTTTGTTAGGGAACTGGTTATAACAATTTTTTTCGAAGAGGACTCACCTTGTCTGGGGTAGGGGATTTATTGAAGACACCACCTATCGCATGAAGATTACCGACAAAATTTTATTGGCTTTAAAACTTGAATTGACACAGAAATACTCAGCTAGCAAGAATCAGCGTTTCTAGACAAACAAGAAGTGTAGTTAAAATCTCATCGTCATTTTTTACTGCTGGATAGAGGGGTGGCCATGCGATAAAGATACCATCAATAGACGTTGAGAAAAGGGGGTGCAGGCAGAGACCACTATCTATTTTGTTGTTTGGTGGGTTCTGCTCGAGTATAGTAGTTTTGACCCCTTCCCTTACAAGTTAGAGGTGTTACGCTTCACCGCGGTATGCGAGTCACCGTGATGTTTGAGCACGATTCAGTTTTTAGTTAAGAATTCCGGGATACTCAAGAAATACGTTTTGTGCGGTTCAGAAATTAGGCTTGCAAAGACTTGGACATTGTATGTTGTTTTCGTTGTTAGTTATTTTCATTTACAATTTTGTTTTTGTTTAATTTAAAACTGGTGCTGTCTAATTTGTTTTCAGCTAAGTAGTATAAAAGGCTGTTGAAGTTAGTTGATTTTAGAATGAAATTTAAAAAGTTAGTTTCTCGCTATTCACTATTTTTTTTTTACTTTCTGACCATGTTCATGTATCGTATAGAAACGTATCGTATCGTCGACATGTATCGTGTTACGTATCGTATCGTACCACTGGTGTATCGTTACGCCTCTATTACAACTTTCAAATCGTCTTTATACAATTCTCTTTCGTTCTCACTCCAACCCTAGAATGTTTCTTGAGTGCTAGGCGAAACACAAGGCGTTGAGCCCTAGATCTCCCTTGCTGATCTCTCTCAGAATTTTCTATTTTAGGTAAAAATGGTGTAACAAGACTTGTTTCGCTTTCTTATGTTATAAACTTGAGTGCCAGCCTGTTTCAGGCGCGATTAAATAGTAGGAAACGGCACGAAGAAAATTCTGGTGCGTGTATACGGACTGACAGCGGATAAAAGATTATAAAGAAGAAAGATAACTGCGAGAATCTTTCTTCTATATAATCTTTCATCCGCGTTGCTTATGCATGCCTTAATATATTCACAATGATCATTTATATAGCGTTAATTCCATTGCTTACCAAGAACGTTTCATAATTGCTATATTCCTTTATTTTCCAACGCAGGAAGAACGCGAGCGTCAAATCACCATGGTTCGCGAACGGATCGCGCGTGTGCGGTACGAGCGTACGATGACAATGCGTGAACCGAGAGACGAAAAAGCTCAAGGATTTGAGAGTCTGCTGTCAGAGGAGGAAAAACAGGGACTGAGTGAAGAGGAAAAGATGAAGAGAGTAGCTGCGAAAATGGAAGAGAAGTTCAAGAGTGAAACGCGCCGTGTATCCGTGGCGGTAAGTGGACTGAGAACTAAACTGTCTACTGCGCAGGCGTGTCCTGTGGGTTGCCATCTTGCGTTCCAGTAGTCTGCACAAAGTGAACAAAATCATGTTTATACAACCGCTTACAATCAGCGTTATAAATAACCTTTAGTGAATGCGTCGTTTTTATATCGGTGATTAACTTTCCGGAATCTACTGGTTTGGGCTTAGTGAAAAATTCATAAATTTCTTGCATTTCCTCCGATCATAATAAACTCTTCTTTGACCCCGGGAACGACATTGGGAATTTTGGCGCATTTGTGAACAATTCCATTTCCGTTCCGTTAATTTCAGCTTATTGTCTACGGTCAACCCGAGAGAAAAACTGGTCAACCTTAAGACTTGATACTATATCCCACGTTCCTGTCAATTTGTCCATAGTACAGTCGAAGCTCTCCTTGCTCTCTTAAGTGACCACCTCTAGTTACGACCAACAGCATGAAATCCGGTTTCAACTTTTACCCAAACTCCTCTAAGTAAAAGCTTACATAAGCGACCGCGACCACTTTTGGGAATTACCAAGAGTTTTTTTGTTTTGTTTTTTTTTTTGTTGTTTGTTTTGTTTTGTTTTGCTTTGTTTGTAAGCTCTTTCTAGCGACGACTCAAATAGTTTGATGTACTGTACATAGAATGCAACACTAATGAAAGTTGACGCTTGTCGATCTCTTTAGCGACCAGCTCTATTTAAGACCAATTTTTTCAAATTTCCGAGGTGGTCGCTTAGGAGAGGTTCGACCGTATTACTTATGAGCATTATTTTGATGATTGACAGCTGGCTCCTCCTAGCCAATCACTGAGCGCCAGCGCCAGTTCAGCTGAAGCCTCAGACGAAGACAGCGCGCACGTGGAACGCTCGTCACATGTCCTGGACGAGAAAAGCCGCGAGAAGAAACTCAAGGAAAGGATGGCCTCGCGCAAAAGGGAACGACGCAAATCCGCTGTACCACCCCCTCCGGAGAACATTGGGGCCGAGGGACGGGTTGATGAGTGAAGGGGCATAATAGCTGTATTGGCTTCATCCGGTGGCGGGACCACTGCGAGGCTTTAAATGGTTTATTTATTTGTAGGGCTATTTATTTTGCACCTTTTAAACCTGCGATCATTCCTGTTTTTCTTTCAACTAAGAACTAAACTGTTTGTGAAGTAGTTTATTCATTAGTTAAGAAGAACTCGACCCCCATATTAGAATGCACTGGAGGTTGCGTCACTTACGTAAATTAGGGAACTTAAACAAAACACAACAATAGGTTTAATGAACAAAAAGAATCGCTCCGCACTTGCGTTATATGTTTTTGTACATTTCTTTGCCGTCAGCAGCAAACCAACAACGTAAAATGGCCAAATTCAAGGTTTTGTGGAGAATGTGAACAGACGACGGTGAATGTTTTTTTTTTCCTTCCTTACTTGAACGCCGTTCCTATAAATTTAGTTCCCGGATACTTCGCCCACATTGTAGAGGGTGAATTAATTGGAATAATCGCGAAGTCATATTTTCAAGCGACGTTTTCGTTTCCATTGCCGTCGTCGTTGTTTAAGTTCCCTATTTTCAGGGTTGGCACGGTCAAGGAAAAGTTAAGAAATTTTACATCAAGGTGGGAAACTTCTAAATCCTAACCCAAAGTCAGTAAAAAGTTAAGGAATTTGATTTTTGGCCGGTCACTGGGTTTGCAAACAAGTTTTCTGATTAGCAAAGGTTAAGGTTATTCCAAAAATTATCTGCAAAGGGCTGACTTCTGTGTCTTCATGACAGGATTTATTGCCAAGAATTTGTCTTTGGTAGTCGGTGAAAACTGGTTTGTGGTCAGTGAACAGGCAGGGAATTTTGTCCGTACTAATGAGTGGCGTCTCTGCTTTTTAGATAGAAATTCATGTCAATTACACAGCTGAAATTACGATGAAAATGTCACAATGCTCCGTTTTTCTACACTGTAGTAGAGTGAACAGTATTTCTCGAATGCTTCGATTTCTCGATATCCTCTTTTAGCTGGAATGTCATCTCAACTCTACAGCTTAAGGTTAGTGATAGTGAAAAGAGGTCGAATTGTTCTCAAAAAAACTATTTTAGGTAATTGTTGAAACAAGAAAGGGATACAGGGTTTAATGAAAACGGTAGTTCGAAATCTTGAAAAGAACGCAAGCTATCTGGAAAAAAAGTTTTGTAGGAATAGCAGTGAATGGTGAAGGTGTCATAATCCAATTTATACGGGGCTGTGTTGAGGTTTTACAGTTTGCAGGCCTATGAGCGATTATTTATCCAAGAAAATTAAAAAAACCTTGATATTTTTGCAATTTTCAATTAATAAGCTTTACAGTGATCTATAGTTTTCCGTGGTTTCATCGAACGAAGCGCGCGTACGCAAGATTTCCGTGAAGACACCCGTGAAACCTATCAGTAACCTTAAAGTACAGTGAAAAAATTTATTTTTGTGCTTGTGTCAGCTCGTTCTTCACTTCATTAAGTTTACACACTTGGAGAACTGGAACAGTATAGTAGAATATTAAAATCAAGTATTTTAACAAATTCACTCGACTTTTAGTATTTTGAAAACTTTCCACCAAGTACAGAATGCTCACTTAACGAAGGTTTGTTTGAAACTTTAAAACAAAATAGAACCAAATCCCATTTTATACATCATGCGGTGTCTCGAGGCATTATCCAAAGGTCCCAGCTTTTTGCTACCTTCCAATTTGATATCGCCCGGGATTACGTTCCAACACCGCTAATCTGCGAATAAAATTATGGCCCGTAATCTCACAACCGTTTGATATATGTTGGCATGGTACTAGCATATGATTTGTGCTATTTATGGCGACAAACGTGTAGATATTTATTTTTGTAAGTCAAGAATCAAGTTTCAAGAAAGCAGTTGTCAGTAATATCTTTCTTATTCAATAAAAACACACGATCAATTGTTTCGTAAATCATGGTGAATATTGTTTAATGTAAGATATGAGCTGAGCCCGAGTGCTGGGGTGAATGTGGCGCCTGTTACCCTTTCCCCTTCCCTTGAACCTCGATGTTGAATACTTGCAATTCTGAACTCTAACTTTAAAGGTGAGCAGTAATTTTGGAGGATAAATGTCGGCTTGTGTCTGTGGATAGTTTCTTCGTTCCTTCGACTTTCATTCAGTGAAGTTGTGTGGTCGAAACATACGTATTAACAGCTTGGTGGGGGGGTTGGTGCAGCATCCTGGTGCAAGAGATGTCTCGCTGGCAAGTGAATATTGCATCTTTTTTTTTTTAAATCATTACAGGGTTCAAATTTACCATCTTTCTTTCTTTACTACCACTCAGGGTGCCGTTGATGTTGCTAATGCATCCGTCATCAGCCATCCCCCGTGGGAAAGGGGGGACATCGGACAAGGAAGGGGACATTGTAACGTTCTCTCACGAAAGTGCTAATTTCCCCGTCTTGGAAGGGATCATTGAACAATCAAAGTTAAGAAACTGCCATGTCAGTGTTTAAGGAAATGCATCCAGCTAGCACCAAAGAAATTTATGTAGAATAATGTTGATGTAGGGATTTTACCAAGTGAGGAAGGGCCCGGTGTACTACTTTAACAGAACCAAACCAGGTTATTTTACAAATTTATTGAGATGATTTCTCTTGCTAGTTAACTGTACAGCTTTACTTTTCCCAGTTGTGTTTCCTTGTTGGTCATCACAGTGCACATTTTAAGGAACCTATACACGGCAAACTAAACCTTGTAAACTCGAACTGGAGAAAACAACCCGAGTGCAGACGTGGCAACAGCTAGCTAGCTAGTTTGCAAACTGTTGGTCACAGATAGAACTGGTCTATAAACCTGCCGACTATCTTTGCAACCTTCTAGGTTAGCAAACTCGCGTTTGACGGGTGAACGTTTCGTTAAACTTACCTCCTTCTTAAAACGGCAGATTTAAGGATGAAAAAGATGAAGGAGTTTTAAGAGGTTTCCCGTGTTGTGAAAGCCGAGATTTTCAATTGCCGTAGAAGGACTGCTTTAAATGCATACCCGCCTTAAACGTCGTGATCACACATCCGATTGCATGCAAGGGACACTGAGTCTAATGAGTTACTCTTTTCTCATTAAACGATTATTAGAACCTAAACATAAGGAACACCTTTGCTCTCGAATATTCTCTCCGAGTAGAAAAACGTCACCGAACTTCCGTTAATCTATCGTTTCGATATGGCTTCCAGTTTTCTTCGAGCTGGTGAGCTTTCAGAATCCCAGCTTAGGTTTAGTTCTTAACGCAATACTAAGTTAAGGATTAAGGTTCGTCCGCTTGATCATGCACATGAAGGGCAACTTATATTGCCTTAGGCTCGTGCCATACGTACAAACAGCACCTGACACGCTCATGCACGTGCAACTGTACCGCTGGACATGTATGTGCACGTGATATCTCTACATCGTGCAACCGATCAGTAGAATTGTCCACGTGACTTAAGTTTTTTAACGCTGTGATACACGTCACACTTTTGGATCATGTATGTGTCTATCGGAGATCAGTTCTGCAAAGCAGACTAAGTCTAAGGTTCTCTTTTTTGTATTTGCTTCAGAAAAGCGAATTTCCTCGTTGATAGCGTCGCTCACGTCGTTCCTCAGGGGTGCCCCCAGGAATTGGCGCGCTCTGACAGGATCTCCTGTCAGGGGAGGGGCGGTGTTTAGGTCGACGATGTTGAAGCCAAGGGTGCTGAACAACTTCCTCTAAAGTCGGTCTGTAAGACGGATGCTTGGCTAACAGGCAACGCAGAATGTCTTGTAAATCTGGGAACAAAGAGATAATTGTTTGGTTTTGATACGAATATTACTGAGCAAAAACGGAGCGGAATTTCTTTCCTAGGGGATAAAAGTGATGTTTCTGTGAAATTTTGTTTATCGAAGCCAAAAAAGTAAATGCAAATGAGGTTTTTCCTGAGCAAAACGTGATGTAACAGATCTTTAAAGATCTGTTGGATCGTGTGTAGAATTTAACTTAAGTTATTATATCGCCCTTCCTTGTAATTAGCTCGTATATTTTGCCTCTTATCACATTGCTTTTTTCATTTCCTAAGCTAGAGGGAGCCTGGGCCTTACAAATTCAGGCTTCCCCGTCACCAAACCTATTTTGTATGTGAAGTGTGTAATATTTAGTTATGTGCGACAAAACAGATAAAATCTTCTGACGTCTTCTCAATTTATACGTGCGTTTTGAACGCACCAAAGCTGCGACTGGCTACCAAATCAGGCGCTATCTTGATTTGAACGGCCACGCGTGTCCTATGCAACTGCAATAAGAGCATTTTTGATCAGTTGCTTTTTAATTTTTCATGATTTTGGCGCGAGAGGAGACTGGATACGAGTAACGCGAGGCGCGAGTTGTCAGGGATGCTCACCTTTGCTAACATCATCCGGGAAATTCAACTCTGCTCGTACAATCTCGACTTCATTTGAAAACGGCACGTCGCCCATGATCATATTATGAAGCAATATCCCTAGGGACCACACAGTAGCAGGCCGAGCGTAATATCGGTGAAAGCGGAACCATTCTGGAGGGCAATATGCTCGCGTACCTGGGAAGAGAATACTGTCAGGTAAGAGAAATATTTCTCGTTATATCTTGTTTGTGTGTGCGGATCATTGGATAGTTTATTGGCTTTGCAATCATGCGATATCTGCCATTTCACCATACCCGATAAATAGCGGCCATAAATTATAAATTGTCTTCTGGTGTTTCCTGCAAACTGAAATCAACAAAATCAGCAATATTTTTTTCTTAGTTGTTTTAAATGATTTTGAAATAAAAACTGGCGAAACTAGTTACGTTTTGTCGTCCTCATAATAACATTAGGGACCTTAAGCAGCGACGACGACGACGTCAACGTTAACGTCCGGAAACAATAGTTTTAATTAGCAAAACACTGGCTCTGCACGTGCGTTATACACTTTGGTACATTTCTTTGTCGTCCTCTGCAAAACAACAACGTGAAATGACCAAATTTAAGGTTTTATGGAGAACGTGAACGCATGATGATTAATTTTCCTTTCTCTTTCTGAACTTTAAAGGCGCCCCTACGACGTTAGCTCCTCGATAGTTCGGCTACATTGCACAAACTGAGAGAGTATAAATCATCGCAAATTTATTCAGAAGACGCGAAGGTAATTTTTTTAAGTTTCGTTTTCGTCGGCGTCGTCGTCGTCTTTGCTTAAGGTCCCTATTGTCAAGCTGAAAATGTCAGTATCAAATCTGAAGTATTTATGAATATAATTATAGGTAAAGTATAAAGACTGGGAGAACATTGCAACAATATAGTTACTACACTCATGCTTATGAATATGAATATATCGGAAACATCATATATTTAGACTGCGGATGAAAGATTAGAAAGAAGAAAGAACCTCGCAGTTAGTACGCAATTTAAGCAGTTGCGAAAAGAAAGCCTGAATTTTTTTTTAGGTTTTCTTTTCGCAACTGCTTAAGTTGCTTACTAACTGCGAGGATCTTTCTTCTATTTAACACTCATGTTTGATAAAAATGCGATGATTATAGTCAACTCGGCATGCACCCTATCTATCATCTCATCGTATCACATGAACATGCGCTTGTGAAAAAAACTGAAGGGCGGAGTGCAGAAAAGGACTATGTGTATTTTAGGCCAAATTACCTGAGGTAGAATAACAGCATTTCTGTGGTGAAATCAACCCAAAAAAAGACGAAATTATTGCTAAGTGCAGAAAAATAAGATGACTCGTGCCACTTTTGTTCAAATTGGGTGTAATTTAATATTTGCACATGCGCCCTTTTTGCACTCAGTTCGTGAATTGTATAAAGGTCGTATGTACAAAAAGGACCATTAGGTGCGGCTGCTATCATTGTCATGACAGCAAGCTGATATGATATTTAACAAAAACATTGTCCATCATCATGAACGTTTAAGGTGGGGCTCTACCTGAATTTGAGTGAAATTTGAAGAGGTTTTAAGAATGGATAGAAGAAAGAAAATGATTTTTGGAACACTAACAGACAGTCGATAACCACGCAAAAGCACCCCAGGTTGCCAGTGGACTAAGTTGGTATCCGTCTACTAATTATTAACAACAAATTCTAATTTTAAAACTTCACTAAATCTTCAACATGTCTTATTTCTTTCAATTTTACCAATCCTTCAAGAAAAATTATTTCCTTTCAAATATACCTAAAAATCGCCCAAAAATTCATAAAACACCCCAAATCATTGATTTGTGTTATGAATGGAGGGTTTTTGTATTGCTTGAAATGCAAACAAGATATTTCCATTTGACCGATTTTAAGCGGCGTGAAAACGGCTTTCAGGTGAACCCCCACCTTAACAAATCGACGGCAGTGGAACCACGAGCCGCAGGCGAGTGGTTTCACTGCTAAGTTTTGGACATTTTATGGCGTCATTTTATGGTCTTTATTTTTAAAATAAGATGGAAAAAGTCCGAGCGGAATATTGGCTTTTTCTTTTCGTTGGGAGAGCGCCCGCGTTACATCTGACGTCAATTTCATTGTCTGTTCTCTTATGGACAATAGGTACGAGCCAATCAGTGCGCGGGAATTTTGACAGTTATTGTAAAAAACTACTTTCTTTGCACTCGCTTCCTTCCTGCCTTAAAATATGATTCCTCATTTTAATACAACACTTGAGATTTTTTAAACTCTATATCAACGCTTGCGTACCATCAGTAACACCTAACGCTTGTTGCGTTACGGCTTCAGCTTACCTTCATAATCAGTGTATAAAGTGTTCTCTAGCAATGTGCCTGAACCAAAATCCAACAACTTTACTTGTCCGGTCTTAGAATCCAGCAAAATATTTTCGTCTTTGATGTCGCGATGAAAAATTCCCTTAGCTTCACAATACATCACAGCTTCAACTACTTGACGGAAAATGCTTCCAGCCTCGTTCTCCTCCAACCGCCTCTTTTCTGTGATGTAGTCGAACAGATCCTTGTGGTACATGGGTCTTTCTAGCACCATCACGTACGCTTGCGCATGCTCAAAGAAGTCGTAGAGCTTGATGACATTTGGATGGTCAAGATAGCGGTGGAGGTGAACTTCCATCGGAATTGAGACTTCACCCTCCTGTTAAAATCAAAGATAAGTAAAGTGTACAATCTTTTTTTAAGGACACTCAAAACATTACCCAGGCTGAGAGTCAGTTAAGAACATTTTTCTTTTGACCAGATGTTTTCATCCTCTCTTGACTTCAGTCTATACTGTGTAATTAAGGGGGCAATTTACCTAAATTTGAATGAAATTTAAAGAGGTTTTAAGAAGGGATAGAAGAAAGAAAATGATTTTTGGAACACCAACAGACAGTTGATACCCACGCAAGAGCACCCCGGGTTGTTAGTGGACTAACTGGTATCCGTCTATTAATTATTAAATCCAAATTCTAATTTTTAAACTTCACTAAATCTTCAATATTTCTTATTTCTCTTAATTTAACCAATCCTTCATAAAAAAATTTACAAAATACCCCACAACACAGATTCACGGGATAATGATAGGGTTTTTGGATTGCTTGAAACGTGAATGAGAAATTGCCGTTAAAGCCATGTCAAGTGGCAGAAAAATGGCGTTTAGGTGAATTGCCCCCTTAACCCAAATTATAAAGGGGAACATGGACTTCGTGTTGCATGCCTGGTTGAACATCTTATTTCTGTTTTCATTCGATCAGGAACATTAAAAGTATAAACATATTGCTTTTTGATATGTCTCTTGGTCACGTCTGCATAGGTTTATCGATAGTTTGATGTGATATTTCAGGAATTTAAATGAAATCCTCCCAAACTAACGATCTTCTAAGTGCTCTTTAGAAGTTAATTAGACACAAATTCTTCAACTTAACCGCAACAACCTACGACAAATGGTTGACCACCATAAAAGAGCCAATCACAGTCATTGAGTCGTAATATCCTTCGACAAGGGGTTTACTACTATAAAACATTAATTAGTCTTCTTACCTCCTCAAAGGAATACACATTGCACTTGGGAATGACCTTGACAGCCACCTTAAAAAAAAAAAGAAAAAAATCATGACTTGTTAGTCCGCAATACCATCAAAGTTACTTCAAGGCATATTTTTGCAATATACTGACGCCTAGGCGACCTTTAGAAAGGTGGCCGATTAGAAATTAAGCACTTTTCATTTGAGCATTCCTGGCTAGAATCTCTTTTATCGCAGGTTGTTCAGGTTATTTATATGACCACAATAAAACAATCTGTAGGCTCCAGGTTAGCTTAGCTTCAAACGCACAACATGGGGCTTTCGCCGAGTTCAATTTAGAAAAAGTTGCGCAACTGGAGTGAGGCTTTTTTTGGTCACCCTTCGAGGTAATACGTTTTATCGCAGGCTTTCCAAGATTATTTATAAAAACATTTTAAAAATCTCCAGGCTTGAGATTACCTTATTATAAAACCTACCCAACTTAGGGCCAGCTGGGTTCAAGAAAACGTTGCGCAACTGGACTGAGGCTTTTTTGGTCACCCGTCGAGGTTATCTCTTTTATTAAGAAAGTCGTTCCAGGATTATTTCTAGAAACATTTTTTTAAAATGTGTAGGCTCGAGGTTAGTTTAGCGTAAAACCTTCCCAACTTGGGGGCGTGTGAGTTCATTTAGAAAAAGTTGCACAACAGGAGTAGGCCTTTGTTTGGTCACAGCTCGAGATAATCTCTTCTATCGCAGACGTTCCAGGATTATTATTTTGAAAAATCTCTAGGCTCGAGGTTAGCTTGGCATAAGACCTACCCAACTCTGCTGGGTTCAAGAAAAAGTTGCGCAACTGGATTGAGCCTTTTTTTTGTTTACAGCTCGAGGTAATCCCTTTTATCGAAGGCCTACCAGGATTAGTTATAGAAAAATTTCAAAAATTCTTATAATACAAGAAATTCCAACCTTTTCTATATACCTTATTGTAGAGCTAATCTTCCAAAATTCTCAATTCGGCCGGTTTCAAGGTCCTACGTTTTTCAACTCGCTAAGTCGTGAAATTCAAAACAGTGAAAATATCAGTTTGTTTGGCAAAAGACTTAAAAAATTCCTTCTTTCTTAGTTAAATTGACTCTTTGTAGAGCTATACACCTTTTCTTTTTCTCCTTTTTTTTTCTTTCTTTCTTTTTTTTTTATCTTCTTTAAAAAAAATTAATTGGAATTTTCATTCAGTACCCTTAACTTCTACGGTTTATCCTATAGTTCCAGGAAGCCTATAGTTAATAAGCCCCCGGCTTCTATATAGGCTTCCTTGCCTTAACACATTTGATCTCGTAAATAGTTTAGTAGGAATATTGTAATAGTAGGAATATTGTGTATCATCTTTAATGTATTTATGTTGTATTGTTTGGTTAATGGCAAAAATAAATGAATTGAATTGAATTGAAAACAAAAATTCTCTTGGCTCGAAGTTCGTCCAAGTTTAAGAAAAAGTTGCGCAACTGTCGGAATGGGAATTTTATTCTTTGGACACCCCTTGAGGGGTATGTCTTTCACCGCAAATTTTTCAGGGATATGTTTATAACCACTATAAAACGATCTCCAGACTCGTGGGTAGCTTAGTGTGAAACCTCCGCAACTCGGGGGCGTTGAAGTTAAAAAAAGAAAACACACACTACAGGTGCATTGTTCTGGGTCTATTCTAGAATAGGAATACACGGAGGAGACGGTATTTGTGTTCTTTTGGGACCGATTCTGTTTTCTGAATTAATAGAATAGTATTCTGTTCATACTGCCCCCGATAGCAGAATGAACGGAATATACAGCAGACCTGCGCCTTTCAAAAGCTCTATTTTCACCGGACTCTGATAACCTGCAGCTGCATGTTTTTTAGGGCTGCGAACATTGTTCTGTTGTTCGTTCTTTTGTCCTCTCGACCAACCATGTAAGACGTTACAAACGGTGCAGGTTATGCATTGCATGGATAGAAACAATTATGATTAATGAGGGGAGAGTCTCTTGTTTTCAAGAAACGTGCAAAACTGAGGATAACATCCCAGGCTAGATCAGTCTTCTGATCTTGGAATTCTAATATGACAGTTTTGACTGGAAGATAGAAGTTGGACACGCCGATCTCTCAGCTATTGTGCAATGAACTTTAAATTAAGACCGGTGTCACAAGAATACTTTGAGCAAAAGCCTGCCTGAGAAAAACTGTGTGTGGACCGCGTGAGATAGCACTATGCTCGAAAGCACGCTTATTTCAGGAGTATTTATGTTTCTTTATAAGAGTAAACCGGCGTGAGATAAAGCAGTTTTCATTTGAGCGTGTTAAAACCCGAAACGAAGTAATTCACTCTAGGCAAACACAACGGATCTAAACGGCACAATGCATGGACCAATCACAATTCAAAGCAAATACGCATTATTGGCGCCAAACGCGGGAAAATGCAGTTTTGGTTTTGCTTCTCGTTGGTCGAGAAAGAGACGTGAATTTGCTCACGAATCGCAACGCACAGCAAAGCAAAACTAAAACAAACACGAAAATACTTTCGCAATCTTCATGGGAACGTCATTGCACGTGTCATCGAACATGCAACTGTAAACCTAATACAAAAAAATTATGCATGCAAAACAATTTCATCTTAGAAGTGAAAAAAGCAGACATAAACATTCATTTCAGTATACAAATTAAGGAAAGATCAAATAAAAGTATTCATCCATTCGGCGACGCAAGTTTCGCTTTTCTGTCAAAAGGTGATACAAAAAAGGCTATTTAAAAACGCTGAAATTAAGAATTCGGATTCTGACATATAGATTTTAAGAAAAGTAACATTGAAACTTGTATTGTATCAAGACCTAACTTTTTAATCGAATTTCTTTTCGAATTAGACATTTTTTTCGCGTCAAAATATTATTACTATAGCTTAGACCTCGCATCAGAACAGGGTCGGTATTTGAACGAAAAGGCTTTTTGCCCAAGCTGTTAAAATTTTATTTTTAATTCTATTTCATGTTTTGTCATTTTATTGCAAAATACTGAGCGTAATTTTTAATATGATAATTTCGCCGCATTAGCCGTCAAAAACGAGATGTATGGTAAAAGCGTTTTACGCCTCAGGTGATAGCTGAGGACAAATGATTGTTCACTGTGCAAGACAATTGTCATATTTTATACCAGCAAAAGGAGAACTTAGATGTACATTTCCCAGGCAGCACTTACGTGCTTGATATGGGTATTTATATTTCTGCTTTTCTGGGAGACGAATGTAAAGAATGAAGTCTTTTAGTAGGCTTTTTCAATCAAGCACTGTGTAACTCAAATAAATAAACAAGCAGACGACTTAGCCGCAAAATTAATAATTCTTTTAAAATTACTTTTTCATATAAACGCACGTACTCCTATTCAATGAATGTTTTCAGTTTTTTTTTTTCGGAAATAGAGTCACACTTAACTCAATCCGCAGACTTAGAACGAAGAATTGCATTGATTTAAGGGTTTAATGCCAAGAAAATCCGTAAAATCGAAGTTAAATAGAAATATGCCCAACCTTTATGGACATGATCGATGGCCACTTTAAATAAGTATCAGCACTGACATTATTTGGCTTTGGGTAAAAGTTGGCAAAAATATTCCATACACAAAAATGGCAACGGCCTATTTTGTTCAAACGTGTTCAGAATGCTCAATGAACACACTGGAATAGAACGTTTGATCGATGTGACATGCATGGTGTCAATGTTTGAGAACATTTGATCGGAACGTTTGATCGTTACACCTGATCGGAACATCCGATCATTATAAATCAAGTATGCAACAAGCGCAACAGAGGTAATTCCGATCAACAGAATATTTATTTTATTATCATGGGCTGTGCGTCTCTGCCTGATTGTCTTGCTGTATAAAGGTGCCCCATCGCTTAAAAGCAATATCATTTTCTCGTTTGTCGCGTTTCATGTGTCGCTAGACATAAAATTCTCAGTGGACCGATGCCTAATTACAAGAAAAAAAAATTCACTTACTGGCAGGTTATCTCTTACTCGAGTTCCGGAATAGACAAATGCAAATCCACCTTGGCCGAGCAGCTGATTTAGTTCGTAGGTCTCGTTGAAGTGCTGTTCAACTATGGACGTGATAAAAATCATATTAAAATCACACTTTCATTTGCAATTGATTTTGGAAAAAAATATCGCCAGAATGGTGCTCTTACATTAGCAACTTTAGATACCTATATTTGTTTCTAAACTCAGGCGATGTTTCGGGTCTTGTATAGGGTAATGTTTCAGTAGAGAGCAAGTAAATTACAAATGCAGTTGTATATTTTCCTTATAAACTACATTCAAAGCGTTAAAAATCGCAGATCTCCCAAACATTTGAATGTACAAATCCTGCCTACCTGGATTACAAAAAAGTCATCGAGTACTTTTAACGCATTAACATGCAAAAATTTTCCAATTTTGCAGATCTTACGTTTATTGTTTTGAATCTCAAATAGATGAATTTTCTGTTCGAGACATACATCAAAATGTTATCTCCAACTGATTTCACAGTGTATTTTTTTTTTCGGTTATAAATTTCTATTTTTACCTTTTTCGTCCGCGGTCATTGCAGGTTTATTAGTCGCACGCGATTTACAAGGACTTCCAACAGCTTCACTTTTTGTCGCCAATTTGCTGATTTCATCACCGCCGTTCTTTTTCTTTCGTATCTTTGCCATTTTGTTGGCGGATCTCTTAGCCGTCCGACAAATCACCGTGAGAAGCGAAGAGAATCGCTTTGCTGTGTCGCCCATTATTCCAGTAAAACTGTCGTCTTCGTTTGAGAGTCGATCGGCCTCCAGCTCGTCGCTTTCTCGGTTCTTGGACGGCGAATTCTAAATTCAAATTAAGCACACAAAGCGACGACAGCATGACAAATACGGGTATTTATACTGCCCAGTCAACATCGCATAAACTAACATGATGATTGATATGAGCACTGCTAGCGCGTGTTCTTGACCAATAGCGTAACGCTAAAGTACTCTCTTGATTTTGTTGTGGCTGTTCTTTAACCCCTGCCATTGACAATGGAAACGCGCGCACAATGAATCTCTTATTTATCTCATTCATATTCCTGTTATATCCTTTCCTTTGTTTGCCCAGGGCTTAATATTCAAAATCGGATATTCTTTGAACATGAAAAGACAACAAAACCTGACTTACAAAAATTAAAGTAAATTTTCATGGCGCTAACAATCATCTCACGATTTGATGTTTCGCAATTCGCGCTTTTTTAAATTTAACTTTAATTTCTTGAAACCTACCAATGCGATGTCCTTATCTTTTTTAAGCCCTAAAATGGGTACACCATTGAGATGTACTCTGGGTTTTTTTTCTCTGACAAGCGAGTTTTCCGTCGCATTCTCAGTGTGAATAATTGAAACAATTCTCTTTCTGTGAAAAATAAAACAAAAAATTGAGAGGCAAGCCAGCTGGCTGCCATAAATTAAGGAAGATTCCTAAATTTGATTGGTCAGTCTTCGAAGATAAAAGCCACTTTAATCGGCGCGCTCTTTGAAGCGCATTAGGCCGCCGTAAACCCAATTTCCGTTTTTCTTTTCTTGTCTGTAGATGCCAAGAAGGGGAAAATCAGGTTTTTATTTGCGAGCGTTGAAAATGAAAAAAAAAGTGGTTCCCCATTTTATCGAGAAAACCTTTGAGAGAAAAGCGAAGGCAAGCCCGAATTAATTTCATATCAAATCTCGTTTAGTCATTCATCGGCGACTGAAAAAATCAATACCGATATGAGAGAGATTTATATTAAAATAATGTTTTTGTTCAGTGATTTAAAATGTTTTGACTTTGTCAATTTGTTCTGTGTAATTTAGCAGAACAGTCGCCCCCGCGCCTTGGTCAAGAACATTTGCCAGGCGAAACTTGTACCTTCTGTTTAAGCCCATCACATTTTTTTAAAGACTTAGATTTAGTGATTGTTGAATATCGGCCAAAACAGCTTTCGACTCGACGCGTTTTTTGGTTATCTATCCCATTTTTATTAAATCCTAAAAACCGAAATAATGAAACAAAATAAAAAAAAAACATCCCTCGGGCAAAGAAAAAAGCTAAGCCAGGTTTGAAAATATTGCAATTCCACAGAAGAATTAGGGAGTTAATTCAAACCCACACAATCTCGAAGCGTGCAATGCCGGCTGACTGTCAGAATTTTTAATGTAACACTATCATGATCGCAAAAGTTGTTTCGTCTACGGGTCGTGATTCACTGGACAACATTCGATCTTGCCTTCCAAAACTACCCATTTGCCTTTTGAAATTCACACATCAATTGAAGCTATCTATTTTTCCCCTAAAGTTGAAACGATGCGCGAGTTTTTGTGTATAATTCTATTTGGCTTTTGTAGCGTTCCTCAAGGAAGGCAAAACGTTTGAACATATCATGGATTTGTAATTCCCGTCTCGCGATTAAAGATAAATGGAATACTTGTTTACAAAAGCCCCAAACACAAACATGCAAATGCTATTGAAATGAACTCAAAAAGCCAGCTCTCAGTCTTTGCGTTATATATCCATAAATGTAAGCATATTTTTTTTTCTCGCAGCATTTGTGTCTTTGTGCTTGACTGTTCGAAAAGCTAAAAGTGTGCGTATTACCTGGAAATATACATCTCCACTCTCGTCGCCTATCCGTGATCTGCGATTCGTGATTGTAGCTTCGGTGGCAATAGGCGAGGCCTTCCTTGCTCTAGCCATGCCAAAAAACTTACTCAAACGTCGAACATTTCAATCCTGCTCGAAATGCTCGAGATTCAATGTTCTTTCCGGCGAGAGCTTAATACCTTTAGCTCCCCCTTTCGGGACATCGAGCCATATACGTCAACTGAGCATGCGCAAACAAATCGTGATCAGAAAAATCGATGTTGCCTTTTGTTCTTAACGCTAAACACCAATCACAAAAGCTTTAGATCTTGATATTGGTGACCACTTATAAATAAGCTATGCCTTGACTCTTATCTCGAAACTGATCACTTACATGGATTTACCGAGGGTTTATTTTAAGCGACCAAAAACTTCAAATAAAGCGATGAACTTAAGATTGTTATTTTGTCTTCCCGAGTAGGAATATATTCACAAAACAAACTTGTCACCTTTAAAAAAAATTGGCTTTTCTGTTATCGTAATACGGGTTTCCAGTACTATAATTCGACATTGATTTGAGAATGAAGTTATGTAGATCGAAAACGTTTAGTAAATGAACGGAATACTATAGTGTGACCGTTCCATGAAAGTGAAAGCTTTTGGTGCCGTTTATTATGTAATAAAATAGGCCTAAAATGACACAATCCCTTGAACGTCTGAGCATGTAAAGGAGAGATACTAAGGAATACTTTCCTATGATGGTTTGCTTTTAACATTTGTGTCGACCGGGTAAAAAATCGTATAGTGTGACCATTCAAATGAAAGCTACCTACTGAGCAGTACTAGTTTCCTGTGGTGCTGTTTATCATGCTGTACAAGGTGGTTCTAACTTTTGAGGCTGTGGATGAAATACTTAAGTGTGACCATTCAAATAAAAGCTACTGAGCTGTACTTTCCTGTGGTGCTGTTTATCATACTGTACAAGGTGGTTCTCACTTTTGAGTCTGTGGATGAAATCCTAAAGTGTGACTATTCAAATGAAAGCTACTGAGCTGTACTTTCCTGTGGTGCTGTTTATTATGCTGTACAAGGTGTTTCTAACTTTTGAGTCTGTGGATGGAATCCTAGAGTGTGACCATTCAAATGAAAGCTACTGAGCAGTACTTTCCTGTGGTGCTGTTTATTTTGCTGTACAAGGTGGTTCTTACTCTTGAGTCTGTGGATGCGACTCTAAAATGTGAACAATTAAGCAGTAATCTCCACAGTTCGGTTTAATTTGTTTAGTTCTACAAGGTTGATTGAACTTTTATAGCCTGAGTAGCAGGCATGATCCGGGAGGGGGAGAGGGAAGGAAGAAAGGGGGTACCGGGGAGAGGGAACCAGTACCCCCCTTTCTTCTGTTCACTTGTTCGCTCTCCCTCCCCCCCCCCCCCCCCCCACCACGATTACGCTACCTTAGCGGGCTAGGACTTTTACGTCTGCTAATGGAATCCTTAGTGTGGCCATTCAATAACCGCAAGTGAATGGTAATTGAATCACAATTGGATACGAATTTCTGTGGTGTATGCCCCTTATATTTTGCCGTACGATGTAGTTCTATCTTTTAATTAAGACTGTGGATGGAATCCTAGGTATACCTGAAAAGTGTTGCGCAGGACGTTTCCTTTAAATATCACAATGTGAGTTCACTTTATCTGCTTTAGAAATTGGACGTCCATTAAGAGAAAAATTAACATACGAGATTGTTTTTACGAGGGATAAATATTTTGTTGTTTTGACATTACGAATCAATATAATTCTAGGCTAATGACTCACGTTCACGCCAATCTACACCATAATTTAACGCCATTTATCAGTATTTATCGACCTCAATATACAGATAAGCTCCGGTGTTTTCGTATTTTTATTAACCGGATTTTCAAGGTTTTTATAAATGAAGTGTCGTCTTTGTTACTCGAGTTTCTTTCAATAGCCCCCAAAGAAGGTTTGTTTTCCAAACGGAAAGATCGTGCAATCATGCAATCAATTTATGCACATATTTTTCAGTTTATATAGCTAGTTTTTGTGTGTGTTGTTGTTGTTTTCGTCTCTCTCTTTTATTGCCACGCCGTGAGAATCAGTCTTGCCTTCCTGATAATTTATTATCTCAAGTCAGTTTTCGTTATCGAGGTCTGAAAAAGATCCGGCGTCTCTCAACCTCTTGTCGCTGTGCTCTTACCAAATTTAGATTTTCTGTTCTTCTGATTGGTCGGTTAGATCCGGAAGCTCCTCAGGCGCGTGTCGACATGATCCGAAGTTACACCGAAAGCACCGTTTGCTTGCCAACAGGTGGAATAGAGATAAGATTTGACGGGAAATGCACCAACAAACGGAAACCGTCAAACGCTTTCACGCCAAACTTCAATGGCAACAGATACTCGCTGTTAGTACCTTCCTAGGTAAGTGATTAGCAAAAAAATATGAAAACTTTGTCCTTTAATCTATCATTTTATTCTAATATTTCTTTCATTCTAGACTATAGTCGTCACGAATTCAAACTTTACTCGAAAATTTGCCGGTCAGTTCATTTTACACTTAAAACAAGATCTAAAATTAATTTTTAATAACGCGTGGTAATTTTAATCTTTTCTAATATTTTCATCCAAGACTGACGTATCTTGCTTGCGTTTTTTGACTGTTACATATATATTTTTTCGATTGCGAAGTTTCTGAAAATATTCAAAGGAAAGATAGTTATTAAATTTAATAAATTTACGTGATCTTAAATTTTGTCCAGTTGTTTAAATTTCAACTATCACAGGCCACAGGTATACCACGTTACATTGGGCAGTGAACCGTGATTTTTGAAAAAAAAAAAAAATTTTTCCTCAAATCAACAAATTTCTTTGAAATGTTTTCGAGATTTCAGCTTTCCAGTGGGTGAGAGGGAGGAGAAAGCTGACATTTCAGACTACTTTCCGGTGTAAGAGCACACGTTTAGTTTACACAGTCTACCAATCATTTATCCGATTGGAAAACCTGTGGTCCCACTACCAACAAACCGTCGCGTGCTCCACTGCGTTAACACTCGACAAGCGATAAAGGTTGTCAAACCTTCAACACCATTCTGCCGCTTGTTTGTTTATAAATTTTCAGGTTTTACTCTGGCAGTATGGTACAATTTATGGAACGGTGGTTCACGTGTGCCTCTGGATGGAACAGTGTCATCTTCCCTTGTTCATGAACAGAGAGGGGAGGGTAAGTGGTAGGTAAATGTCTTAACCCCAACCACCCTTTTCTAGAGAATTTTTGAGCATGAGACTCGAATATGAACAAGCATGCCAAGACTGTTTTTCAGTCACAGCCAACACCTACCACATGGATAGTGTGGGACTGGCGCTTAAAAGGATGCTACTGTTCCCTCTACGGCAGTAAAGACCCAGTAAAAGGCGCCTGTAACTCGGCCTTCGGTATCATGCTCTTAATCTTGTATTTTAGATCATATAGAGCGGTTTTCAATAGGTCACTTCCGAGTTGCTTTGAACCTCATTATGAAAGCAAGGCTAAGTGCAAAGCTTTTCATATGAAAATTAGTTTTGTTTGCATAATGAATGAAATTTAATTTTCATAATGAAAACTTTACACTTAGCCTCACTTTCATAATGAGGCACAAAACAACTGGGAAATGGGAAAAAAATTGGAGCGTCGAAAGTAATTTCAAATTCGATCTAGTTTTACTTTACTACGTTCTATAATTGGTTAACAAAACACGCACCACTTTCCCAACCAATGAGAAGAAAAAATCAAAACCAATCGTGACTAGGAGGTTGTACGCGTTTTCCCGCCCTTGGCGTCGTGTTACATTTATTTGCTTAAAATTCTGATTGGTTCGTTGCGATGTTTACATCTGTTGTCATTGGTTGCAGTAATTACTTTGGTTTTGTTTTTGCCACACTAGAATGAGCACCGCTCTATAGAAACAGACTTAAAGACGGTTACCACCAAGAAAAGCTAATTAGTTTTGTTTCAGGAGCCATAATCAGGGATAGAGACCGTGAGCATGAGGTCCACGCAACCCATGGATGTGTTGTACCACCCTTCACGTCATCAATTAAACTCGCGTGGATACACGCAAATTTGCGTGGAGCTACTACCCTATTTGGAAAATAGAAGATAATGGCTTCTGTTTTCTTTTCACGAGAAGGCCAGAAAAAACCTGATATTTGCTAAGACTTTGTCTAGTGAAATGGCAAGATTCTTGGAGAAACAAACCTGTTCCCCCGAGAGACTAGTAGTTGACAGTATAGCATTCAATTTTTCATTCTACACATTTCACTAACTTTTCTTGCAGGAATATACATGACAATAAAACTGAGATGCTTCTACTGCGATACGGAAGATTTCGGTGCAACATGGGAAGGTCTTACCCAGGACCTCGCATGCCAAGACAGTATCTTCTCAACTTGTTTTTTGAACCAGACTCTCCCGGACAGACAAACGACTGAAGTTATTGACCTTGTACGAAGCTGCAAACAGAACTGCGCATGCTCCGATGACGAAGGTTGGTGCTTAACATCTGAATGCCGGCATCAACTGAAGTGCTGTTGGGGAAGTGCATATTGCGAGGAGGACTAGAATCTAACGCAAACAACGCCAACACACTGTTAGTCTAGAGAAGTTTTCAATTTAGTGTTATAAAACCAAAACCAAAGTAATTGCTCCGGCCAATCCCAACAGACGCAAACAGCGCAATGAAACAATCAGAATTCAAAGCAAATGGAAGTCACCGATGCCAAGGGCGGGAAAACACGTGCGAGCAAGCCACGATTGGATTTGGTTTTTCATCCCATTTGTGGAGAAATTGGCATGTGTTTTGCTTACCAATGACAGAACATAGTAAAGCAAGACCAAAGCAAACGCGAAATATACTTTCGACACTCAATTGAAAACCGCTGTATTACACTGTACAGTTAATGAACACCTTTCCAATGCGGACTCTTAGAATTGGTACTTTTGCTTCACCTTTCGAACACGTCTCTGTAATACATATGGAAGCGATATGTTGTTCTCTTCCTTGATTTTGTTCGTCTAATATTTCGCCTCACCATCAGACTGGTACATTCGAAGGTCAGCAACTCCTTGTCTGTCCGGACACAGTGGTTTAATTCAGGTAACTCTTGGTAGATAGGTGACCTATCTGTCCTCTTGCCTGCGTCCCGTCCCGTCCCGTCCCATTTTCTCATTCCTTCGTGTTTCGCTCGCTCAACTATCCCTGAGAGAAATATACAAAGAGACTACCACAGGACTTCGCTTTCGGAGGTTGCATCCTTTTGTAATGTGACAAGTTCTTTGGCAAACATAAAACGCCAGAATCAGCTCTTTTGTATAGTATTATAATTTAGTGTCCCCTATTATTAGACCTTACATGGCCAGCTCGAAGACTTGACACTGAAATAAATTTATTATCATCATCATCATCATCATCATCATCATCATCATCATCATCATCATCATCATCATCATCATCAATCATCATCATCATCATCATCATCATCAATCATCATCATCATCATTATCATCATCATCATCATCATCATCATTATCATCAATCATCATCAATCATCATCATCATCATCATCATCATCATTATCATCAATCATCATCATCATCATCAATCATCATCATCATCATCATCATCATCATTATCATCGATCATCATCATCATCATCAATCATCATCATCATCATCACCATCATCAATCATCATCATCATCATCATCATCATCATCATCCTCTTCCAGCAAGCGCTCGCCGGACTGATTAAAGACTCTTAAGGACGGTGCCTACCTTTGTTACTGTGCGCATACGCTCTGCGCATCTCGAGAAACTCGGGTTTCCTATGGGTGGTGCCTACTAATACAGGGATATTTTTTCGTGGTTTAAAACTATGCGGAAAGCAGAACTTAGCAAGTGCTCTTGGTACCCCAAACGAAAATTTGGGGTAACCACGCATTTTTCAGAGATAACAAAGCTTCAATTTGGAGAAAAACGCCAAACACTGCTTTGTATTTTACTGCTTTTTTAGAATAATTGTTGCGTAATTGTCTCTGAAAATGCATGGATACCCCCAATTTTCTTTATGGATTTCAAAAGCCCTTGCTAAGATCAACTTTTCCCGCATACTCATAAACTGCGCAAAAATACTTCTGTATTAGTGGGCACCGTCCTTAAAACGGGCGGAAGTGGGGGAAGAGGGGGGGGGGGGGATTTTACGCTGACAGCCGTCTACAACTGATTTGGGAAACTCTAGGAGACGAGGCGCTCGTTTCTAGAGTTTTCGATGCCAAGAAAAATGTTTTAAATACGTTTTCTATCCATTGGTGGTAGGTTTTTAGTGAAAACTAGGCCGATGTGTTTCAAGGTGATTCCCGCGAAATAAAAGTTGTCGTGAAAATTTTCTCAAACTTTCTGTGATATTTGTTCACTACTATGAACTATTTCGAGAAATAAAATAAAAAGGATAGGTCACCATGTCCGCGAAGGAGATACGATCCACTCAATTTACCCCATAATTGTTTACGATATTCGTTTCTAAAATGAGTTTATTTGATCAGTTATTGCTATGTCTGGTGGTAACAGAAGTTACATATATAAAGCACAACTTAGAAAAACGTTACACATAAAATGTATGAAGCCTAATCGGCAACTAAAGGTGAATTTCTTGGCAGGGAAGCAAAATATGAAGCGGTATCGTCCCAAAAACGTTTCTTGCGTGCTAGTTCTCAGTATCACCATGTTATACTTGCGAGTGTGGGGCAACCTCGTATTTCTGACAATAATTAATTTTCCTACCGTCAATTTTTTCTAAACATTTTTAAACATAAAGAGGATAATAGCCAAGTTAAAATAACGAGACAAAAGAGATAGGTCACCATGCTCGTTTAGGAGGAAATAGCCATTTAGGAATTGACTAGGCTCAGCACATAGGAAAACAGACTATGTTTTCAACGCGCACGCACTAATGACGCAAAAAATTATGCGCAGTAAGAATGCACAATGCAATACAATGGAATCACTTTCAGGTATATCTGATTGGATTGATGTAAAAATAAATATCAAAAAGTGTCAGTAATGGTTTAAAAAACACAGACGTTTCGAGAATATAACCCTTTTTCAGTGTGAAAGAAAACCATTGAAATACACCGATCGGAGACGCGTGCGCATAGTGACTAGCAGAGCGCGCATGCATAAAAAGTTACATTTGAAATAAAGCTAAAATTGATGTTGAATCCATCCGGCTGAACAGTTCCCAGTTGGAAAATCATCCTCACTTAGGGAAGAGGGCTACTTTTGTTACTGAGCATACGTTCTGTGCATCTCGGGATACTCGGATTTCCTATGTGTGGTGCCTACTTAAACAGGGATATTTTTACATGGTTTAAATCTATGCGGAGAAAGCAGAACTTAGCAAGTGCTCTTGGTATCCAAAAAGAAAATTGGGGGTAGGTATACATTTTTCAGAGATATAAAGCTTCAATTTGGAAAAAAAAAAAGAAAACGCCATACAGCTTTTCACAGCAATTATTGTTGCTTAATTATTTCTTTTATTAATTAAAACATGCGTGGTTCCTCCCAATTTTTTTTTTGGATTCCGATGCCTCTTGCTAAGATCTGCTTATCCCTCATATAATAAACTGCGATAAACCGCCCAAAAATACCTACTGTTGTGGTATGTACAGGGGTATACAAGGGTATACAAGGGTGTACAGGGGTATACAGGGGTGTTTAGAGTGTTTTTCACATGACATCGTTGGTGTCCCAAAACAAAGAAATGGCGGCCATGTTGGTGTCCCAAACTAAACCTCTGGGAATTGAACTCTATTTTTAAGCAAATACTTTCTTTTGTTTCAGTAAACCAATGTGGCCAGTAGTCACGTGAATGAAAACGCTCTATATGGTAGATATATTTAAAATCTAAATACACTAAAGCAAGTTAAAATAAAGTACATGAAGTACCTACGATTGTTGTTCTCCGACCGCTGGTCAAGGGAAACGAAGACTACGAGTAAAGAAACCTCGTTCCCAGGCTTCTCTCTCTTCCTCCCTGTGTTTCGTGAGGAGAAGTTATGGAGGAACGAAACGACGAAACAGGCGATGAAATGGAACAGCCATTGTCTGTTGCCAACAAAACCGAGCAAGAAGCCTTGATAAAAAGGTCGATGAAAGAAAAAGCTCCACTATACGTTTATTTCCTCACTGCATTCGCAGCCATCGGGGGATTCTTGTTCGGCTACGACACGGGTGTTGTTTCCGGCGCTATGATTCTCATAAAACAAGAATTCCACCTGTCAAATTTTTGGCAGGAACTCATCGTGAGTGCCACTATCGGTACAGCGATTATAGGAGCATTGTTAGGAGGTTTTCTGAATCAATGGTTTGGTAGAAGGCCTATGCTTATAGCTTCGGCGACAGTGTTTACAATAGGCGCAGTTCTTATGGGAGTTGCTCAATCACGGGAATTGCTTCTGTTTGGCCGGTTGACAGTAGGCTTTGGAATAGGTATGTTAAGACACTTATTAATAACTGTGGTAAAGTCGGGAGAAATGAGGCTTGATGGCCACTACGGGGAAGGCGTATGGTTCATAATTTAATATTACAAGTAATTTATTCAATAGTAAGTTGATATTAGTTAAATTACTATTAGGAGTGGTAGTACTGTATTTATTAATGGTAATTGAACCCCGACGTAACTAATCGAACCCAATCACGCGATTGGGTTCAATTGAGTTCGATAATCGCACACAATTGAACCCTCCCAAAAAAATTGGGCTAATCGAACCAAATCGAACGTTCGAATGGGTTCGATTAGTTCGATTGAGTTCGATGGGTTCCATTGAGTTCGCGGATTAGGATTGATTTTGCATCAGTGAATATATATTTTTCTGATTGGATTCCCCGGGTCTGATTGTTAGTTGAAAATTATGTCCGGAGTATGAGAACACACACTGTTTTGGAGATGACTCCAGCAACAAAATGGACAAAAATTGGTTTATTTTTCGTTTTGACGAAATTTTCAAAAAATGGTGCAATTTGGGGATAAATCGCACTGTTGAGAGCCAATCAGATTGCAGGGATCACCAGTGATTTCAAAACGGGTGTGATAAAGACACTTGTCATAGAATGAGTGATGAGCTCATTTGAGGGTGTACTACAGTGGAACCCCGATTTTACGATCGTCTATCTAACGATATTCCCAATTTAATGATCCACATTCCGTGTCCGGGCAAAGTTATTTATAAATCAGGAGTTCGTTCACAACGAGGTCCCGATTTAACAATGTGATTTTGCTGTCCCCTTGCCATATCGTAAAATCGAGGTTCTGCTGTACTGGGAAATATTAATGCATCAGTCAATTCTAGCAGTGTCCCCCCCCCCCCCCCCCCCTCTCCCCCCTCCCTTTCTGGGCATTAGTAAAGCATTTCTTCACATTATCTGCCCCGGGGATCAGGCATTAGCCTATCCCGCGGCATTTGGTGGCCTTAAGATTTTATGTAGTAGCACCATCACTTCCTTTTAATGATATTGTCACTAGCAAAGACAATAAACTCATGATTACATGTACTACGTCTAAGGAGGATAAAAATGAGATGGTACACTGTAGATCCTCAGAATGAAAGGTCACTCGAACGATAATGAGAAATGAGACTGATTTGGGAATTGTTAGTTTAGTCTGAGTTAACATCCATTAGAATGAAGGTAAGCCCAGAAATGAAGCAATCAACTTATTTTTGTTGAGTACTGCTGGGCATTTACACATCTGGTTTATGTTGGCCGCGGGGAATTATTTGCAGGTTTGTTTTCAAAAAAAGCTTTATGCCCAGAGGTCAGTTGGGTTGGGGGGGGGGGGGAGGTTGAAGGGTACTCCTGGAGTTGACTGATGCATAATGTGTAACCCTGTGAAAAGTATGTGAAATGCTTGATATGTACAGTCGTGAATCTACACCTTGTGGAACATTCCTTGGGGTAAATTAAAAATTGCTTTTGATAAGCAAAAAATGAAACTTAATTAAATCACCATGTAAAAAATTGTGTGAAATTTAAACATGGCTTTCTGTGAAACAACCTGTGAAATATCTCTTTACTGACAAACAGGTCACCCTGTGAAACTCTGTGAAATAAAAAAAGTACACATGTACTTTAATTTAAACTGGCAAACCCGTGACATCATGGAAGAATCATGTGGGTTGAAGATAAGTTGTGCAGATGATGTGGTGAACAAAAGTGCAGAGTATGTGTCAGGAAAACTAGCCCCTGATGTCTCTCCCATACATCTGTGCAGAACATGTGGTGAGCGACAGCGCAGAGTACATGTCAGGAAAACTTACCCCACACGTCTCTCCCATACATGTACATCTACACTACATTGGAGTTAAATATTTAACAGTTATCCTGCAAACTAGTGCCCAGCATCACGTGATCCTTAGCCAAAGGGCCCGTAGGCAGAGTTGGCTAAAATCAGGGGATATTCCATGAGATTGAGCAGGATAATTGTTTTGTTATTCATTGCACTGATAACAAAGCAGAGTTTTATTGCAGAAAAGCTGGTTCCAGATGATAATTGTTTGGCCATTTTTCTCTCTGACACAAAATTGGACATATCACAGGATATATGTATCTGTTGACTACTTACATGTATAACGAATATTCAGTGCACCATGACCATATGCATATTTGCGCAGTGTTACAATGTGTTGAATAATTACAATAAATGATTGTTATTTAAATTTTGAGGTATCTTGACCCTGCCATTGGCATGAAAGTTAATAAATAGTGATGCAGTTCTTTGCACACATGTTCTTAAAGCATATACAATATTTGAATGGAAATAAAAATTGAAAAAATAAACATCACAGGCTAAAACTAAACTACATGTATTTAAAACAGAGCCTAAAAAGACCAGACGGAGTACAAACATAAATTTATATTGACTGAACATTCTGACTTATTTTTAGTAAAGTCTACAATGAAGTTAAAAACTAAAAACTTGATGATGTTAGATTCATTAAGTTCACCATTTTCACCAGTTTTCTTGTGTCTGTTATTTGTACAGCTCATTGTTACTTTTCATATACAATTTTGTACAATTTTGTTTGAGAGGTTAGATTAAAGGAAACCTCCACTGTTGAAATGAACTTGTGTTAAATTGTTAGAAATACAATCTAATTTTAAGTTTTGTTGGAAATCATGGGAATAAGATTTCTGTGTCGGACACAACAGGATTTGATTATTGCCAATAATTTATTCGCTTTTAAATTTCCCAAGCGCTGCCATCTTGGATTTCATGACGTAATACAGTTGTCCAATTGTTTCACACAAAAGAACTTCCGCTAACTGACAATAGCGGCAACCGTATGACGTCACAAAATCCAAAATGACGATGTGAAATTGAAAAGTGAAAATAGAGGATAATGATGTCCAATCGTTAGCACACTTGAATGCTTTTTCTACTTTTCAAACCAAAATTTAGAATTTAGATGTTTCTAACAATGTACAGTTCCAGAAAATATCCATACTCCCCTCACAGAAGGTTTTTTATTTTGCACCCTCCCCCCCCCCAGGAAATTCCAGTTTAGCATCATACTTTGCTTCTAAAATTTTAACTTTTAAGACCCCCCTCCCCCTAGGAATTTCCAATGACCTTCCTTGGGGTGGGTATGAATTTTTTCTGGAACTGCCCAATGTACCATCAAAGTTTGTTGTCAGAGTTTTAAAGTGTATATGTTTCAATTTTTTTTTCTTGATCAAATCTTCATGTTGTTCACATATAAACGTGAACAATATGAATTTTTCTTTCCCGCATTTGAGGCATACAAAAATGTCAAATTTCACTTCCGGCTGGGTACAATGCGGTGCAAGTCGTGAGACTGGGGATAGTAGGGTTGTGACATCAATACAGGAACGCTAGTCTCGCGATTTCTCTATTCCTCAGTTGCTTTCAAGTGCAGAGAAAGAAAACTGTGTGCCCGAAAATATGAATGGGATTGTTGAATACTCAGAATGAAAAAACTGAGGAATAGAAAAAGTGTTCCTGTATTGACATCATAACCCCTTCTATCCCCAGTCTCCTGTCTTGCGCGGTATTGTACCCAACTGGAAGTGAAATTTGACACTTTTATACGCCTCAAAAGTGGCGAAGAAAAATGAATAACAAATTTGTTTTGTTGATTTTCATACATGAATGGCATGATGATTTGATCAAGCAAACACACACATAAAAAATTCTGTCATATATACACTTTAAAGAAAGACTCTTGAACAGGATTAACACGACTTTGGCACGTCCTTTCAAGTTTTCTTTTTCTTGATATTCAAACACAGGTGGAGCATCAGTTACCGTCCCAGTGTACATTGCCGAAACAGCACCTTCCAACATCAGAGGTCGCATGGTGACCATCAACAATATGTTTGTTACTGGTGGTCAGTTTGTTGCTGCTCTTATTGATGGTATCTTGAGTCCCTACAAGAGGATAGGATGGAGGTACAAAAACTTCTTACTAACCGAGTTCGAGGTCTGTACTGTAAGTTACAAACCAAGTTTTTTCCATGTTCACTTATGGCCCAAGCATGAAGCACGCAGGCCATAAATCAACGTGAAAAAATGAGGATCCATAACTTACAGTACGGACTGAGAGAATGAGGTTAATTGGGTGCGCGCCCGGAAAGGAACAACTTTCAAATTTGGTGGGCCGTACAGTGAAATGTGGCCTGCAAAACTGACCAATCACACCACATGTACTAACTGCGAGATACAGTATAATAAACTTCACATACAGTACTAACGTCCTTGGTTATCTCCAGTCCCAGTATTTCTGATGCCCTTTTGTCTCCAAGAGTCTTCAGTGGTAGATATGCTGGGGTCCAAAGGAGCTGAATGCCATTGTTTCTGACAAAAGGAGGGGAGTGTGGCCAATGTGTGAGCCAGCGAGCCAAACAGGCGAGCCATGCGAGCCAAACGTGCGAGGCATGAACAACCCCCAACATAAATGCTAACCGTTAAGCTAACCGGGGAGCTATTTAAGCTAACCTGAGTGCTATTTGGGCTAACTGGAGTGCTTTTTAGGCTAACCGGAGTGTTTTTTTAGGCTGACCTGAGTGCCTCACACGTCTGCCTCGCATGGCTCGCTGGCTCACTGGCTCGCAGATTGTCAAGACCCAAAGGAGGGAGGGAAGGGGTGTTTAAAGTGAAGGCCTCCCATGCCCTCCTGCACACACGTGGAACTGCCACAATTGTGTTGATATGAAACCCTTTTTTGGGTCACTTACTAATTAGGCTACAGCTTTGATTAATTCAGTTAAATTTCAAATCCCTTGTCATCTTGAAACAAAGTACACTGTAAGGCTTGTTGTAGTCTAATTTTTTCATTCATTATATAAAATTTAAAATAAAAACAAGCGTTTATATTGTCGACTGACGTTTCGATGACTCCATGTCATCATTTTCAAAGTTGTGCAAGTCTGATTATTTGAGTACTTAATACATAGAGAAAAGCAGGCAAAGGTTTAGTTGCATGTGATTAAAAATACAATTTTTCATGCAGAGGGTGTTTTTTGTGAGATAAATAATATTGGTCTTACATGTACACAATTTGAAAATACATAGAGTCATTGAAACATCAGTCGACATTATTATAGCTTGCTTTTATTTTAATTTTTTTATCAAAAACCTCCGTTATTGGATATACATATGAAATTATAATGAAAATAGTCCGAATGACTGCGTTATGTAAATACAGTTCCAGAATAAATCCATACACACCCCATTGAGGGTCATTGGAGGTTCATTAAAACTTTCTCAGCCGGGGCCAATCACTGTCGCACCAAACTACCAAGACCCAATCCCTGGAAATCCATGCACTTAAGAGAGAATTCTTGGATTCTTGTTTCTTTAGGCTTATGCTCGGTTTAGCTGCTGTGCCATCGATCATCATGTTCTTTGGCTGTTTGGCCCTGCCAGAAAGTCCTCGCTGGCTTGTCAGTAGAGGCCACGAGGAGAAAGCGAAGAAAGTTCTTGTGAAATTAAGAGGAACGTCAGATGTGAGTGCAGAGCTGGTGGCCATGAGAAATGTGTGTGAAGAAGAAGCAAGTTTGTCAGATGAGAATAGTAAGTGTGCTTGAAGCCCAAATGTCAAGATTAATACTCTCATCATTGTTTTCCACCTTTTTCTCATAATGCTAGTTTGGAGGATTTGGCAGTTAATGATAACATTTTAACTTTGGTGAGAAACTTTTATGTTTGATCAATAACTAACATTTGTCAGGAGAAATGAGATGCAGGTTTTTACTGGGGCTTTTAAAATTAAATTATTTTTCTTTCAATTTGAGCGCCTTTTGTATGAATGGTTGAAAAGAAGATTGAACAAATCCTTGGATTTTATAAATGAAGTAAGCAATATTTACTCACATCATTCATCATCATCATTGTTTGACTCTTGAGGTCGTTACACGTACAACAAAATTAACTGTGCTCCAAACTTCACAGTCCGCCATAGTGTTCCCAAGATCTGACCTGTCTATCCCCAAGTCCCTGGCTATCATGTCAGGAAAGGTCAATCTTCTGGAGTGGACAGGGCCACTTAGCTTCCACAGTAAGAGGGACTAGGCGATCTAACCCGTAGCTCTCCGGCAATAACTCGCGAATTGAAGTCACCGCTCATTCATACTCAATCAGCAATTCTAGTTATAACCACCAAGTCTGTTGCAAGCCAGGATTTCCTTAAATTAATAAATTGCTGCTTGTTTTTCCAGGTACTCTGGTTTCCCCCTCTCTTCAAATAGTAACATTTCCAAATTTCAGGGACCACTGTAGTAGGCCATTTCCAAGTTGCTGTCAACCTCATTATGAAAGCAAGGCTAAATGCAAAGCTTTTCATATGAAAATTAGTTTTGTTTGCATAATTTAATTTATGAATGAAAACTAATTTTCATAATAAAAACTTTGCACTTAGCCTTGCTTTCATAATGAGGTTGACAGCAACTTGGAAATGGTCTATTGGTTTTTAGCTGTAGTGTTTCTGCAGCCATTTTGTTTCCTTCTTTCAACTTTGTATGTGTAATTTGTTTGTTCATTTGTTTGTCTTCTTTTTGTAATTTTTTCCATCTTTTTCCTATGAGAAGGCTCAATAAAATAAGCTACAGATTCCGGATATTCCAAGTTGATCCAGAATCTGATCAGGGCCATGTACAGGTTTGTTGGTCATAACAGACTGTCAAGTGTCACCCTCATTACACAAAGTCAATTATTTTATCTACCTCCTTCAACCAACTCATTTTAAAAAAAAAAAAAAAAACCAATAACTGTCCCAGGCCTTTATACAGCACCATGTAAAATAGAATGTAATGCCTTACATTTGATTCAAAATAATCATCATGTAAGGGTAGTAACAGTTCTAAACCACTAGTAATAGAGAAGTAAGAATTTTTCTTTACTTTGAATTTTGTCTAATTTTTCCATCTATTTTTAGACTCTTCATCATTTACTCAAAGCAGAGCATACAGAATTTTGGCATCTACAGCAACAAGGAGAGGCATTCTGGTCGGCTGTGCGTTACAAGCAATACAACAACTTTCAGGAATTAATACCGTTATGTAAGTAAAGCAGTATGTGAAACGAATATGTGAGCATATACGTGTATTTCAACTGTTGGTGAAAGATTAAATAGAAGAAAGACCCTCACAGTTACTTAATATGCAACTTTTAAAAACAGTTGCAAAAGAAAGCCTGAAAAAAGTCAGGCTTGAACGGGATTTGAATTCATGACAATTTACCTGTGAAGGATGAATAAGTGAATGTGAATGTATGAAACATTATATTTCATCTGCAGGTGAAAGATTCAAAAGAAGAAGAATCCCATTCAAGCCTAATTGTTTTCAGGCTCTCTTTTAGTTTAAGCTGTGTAAATATTTGTGAGGGTCTATCCTCTATTTAATAAAATCGGTACATAAGTACATGAAATCCGCATCAGATTTGAAAGCATCCATCACAACCCTCCCTTGACTAACTGGTGGGGCCCATGAGTGCGAGAGGGTAATTTTCGGTTGTATTTACATTTATATTTTTGGAATTTTCGTAGTGCTGTTTCTTGAATGCGAACCCCATGGCGTGGGCCATTTTACCTGGCATTCAGTAGAATCATATGCTAAACTCGGTGGCGTATGCATGGAATGCGCCAATTTGTAAAGGATCTTTTTTTGTTTTGAAATTTTATTGTTTGTTGAATACAAAATCCTTGGAAGAGGCTATTTAATTTAAGCTGGTATTCATTGGAATTTTTTCCTTAGTCATTGTAAACTCAGTTCCATGTGTGTGATAAGTCATAGCTGTACCAGTACCACTTGTACAATGGTTGGAGTGGCTTATCTAAGTGAAATACATTTGTCTGTTTTGTCTACCTTTCATTGCATTTTCTTAACCCTTTCCCTACCAAGGTTTCTTGGCCCATTTTTGCAAAACGGTAATTTAAAAGAAAAACCCAGCTTGCTAATGTAATATACCGTTTAAAAAGTCTTGATGAGTGTAATTCATTTCTGAAATCAAGATAACTAAAGGAAGTCAGGTCTTAAAACGGAAAAATTCAAAACTTCAAAATTTCACTGATCGGCTCGTGATTGGTATACCCCAAAACTGTAGCTCAATGCATAGAACACCCTAAAACATGTGAGTCTGTAAATGCATTAAATGAAAATATTCAACAAATCATAGGGGTGGTAAACCACATTATGGATACCAGCGGATAGCATTTTTTCCTTTGAAATGCAAATAACTTTCCAAGACCATTTTGCTGAAAAAATTTCACTGTAATGGAGCAAATACTGACCAAGTTACGAGTTCAGGACCCACTATAGTGGGTCTCGTTAGGGAAAGGGTTAATGTCATACCTGAGGTTAGCTAGGGTGCTGTGTTAAACAAGTAAAAGCTGTACGTCGAAAAATACTGTGGAAGTGGCATTGCCATAATGATGGCTGCTTAGTAAATTGTTACTTCATCCATTTTGCTCAAAGTTTTCATGTACATTATTTTCGTAATGTTTCTAGGTACTACAGTGCAACGATCATTCAAATGTCTGGTATCCAAGGTGACCAGCTCGCCATCTGGTTGGCCGCAGTAGTGGCTTTTGGTAACTTTGCATTCACCATTGTAGGTGTCTGTCTTGTAGAGAAAATGGGCCGGCGAAAGCTTCTACTTGGGAGCCTTGCTGGGGTTACATTTAGCCTATTCCTTCTAGGCGGTGCTTTCTTTATGGCAAAGCAACACGATGCTTCGATATCCTTACAGGAAGTAGTACCTTTGAATGTCAGTGACAATTGTCCAAGTAGTGGGCACTGTTTAGACTGCCTCAAAGCAAAGTGTGGATTTTGTTCTGTGAAGGACGGAAAGAGCAATCCCATCAATGGATCATGTGTTCCATTCAATGGGTCGAGTTACCATGCAGCGTATGGTAGGTGTAGTGTATCAAATCATCATACCACTTGGTCGTATGCTGCCTGCCCTTATAAACATGCCTGGCTAGCTATTGTGGCTCTAATACTTTACATTGCAGCGTTCGCTCCTGGTATGGGCCCAATGCCTTGGACCATCAATTCAGAGATATACCCTCTGTGGGCTCGTAGTACAGGAAATGCTTTTGCCACCGCTACAAACTGGACGTTTAATCTGATAATTTCGATGACGTTCCTTTCGTTGACCGAGTGGATCACCCGTTATGGAGCGTTCTGGCTTTACGGAGGAATCGCATTTTGCGGTTGGGTGTTTTTCTTTGTTTACGTACCAGAAACCAAAGGCAAATCTCTGGAGGAGCTTGAACACATATTTAGTACCGAGCGTTAATTTGTTGAAAAACCCTCGCACCATTCACACCAAGCAGAATTCAAACCAAGAACAAAAGGGGTTAGGACAAATGTGGCTCACCAATGAAGCCATGATCGTTTTTCGTTTAAAACCCATCTTTCTAGCCACACCCCTCCCGCCGGGACAATGTTGGAATCCACAAGACATTGTTGTTTCACGGGATCAACCTTGTAAGGGGGTGGAGGTCGGGGAATGGACAGTCACTTATCGTTTGCGCGTACCGTGTTCAGTTCTTTCGCGTGCGGAGGGAAACATCGTAAATGCGAATTTGTACCAACCCTTTTGTCCTTGATTTTAGCTTGGTAGGTGATTGTGATCTGCCACCATTCACAACTGTAGCCTGCTTGCAGACATCCAGTGGAACCTCTCCTTACAGAGAGTCAGAGACCTCTCCTTACGGACACTTCTCCATTACGGACAGTTCACTTGGTCCCTGAGAGACCGAAATCCATATAAAGCCTACTTGTCTAAAACGGAGACCTCTATAATGCGGACACTTATTCCTTTCCTTTTGGTGTCCGTAATAAAGAGGTTCGACTGTATTTCCTTTGCCGAGTCAGTGCAACATAGGAAACAGGAGACGTCTGTACGCAGGCAAGAACAACTCGCAAAGAATCACTGAAAGCGTGGATTCTTGCGTGTCATCCTCGCGCGCCCGTCTCTCCCCAGTCTCACTAATCTTATCACCACAGATAAATGTCTCGATTTAACAACAAATTCTCCCAACGATTACGATATGGAGAGTTGTAAGGAGAATGTGTACTTTCGTATTGGGATTTGAGAGGTCAATCGAGCAAATACGGTAACAAGAAAAGCAAACCACAACGAACATGTGAGAATTCAAGATAGGTGTAACTTGGCGCCGAATGTTGTAAATTGTGTAAAAAATGTTAGTTCAATTGCAACTGGATTATTGTGGCTCTTATTCGGGGACGGCGCGTTTTCGAGTAAATAGGGTATATATTGTACACTTAAATTATTGCTTTTTAACAAAAAGGGGGACATTGTGCGAAATATTAAAATACCTTAAACATACCGTGGAGTCTATTGCGCGTATGGCATGTTTTTTGACAATAAAGATAAATTATCCTCATGAGTGAGAATGATGTATTCAGTGATGACACAGGCATACTCGGAAAAAGCTAAAAATCCGAGTGCTCGTCAGGAATCTAACCCAAGACATCTCGATTACTAGATCGGACGCTCTACTACTGAGCTACAGGAGACTCGTGGGATCGGAGCTGAGGCCATTCAACTAGGTTCACGGGACAAACATCCTGCATACTGCTAGGATTGGAATGTCAATGAGTGGCATATGCGCAGTGGAATAAATGTGATGTATTATTAATTAAAATACAATGTCATTCACTGAATAATACATCATTCTCAGATATTCACCAAAAGTAAAATACGATTTTTTACGAGCCTGACAGGTAGAAAAAAACAAGCGAGACATTTTTTTACCCAGCTAGAACCGGTATTTTAATAAAATGTTTTAGCGGGCTAGAGATTTAGAAACGTTACAGCCAGTTAACCGTTTGATGAATTCTGTTCCTAGCCAGCTCTTTTCCAGCCCGTAGAGCGAGTTTTTAGTCGAGCGACTCCATCAGGTACTCCTAATGAGGTTTATGACGATCTCAGGGTTACTCTTCTACACACGTCTATATTTTTTGTTCATTATTCTATTCGGAGCGACTGCTGCTGCTGCTACTAATTTAATAACAGGCACAACAACAAACTCAAACTCATCTTCTTGTCGACTACTAGTTGGAAGGGAGGTTCTTTCATCGGCGACCACTCATTCCATACTCGTACTGTCCCACTAGTAGCTTTCTTTACATTTGCAGGAATACGACCACTAATCCGTTCAGCAAAGACAGTGTAAGAAGTTTTCGGTTAAAAAGACTTAATCTTAACAAACGCTCATCGTTGTTTCCACACGGAACGATAGCCGACTGCACACTATTTCTAAAATTTAACAGCAGCCGCTCAACCACGTGTAGTGTACTGAATGCAGTGATTATGCAAGAGTGACAAACATGTTTACCACGCATACCAGCAGACAAAAGCAATTGTTTATACAAATTGTTGGGTGAATAATCCAAAGTTCAGAAAACAGTTGAGAAAAACATCTTGACGGCTGAAATCTCCCTGCATGCCTACTACTGCGATTAAAAAAATGTTATGTACTAGACTTCCACCTTAAGGTCCTTGTTTCTATTAGCATCCTCACCAACCAAAAAATAAGCATGTTATTGACCTGTCCCTCGGGGATATGTGACCAATAACCCTTACTTAATTACATGCAACTCGGGGCAATAGACCTCATTGGTGGATGCGCTGTGACAATTCCGCAATTGTTCATGTACTGAAACACCGTGACATTTTGCCCCCGCTTACCAGAGACTAGTGTCCTTGGTATCTTGGAGGTTTTACTGCTGTTTCTTTCCTAAAAGAGTTTTGAACGACATCAGAGGTAAGTATTAAGTGGTAAGTTAATGCTATTAGCGTAGTTAAGGTATGTTTTTAAGAAGGATGCAGTGGCTGATTTCCTCGCAAGTCTGATTTAAATACGAAAATAACTGACCATGATCACTCAATTCGCGTACCATAAGCAAACCCAACGATGGAAAAATCGCTTAATCGTTTCTTATTAAATGAGAAAAGACGTTTAGTTGATTGTGGCTGGTAGCTACTTGATGCACTTCGATTAAAAATCGTAATACATGTAACTGCATGTGTTTGCTTATTCTCGCGCACGTTTGGGTCAACGATGCTGCGAAAGTCCAAGCTCGTTCCTTTAGTTGCTTGTCTTAAGGTTTTATTCCTTATGAAATTACCTTACATAGTCATCTTTCGTCTCGTAGGACAAAATTCAACTCTGTCAACAAGTCAACAATAGTTAATAGTTGCTCTGAATGGCTGCCAAACTACGCAACAACATGTTGCATATTAATGTGGCCGAATTAGGCTAATGGTAACTTTGTTTGTCTGGTTTTTGTTTGTTGGATCTTTACTTCAAATAAGAGGCCTACGCCAGAGCTAAAAGGTGTGTTTTCACAACAGAATCATTAAGCGAATTGTTATTTATTGACTGAAACAACATATAAGCTAAGAGATGCTTACTAAGCATGAAGCAAACCTTCAACAGCAAATTAATGTTGATAATTGTATAAACTAGGAATTACCATGGTTAATAAAGGGCAATGGTTATGAAGCCCCACATTCTTCCTTTGTTTTAGGTTTTTGTTGGCCTTTTTTTCCCTTGAAGGTGCACAAAGGTGACAACTCTCAATAGCACTCCAATTAAGTTGAAAAAACTGACCGATAGAAACATACCTTTAATTAATATTCAGTCTGAATGTGCGACTATCAATCCCCGATTATGGCTCCTGTATTCAGCTAAATGTTTATTTGTGTAATTTTCTGGGTTACAGAATAGTTACTGTTTTCAATAAGGCAGAGGCTAAAATACGTCAAGAACTTAGTGAATTATTCTTAATTCTTGAACACTAGAAACTGAAACTAATTAACGTTTAAACTTATTCAAAAATTCTAAACTTGGCAACTAGCCCTCGGCATGAATACAAGTGTTACTGAATTTCAAAATTAAAGTAATAACTTCGGTAACTTGCAAGCTTCAGTAACATTCTCAGGGAACAAGCCCGCGTGAGAAACGTTAAGGTCGTTAAGCTCGTGTCAGGTTCTACATACAGTGTTTACAATAATGACGCATACTTGCTGCTTCTTGTATGTCACGCTTTGTTGGTTTAACGTTTTTGCTTCGTAAAGTATTTAGTCTTGAGAAACAATTTCGTCGAAATAAAGTCCGATCATCTTCTTCACTGATCTACCATTTCTTTAAACCTCCGGTAAACCTCTCGTTAATGTGTTATACCACTTAAGGCCTAATATCAGCTCTTAAGGCGGGAATTTTGTAGCAACAGCTCAGATCAGTCGTTTTTATAATAAGCTATTTATGACCTGGTTTATATTCGATTGAAGCTTCATATTCCAGGGACTCTATTCACAAGTTTTGCTTTGCCTAAACATATCTGCATCATACGTCATCAGTGTGTAGGTATTTGTAAGTATGATGAATGTTTGACTCCACAGTGTGTTGTACACCTACTGCCACATTACTCTACATGTCTGTTTTTGCTTATTGTGGAATTGAATTTTCTACAGTTACTATTTACTAGGTTCGTTATTTTCAGTAAATCTTTAGCTACATTTATACCCCACGAAATGCAGTGTTCTTGCACATCAGAAACTGAAAGTAATTTAATTATTAAAAATTGTCAATTTGCCAGCCAACCTTGAGCAGGAATGTCTGGTATGGGTTCTCTTGTTTATTAAGTCTTACGGACTTTTTAAAAACTTCTTGGTTGCTTGAAGAAGATTCTCTAAGAAAGTTAGCTCTCGGACAAAATACTAAGCATATTAGTGTCAGGTTTTACATTTAAGTCATACACATTAAACAGGTTTTAAAACACGCATACTTCAGTGGCTCGACATGCTATATCTAGTGTCACGCTTTGATGGTTTCACGGTTTGGCTGCTTAAAGCAAAAAAGCCTTGAGAAACAATTCACTCTGATAACACCAATCATCGATGTTAAATCTCAGTGAACAATTCATCCAGTGAACCTCTCGTTTATGTGTGATAGCAGTTATGGCTTAATATCAAATCTGGAAATTTTAGCAGCAGTTGGACAAAGAATCAGCCATTCATGACCTGCGGTTTATATCTGATTGACCTCAGTCGTTTGTTTTGATACACGCTACGAACTCTAAGTAATATTCATGGTGGAGTATAAGTAATTTAAACTTCTTTTGTTACCGAATAAAACTGGGTGTCAGTAAAACGCGGGGTCGGGGCCGGGGTCTCTTTTTTTTTCTTTTTTCTTTTTTTTTTCTCAACATCACAGGTCGTTTGTGGGTCAAATAAGGATTAAAGACAATATGCACATTCTAGTTCAAGAATTTGTTAGTTCAAGGAAATATATTGTCTTGTACCTTGTATTTTTTGCCTCATTTCGTTTCTTAGAAGAATAAAAGGTAGTCAATTCACGGAACCAATGTCCGCCAGAATACGGAACTGCATCGAGTGTTGTCACCGATGACCTATCCTAAGCTAGTAAGCTTTAGAGACTTAACTTTTTTATATTGGCTTTAATCCTTATTTGACCCACAAATGGCCTGTGATGTTTAAAATAAAAAAAAAAGAAACCAAAAAAAAAAAAAAAAAAAAAGAGACCTCGACCCCGGCCCCGACCCCGACCCCGCGTTTTACTGACACCCGTCACTGGAGTGATGACACCTTGATCACGGGTGTGATCACTCCAATCACGCATTGCTGAAGGCGTGATCACCGTGCGCGTACATGAAAGGAGTGATCACGCTGTGATCACAAAATATTTTTACTGGGGAAGGACGATAAACCGTAGGCCCCGTCTCACAACCCTTGTTTGTAAATAACTCTGGGGGACGTTAAAGAACCCACTCACTGTTCGCAAAGAGTAGGGGACATAGTTCCCGGTGTTGTGGTCTGGTCTTTGTGTGTAAGCTCTCATCAGTTAGGTGGCGGGTTTACCCAGCAGGGGACCTAGTGTTCCTCAGGGCGAATTGTAAAATGCAAAATTTAAATACAGTATATTTAATTTTTTATAAAAAATAATCCTAATCCTATTTCACACTGAAAAGAATTATTATTTACACCTTTTTTTCACGTAAACACAGACACAAATTCTTAAATCTCTCCCCATGTTCACGGCAAACCAAGAAAACATGTACCGTTTTTGAATTAGTAGACAAAACTTAGCCTGTTGCACTTTGGGTTGTAAATTTGTCTAAGTGAGCACTCCATTTCAAATAAAAAGAGTTTTGTATATAAATTAAGCGTGCCACTTTTGGCCACAGACGTAAGGGAGAAGAGAGGATCGAGACTTTAGCATCATCATTCTAAATAATCATGATGATCTTCATCATCTGTCCTCATTTTTACTGCTTAAGTCACTGCTATCATGCAACCATTTACATGCTTTAGCTACAAGCAATTTAAATAAAATAATCATAATCTGTGTAATTCATTTGTAGGAGCCAAAGTAGAAAAGAGTTCCAACTCAATTTACCAGATGACAAGTTAAAAACCAGCATCACCCACAGAATTACGTAAATGTGGGTCTGAAGCAGTAATGTAGAGAACGTTAAGAATGAGGAAATACAATGTATGGCGTCATAGATTTGTTGCTGGATTGATGATTGTATCTTCCCTCATTGTGATTTATTATCTTGTTGTCAAGTACAATAAAAAGACACAGACCTCTTCTATCCAGGATTGTAAATCTTGGAAAAAAACATCCCAGCATAGAACGACTTTAATAACAAAGACTGCGTGTGGACAACATTATTTTCTTCTCATTGTTGTCTCATCTGCACCAGCACATTTTGAGAGACGAAATTTAATCCGCCAAACTTGGGGTACTGCAAATAGCACCAATGCTAACAACCCTCTGTGGAGGACGTTCTTTCTTCTTGGTCAAACAAGAAATCCAACACAGTCAAGTTTAATTGAAAAAGAAGAGAAGGACTTTGGCGACATTATTCAGGGTGACTATTATGAGCATTACTGGAATCAGAGTTTCAAGGTGGAAATGGGTTTTGAGTGGGCAGCTAGATACTGTAGCTTCTCCTTTCTTCTAAAGGCAGATGATGATGTGCTTGTGAATACAATGGATTTGGTTCTTCACTTACAACAGGAATCAACACCTAAGGAAAGACTGTATATGGGTTACGTGCATGTCAACGCTGAAGTGCGCCGCTCTGGAAAGCACAAAATCAGTTTTGATGAATTTGCTGGCTCCACCTACCCAGACTACTGTAGTGGAGCTGGTTTTGTTCTGTCATATGACGCTGTTGAGTGCCTTGTTCCTATATTTGACGTGGTTAAACCGTTTAGAATTGATGATGCTTATGTTGGTATACTTGTTAACCAAGTTGGCATCACCCCAGTTCATCATAGTGGCTTTGTTCTTCCTACCAGCTATTATGATGATTGTTATTTTGTACCAAAAACTCTCATCCAGCATCGTGCTATTGGGCCATGCTTGATCAAACTGTACAGCATGCACTCTAAACGTTTTTATGATGTAGGTTTAGGTTCATACTACTAATGACTTATGTACATTATATTGGCTCTTAACAGATGGTCCACACAGGGTTTCTATGGGCTAGACTTTCTCGTGAAGGGGGCCTCCACTCTGACAGTTAAGTGTTGGAAAATAGTGTCTAAATTCTAAATTCTAGTCTAAAACGTTGAAATGACATTCAAGTGTGTTAAAAATTAGATATGACTATCGACTACTTAAATTCCCTGATTTCCTGACATTGGATAAAAAGATCCAGGCATTTTTAATAGGTTTGAAATTCAGCTGAGTAGGATTTCTGATTTATTTTTGTAACCCAACATGTAACACTTATAGACTAAATGCAGCTTGTATCAGCCTATAGAGAGAAAGCAGTGCTTGAGTTACATGTATCATTTTCTGTTCCATACTTGTATACGCATACCTCATAAAATGCTCACTTTTTGTAATATGAAGACTGAAAACCAATGGAAAAAAAAAATCGTGCACAACCTTCAGGTGCTCAAAAAAATCTTGCACAGCCCAAAGGTGAAAAAAAAATTCTTAAGTAATGTTGTCTGAGACTGCATTTTGTGCGTTTTGAAGGCAGTATGATATGAAAACAGGCGGCCAAAAGCGAACTTAAAAACGTGGATATTGCTCAAACTTTTGAATTTCAAAATGGATTTTGAATGGATTTTTTTTTTACAGGTTTAGAGAATAATGTCACTATTTAAACCGAACAAAAATAGAAATAAAGTTGAAAATCCGTATTATTCACTGGGTTTGCTGCAGCTGCTGACCATCCTGATTTTTCAGTAGTGTGTCAAGCTCAAGCCCTCTTGGGTACTTCTTAGGAAACAGATTAGCTGCTTCTTCCAGGTCAATGTCTGTTATTTTGTCATTTGAAAACACATGTTTTGTGTACCAGTGCATTCACGGGTAGATGCAATCAAAAGTATACATTTTCTTTTCTTATTTATTTCATTTTTACTACACTAACAGTGAATCAGAACGGAACTATATTATCTATATTTTTTATCAATTCACCTTTATTTAAATCGTTGGTGAACAACAAAGTGGACCTCCGCAGCCTGTGGGGTTGTGTGATGTAAATCTCAATCTATCAAACAAGTCAATCCTGTATGGTTATTTTCGCTCTTGCAAGTTTAAAGATTTAGCAAATCTCGCTGTACTCGTTGCAACATATTTCATATATAAGTACTTCTTAAACGAGAAATCCTTAGACTTCGAACTCTATAAAATACAACTGCATGAGAAAGCCCTCACTGAACAATTTATAGCCACCAAAAACAACACTATCACTGCCTTTAATAACAAATGGCAACCCTTCATCTCAAAAAAATTTATTTCTGGCACAGTCTGACACGGTCGCACTTCTATCATACCATCCCGTATTACTATTATTGTTGTGTCTATCTATTTACAATCTATTTCCTGCCTAGACTCAAATAAGTGTATTTTTCTTTCCTTTTAAGTATAGTAAGTATTGTTAACGATGTAGATATATATAGTTATTGTGTTTAGTATTGTGAGTATTGTAAGAAATGTTAGTAGCGTTCAGTATTGTAAATGTGCTGTCATGTAAGGCAAATAAAAATTGTTATCATTAAAAAAAAAACTTTATTTATTTAAACACGGAATCCCTTTCATAAAAATGCTCTTCAGAGAGCCGTGTAAAAGATACAATAAATCGTACAATATGGAAAATAGGAGTATTAAGTCTTAAGTATATATGAATAAATTACAATTATAATACAATATGGAAAACATATAATAAAGCATACAACAGGAGATAATTAGGACTATAATGTATCAATAGGAGACTAAGGTCTTAATTATATACGAATAAATTGCAAATGTGATAAAAATGATTTCAGGCTTGTCTGACCTTTGACCTTACCGGGCAGACTATTTCAGAGAACCGCCCCTCTATAGTGAAAGCTGTTTTTTCCAGCTTCAGTACATGGTCTTGGTACAAATAAATTGTATGTAGAGTTTCTTAAGTTGTAAAAATACATAGAGTTTGTGCATGTAAAAATTTGAGTTAAATGATTGGGCATAGTTCCATAAATCAGTTTATACACTATTGTAGCTAATTGCCTTATCCTTCGTGTCTCAACATTATCCCATCCAAGTTCATCCAGTATCTCAACCGACCGTCTATCATAATTTGACAAGGTTAATACTCTGGAAGCCCTGTTTTGGAGGACCTGGAGTCGATCACACATCCCCTTCCCACAGTTCCCCCATACTGTACTACAATAATCGAAATATGGCAGTACCAGGGAGCTGTACATTGTGATTAATGTTTCACGAGGTATAAGATGTCTAACACGTCTCAGAGCTCCAATTCCTCCAGAGGCTTTCTTAGCAATTTTATCTACATGATCTCTCCATGTTAAAGATTGATCTCTGTCGACACCAAGATATTTATATAAGTTATCCCTTGTAAGGTAATGGTGATTTACGTGTATACTGAATTGATGCTCGAGGTGTTTTATCCTATAATGACTAGCTACCGATCATGTATTTGGTCTTTATCACATTTAGGCTAAGTTTATTAGTTATTAGCCAATAATGAATTTGATGTAAATCATGGTTCATCAGTTGTTCCTGGGTATATTCATCAGAATGTGCAACAGTTAAGCTAGTATCATCTGCATACATCCGCACTTTAGAATAGAGATCACAGGATGGAAGATCATTAATGTAAATAATAAAAAGTAGCGGACCAAGAATAGATCCTTGTGGTATTCCGCATTTAATTGTGCTGGTATCTGACAGTACACCATCAACAAACGTTTTCTGAGTTCTTTCAGTGAGGTATGAAGCAAACCAGTTTAGGCTTGCCTGGCACACACCATAAAGCTTCAATTTCTGCAGAAGGATTTCGTGATCCATGGTGTCCAAAGCCTTTTTAAGATCAAGGAAAATGACACCATTTAATAGGCCCTTATCCATATTTAGAAACTAGTGGCACCCAATAAAGCAGTCGTAGTGGAGTGTACCGGTCTAAAGCCTGATTTGGAGTCTGAGAGTATGCCGTGTTTTGTCAGATAACTGTACAGTTGGTTAAAAATAATCCTTTCTATCAGTTTGGTGACAGTTGGCAATGCATAAAATATAGGTCTGTAGTTATCAGGAATGCATTTCTTGCCATCTTTGTACTGATCGGTGTTACTTTAGCTATTTTCCATTCTCTTGGAAAAATGCCACTTCTAATAGAAATATTAAATAAATTAGCAAGGGATGGAGCTATTATGGAATCAACCTTGTAGAAATACCATCTAGACCAGAGGCTTTGTTTGTCGGCAGAACTCTTATCAAACTAAGAACCTCCGAAATGGACGTTTCTTTAATACTGCAGGAGTGCTGTGTTGAGGAGATATAGTCAGATGGTTGTTTTGAAGAGAGTGGCAGCTGAGATGCTAGTTTTGGTCCAATTTAGCTGAAATGGGAATTTAGAGCATTCGCTATTTCGTTTGGGATGCTATAATTTGTGTTGTTATATGTTATATCATTTATAGATGTTGTACTCAGGTTATTACCCAATAAAGTGTTAATCCCTTTCCACGTCTTTTTTTTTATGTTCTTGGAGTTTTCACGAAAGTACATGCCGAAATATTCTTCTTTGGCAGATTTAATACCGAAGTTGACTCTATTTCTAACATTTTTGTAATCCACCCAACTTTCTTCTGTATTGAGCCTATTAGCTATCTTTTTCAGCTTGTCTCTATCAAACATTAGCTCCTTTAATTCCGAAGTTAGCCAAGGAGCTTGTCTGGCACGTACCCTTTTGCGCCTGATAGGAGCATGAAGATTACAAATGGACAGAAAAGTTTCTTTCCATTTCTTCCAGGATAAATTTGGATCACTATAAATGGTCCATCCCTTATAATATGGATTATATTCAAAAGTGCCTTTCAAGCTTCAAGTTCGGTCCTCAACTGCGTCAGTGGGTCGGAGTAGTCTATAAAAACATTTCTAGTTGTGTGCTCAACAACGAAAAGCTAGAACGTTGTTGTGACGTGAAAAGGAAGCAAATATTTGTCGAAATATGTCGCCGATAGAAATCCGGTAATGGCGAGTAATCGATTACAAATCGCAGTGAAGCGACTAACATGCTAGCGCTGTAATATTTTGGGGTCAGGATTTCCTTCTGGAGTAAAGGTTAGTTTTGAAAATATTGTTAGTGAAATTCTTTCGGATTATACTCTAATTTAGACGATCACAATTGCGTGTGTGTAGTAGTCTAAAACTAAGTTTGCTGGAAAGTTTTTGACTGATCAGCTCAAGCAACGCGATGCTCGCTCACGAAATGTGTTGAAATGTCTTGGTTATTGTATAAAACAAATAGATTCTATTTTGCCGTGGGTCTGCACTCTGATAACGCACAGAGGACGTCAAAACGTGGTGAGAACATCAGTCACGCTACTCGCCTGCGGCTCGTAGCGTACTTCTTTGTTCTCACAACGTTTTGACGTCATCTGTGCGTTATCAGAGTACAGACGCACGGCAAAATGGAATTTATTTGTTAAGTAATTAGAAGCAACGCTTTGGAAAATTTAAAACGCTTTGTAGAGAGGGGTTCGAAGCCATCTACGACGTGTTTTACTTTGCAAAAAATTGCCTCTTAATAGGCATTTCTGGCGGGGGGGGGGAGGGGTATGTACGGTTTCCACTGTATGACCGTGAGGATTGGGGCTGGGGCCATAGCGAGGAGACGGTTAAACAGCGAAAAACACACATCTTCGAGAAGACTTGCTACTCAGGCTAGCTTTAGCGCTGTTCTGTCTGCACATGAATTCTTTGAAACTTTTTCCGTTCATGGCGCTCAGTAGGGCGAAAACTTCAACGTTTTCGCTTACATAACCGATTATAGTATACAAAGGTATAATAATTTCATTTTAGCAGTTTTTGTCTAAAGTAAAAAGATTTCACGGTCACTTTACTTAAGGGACTGTAATTTGTGGTGTTCAATGCTTTGGGGCGGTTTCTTTTAATTGCCCGTTGTACATTAAGTTGTAAAAACCAATGTTTGTTAAGAAAACCAGCGTTATATAAAAAGTAACGTAAACAAGCCTTTTCTGTGGGCCATGCCAGCAAACTACAACTACTGTCACACTGTTAAAATATGCATTTTTTCTTACTTTTCTAGCCTAAGTTTCAATTTATTTCAGTCACTCACCTAAGATTACCGCTGCTACATTGAGACAGTGAGACGTTCTCCTTTCAAAAGTATTATTTTCAATGGACGTTTGTAACCTATAGCTGCATTGTTTTTTAGGGTGAGAACATTGTTCTGTTGTTCCTTCTTTTGTCCTCTCGATCAACCATTTTAAAAGACGTTGCAAATGATACAGGTCGCCTCCATTGAGAAGGATCAGAGTGAGGTGTTTCAAAAAGGCTTTTTCTGATAAAGCTAGTCTGGACTCTGAATTTCTTACATTAGAGCGGTTTAGTGTTGAAAGTAGTTTCCTTTGCTTTGGCTTTACTTGCTCCTGCTTGCCACTTTCTTAGCCAATGAGAAATCGAAAAATCAAACCCAATCATCACATAGCGGCCCGTAGTGCAAGGGGTTGCGACGGTTGCTAAGAATTACAAGAGGAGATCATGGGTTTTTTTACCGCTCAAAAATAAAATTCGTATCTTCTCGCTGCCGTAAAATATCGCGGCTCTTTATCTTGGTCTCCCTTCTGTCTCCTTTGGATCCTTACCCCTTCCCCTCTCCTTCTTCCGAAGGCGAGATTGGAAGTTACAAGTTAGTTCTATTATGTTTTACTCGAAATAATTGCTTATTGGGAATGACCGTAACAGAACAAGCAGAATAAACAGATAAATTACTATAAAGCTTGAGGCATCTACGTTTAAAACATGGTAAAACACGAGTGTTTAGTCAGCCGAGGAAGCACGCAATACACGCGCGTACAATTCGGGACCACCCGCGCGCCCGTCACACACCGTGCGTGACCTTACGCCCAGTCTATTGGCAACTTCGGATAGTATGCTTAGTCGGCTTTTCGATCTACGGCATTCCCATTTACACTTTCGCCGGCTTTGTTTAATCCGCTGTCTGTGGTATTCTGCGCTTTTGGTTGCTGGTTTTATTTGAAGCGACCCTTTGATCAAGTGGTAAGTAATAAGTTGAAAGTTAACGTTCTCAAAATATAGTGAAGTCAAGCTTGATGTCTTCAAATTGTGTTTCTTTTGCATGCGTAATTTTAAGACTTTCTCGTTTCGGCAGTTTCTGATATGTTCCCTCTACGATCTCTATAAAATCAACGATCGAAAATTATTGTTGTTAAATGGAAAAAAGTCATTTAATCGTGGCTTTAAGGTTTTGAAATCGGTCGCCATCGACGGCGAATGATGGCCGGCGATTCAGAATTGCTGATATTACTCTCTCACTTTGGCGATTACTTGACAACACGTTTTTTTTCTCGTTTAAATGACGACGCTGTTTCAACAACTTAAATTCTTGACTAGGACATTAAATCTATGCACAGTATACAATGAGGCGATTTTTTTTTTTTAGAAAACATTACGAAACCTCGCACGGGCATCTCAGATACCAGATAATTATTCATGTACTCGTATTTCGCTTTCGATTTAACGCAAGTGAATCCTGTGTTCTTGGTATACTTCAATGCCTCGATCACCAACCGAACAAAATCTGTGTTCCCTAAATATAGATAGATTCTGGGAAAAACGATTATCTTTTCGTGCAGTTTCTAGTGATAGGCTTAGTCGGTGGATCGCGTGACAATTATTTTATCACAAAGAAAGATCTAGAAACCACTTCCATATTCATACGCTTTTGCTTTCGGAATCATTCCTTTTGTTTGCCTTATTTTCAGTTGAAACGGCGAAGTTTGAGTAACTTTTTTTTTTTAATTTTATTTTTTAGTTTGAGTAACTGGTAAAATAAAATGGTGAAAGTTAATGTTGAGAGAACAGTGAAAGTCGTGATCTACAGGATTCACAGTCAATATGATGGCGTTTATTGGACGTGTATAGATTTGAAACTTGCTCCGCTGTTTCCCTTTTTTCTTGTACGGTCGCCTTACAATCCTTGTCAAGTCTCTGCTTTAAGATGACTTCTTGTCTTATGGAAACCATTTTCTGAAACATCATTTAGTATCTTTTCAGATCACTCGTCGTTAAGCGCTTATTGGTAAGAGTCGTGTAGGGTATCGCGGTACATCGCTCCATCGCGTGACAATATTCGAATATAACTTCTTTCGCATTTGTTTTCGCTTTCACCGCGAAACTACCGATCTTGGTTTCCTGGATTTTTCCTGTAATCCGGTATAAACGAGTGATCAGTAATAAGATGAAGTCAAGGTTATGAATACAATTCTGTAATGGCTGTTGTTGTAGACTTTGTAGTGCACCGCATTCTTAGCAAGCGTTCTTGGGAAGCGGTTAATGTGAAAGGACATGTACTTTCTGAATGAAATAACGGCATCATTTTATCCACTCTACTTGGGCTTTGATATGAGTGATATAGATGTAAATAATGAGGCGATTTGTGCTTTTAGACAGTCCTTCCGAAGACAACTAATGAAACTTCAGCTGGGATATCTTAATATAACAATACATTTATACATGTTTAATATATGGGCGATAGTTAACTGCGCCTTTCAATAACATACGGACTCTGAACTTCAACCCCAGCTAACGATTTGTGTTTTTTGCTGCCGTCAATCATAATTACGGAGACAACCGACTGACCGCAAAAATACAGAAACCGACAAAGTACGAAATCCGCCAATCACAGCGCACAAACATGACCTTTTGACCCCGTTGAGCCAAACGTCGTTGTTTTCTAAGAGGTCCGCTCTAGTGATTGACGGCAACGGTTGGTTGAATTTTGAACTTCAGAGTCTGCATGTTATTGAAAGGCGCAGTAAACAAATAACGATTATTTTTATTTCGTGTGTGATTTTTTTCAGGCTGAAGAATCTTTCCTCTTACAAAAGCAGGCATAGTTTGCCAAACTCTTGGAAGGATTCCGTCACAACCGGAACGGTCAGTAATAAATAATTTAGACCTAGGTATTATCACGTGTAAACTCCAGGCACTTCGGCCGTATTTACGTTTGAGTGGATCATTGACGCATAAACTTGATGAATATAACCTTAACTTATTTTTTTACAACAGAAGCAGATAGCAGTTTTTAACTAATTTGTGCTTGATTAATAAATGTTTCATTAAATGAACCTTCATGTAATGAGGCCTTATGTGTGCATCGCGTGACAATTCCACGAATATTACTTCCGCAATTGTTTCGCTCTTCTTCTGTTGTTGGTTCCCTGTATTTCTTATTGAAGTTCCAGTCTAAAAGAGTTTTTCAGCGAGGTTTAAGCCGTATTTAAAGTTATGATTGCAACAATGTGACGATTTAACTTTGCCTGTATTAAACGGTCACTTTTCAAAAAGAAATCACTCAAAAGTAACAACAAATAGCGTGCCCCATTTTTGACTCTGTGTTTATTTTCACAGATCATTAAATCACCGCGTATTGTCGTTTGTACTTTGTGGTAAGAAGCCTTCTCAACTTTGCACATCTTAGCATTGCCAAATTAAAACAACCAACCATCAAGACTGACAGGAACTTTCTTTTGCGTGATATGATATATGATATGATATGATATGATATGATATGATATGATATGATATGATATGATATGATATGATATGATATGATATGTTATGGTATGATGTGATGTGATGTGATGTGATGTGATGTGATGTGATGTGATGTGATGTGATGTGATGTGATATGATATGATATGATATGCGTTAAGCAAAGTCAAATTTAAACAAATTACTTCACGATATCAAACTGAGGAAACTTGTACAACAAATGCTGATATCTAATTAGTTTTCTTCTTGGGCCAATCGCTTTGGAGGGGCGACCCTAAGGACTATACGTATGTCTATTTCTAACGACCTACAAAACTGACTGTAGGATCCTGGCGTTATCAGTCCGTTATTATACCATGTTCTCCGTTTCAGACTATTTTATTGT